>NW_019641606.1:0-600000 GCF_000599845.2 Trichogramma pretiosum | reverse complement strand
TGCCTATTTCAAATGTAAAATACATCATCATTGACGATTTTTTGACGATTATTCTGCTACTGTTATGTTAGCACTATTATGAGTAAATTTAGAATAATCTGACAATTTAATTATTTCAAAAGATTTTCAAACACTTTTCGACTACTTTGGCTACCGTCGCCCCAGCGCAGGAAGGTATTTCTTTAAACTCGAGAGGCAAAAAGGTATCTTAGTCCTATCCTTTTAACATGTCGTTAATAAAAGCTTAAGCTTTTTTTTGCCTCCGAATTTATTAAGATACATTTCTGGCGACTATACGAGGATAATATTTTAAGCATTGACCACAAGATGGCGAGTAGCTTTATCTGTAAAACTGCAAGTGGAAAAATAAAAATAATTGTATAAAACAAAGCACGGTTTTGAAAAAAATGGAATATTAGGAGTTTTATTTAACAAAACTCGGTTTTTGAATATTTTATCATCTTTGTCTCATGAGTATAAGATCTTAAACAAGTTTTTATCGAGAACTTGCACAAGAATTCATGTCCTTTTTTTCATCTTTGACACAACGACGATCCTAAAACGTGTGCGTATATGTATGTGCCCACAGCCGAGACAAGCGAACGGCGGCCGCTACTCGCGAGTACCGTCCCAGGGCGGCAGCACGGGCGGCAACCAGAACATCTTCACGCCCGAGTACGACGACCCGGCAAACTGCAATCCCGAGGAGGACTACGGCTCGCAGTACGGCCAGTACGGCGCGCCCTACGACCACTACGGCTCTCGGGGATCCGTGGGCCGTCGCTCCGTCGGCTCGCTGCGCAATCTTCCCGTGTCCAACTCGCCCGAGCCGCCGCCACCACCGCCGCGCAATCACGACCAGAGCAACTCGAGCTTCAACGACAGCAAGGAGAGCACCGACGTCAACGATCAGGACGACAGGGATCAGCTGATTCGCAACTACGGTGGTGAGTCTTTGAGCGAAGGGAGAAGATCGTAACCAAAGACGGAGTTCAGAGAAGAGATTCCCCCTTGAACGACCTATACTCCATCGACCTCATTTACCGAGATAAAACTTAACGATGATCGATTAATACTACTGATATTGTGGACTAATAACGTTACTAATACCTCCAGTTGTGGGTGAAATGGGCTTGGTATACCATCGAGATGAGGGATTGGGCTATGGCTAATGCCTCTACTAATGACTAATATATACCTATGACTTTTTACATAATGACCGAGAAAATTCAAGAATTACACCTGCTTATAGAATCAATAAGATAAATTTTATTTTATTTTTTTATCTGTATTTTAGAGACGTAAATTTATTCAACTTATTTTGCGTTTGCTACAATAGAAGTTCAATTTTTATTTTGCACATTTGCACAGAATTTGAGATTGTTATATAGCACAAAATGTCTTTTTAAGAGTAACGGAAAGTCGTAATTGTTTTTTCCTTTTTTTTAATTTCAAGAATTATACACACCCTCTTGCGTAACTAACATAATGGTTTTTTTAATTGCATGCACCGTTATTATCCGATTCATGGGTTCATAATTAATTGCCATTTTGCAGGTCGATTGCGCTTGTGCGTCGACACGCGAGAGAAAAAAAGCAATGCATGCCAAGTATAACGTTGCCGTAGTCGTTATTAGTTATTTTGTGTTACTAGGTTTGTGTTTTCTTGATTATTACAGGAAATTCTCACGGGAAGGATGCTAAATCAGTCGAAGAGATGCGTAAGCTCATTGAAAGGTTAGTAATATAAAACCTTGTGATAAAAAAAAGAAAAACAAATGTCGAGGCTCTAAAGTACAATGTGTGCACTTTACCAAGTAGTGATATTAGCATCTGAGAAATTCTCTTGACTCAAAATATTTTTGAGCTGTCATTTTTTCGATCTAACGATACAATCCTCTAAAATGACGATATATACAGCTAATAATTTTCATTACCTATACTAACATGAGTGTTCAATGTCTACTTTTTGCCTCGATGTAACTTCCGGATTTTTTTTTTCTCTCTCTCTAATCATTTTTTCAACTGAATCATAACCAAATTACCATACGATTCATCACCATTAACCCCATCAATCACGTAAGTCATTATATCAAAAACTCTCTCGAAACAGGTGTCACGCATTAGAATAATTTCGTGCCGAGATCTCATCATCGAGCATGCCATATTTGAATGTGCTCATATTAATATGCTTTTTATGTCATTCTTATATGTTTTTCATGCTTTTCTTAGTATTAGTAAGCAACATGATCATATTATTATGGAATTGATAGTCCAGAACAATATGCATGTTTTTTGTGTGTTTCGCTTTAATTTTTCACTCTAAGCAACTAGTTTCATCATCAAATAATGAAAAAAAAAACATCGCTCATAATCAAACGATAATATAAGATTATCAGATCATCGACATTACTATAGAAACTGACTGTACACTTCCCTATCCTTGTAACAAACGAAAAAGGAGATTCATGAAACATTTCACCATCGACTGTATATTCATTCGACTATATATAAATCTATATCATAAAAATATTATATCTTATGCAGCTAATGCAATTTACTAATATGTGAAAATTTTGCCATTTTTCCCCCTCTTTCTCTCTGTGTCATCGCCAAGCAGAAACGAAGGCTCAAAACAAAGCACCTTCAGCAGCAACCACTCAGGACTCATCTCACCCTACGATACTGTGGCAGTGTAATCTGTAAATTGCTCCAAGTCAGTCGCGCGATAAGTCGACAGCAGCGATCAACGATTTTTCTCAACAAATCGTCGCTTAATATAACAAAACAAAAAAAAACGAAAACCAAAAAAAAAATTACTCCATGATGCCACCTCTCATTACTACAACGAGAAGCAGTTACTTCATTCGCTTCTCGTTCTTCTTGGTGCATCTTCGGAAGATAAAAAAAGGAGAAACTTATCCACATTGTACTGCGATAATATAGATAATGATGATTTAACGTGATATAATATTGACAACAAAAAAACTCGCTGACCTCATATATCACGTTAAACGGTATGTGGGTGAGCGAGTGAATGCGCGGATGCATGGATTTTAATTTAAATAGCACAAAGTGAGTGTGAGTCGAGTATAAAAGACAGCTCTCGGGGTTTGCGCTTCTTTTACTCGATGATGGCTTGGATAATTTTTTTTTATTGCAAGCTTGCTTATATTGAAGCCGTGGAAATGTTGAGAAACGAAAGAAAAACAAAGAAAAAAAGTAATGTAACGTAAATGCGTGCGCGCTGGCGCTCAATCCATCGATACAGACAAAAAAAAATGAAAAGAAAAACAAGAGTCGACGAATTTATTCGTTATCGAGCTTTTTTTATTTTGGTGCGTCTGCTACGAAGCGCCGATTCTTCATGTGTAGCTGTTGTTGCAGCGACTTATCGGCTGGAAAAGTGATCAAACAATTATTTGACGCTTGCCAATCGATATACCGAAAGGAGCCAATACCTCGTGGGTATTGGATTCAGATCGACGGCAGCTGTACAGTTCCCAATGTGATTTTTTTTCTATGAAAAAAGCTCGTTAACGAGGTAATTTCCGCGTACGCGCGTCGCAGGATCAACGAGGAGCTAAACAAGTCTCGTCTTGTTGCGCATGCAGATCTGCGATGAATTTTTCGTTTGTTGATTTTACAATTTCGAGCCTCCTCGGATTGTGTCACGATCGCGCCGGTCCCGTACCGTGCGGCGTCGACTTTCGGCGTCGTCCTGCGCACTCGTGCTCCATTTGATTTTCGTTCGCTTGAAAAAAAAAATATTGTAATCATCGATTGTTTTTGTATAAAACTTATATTTTTTAATTGTGCTATTGATAAGTTTTTCTTCGTTGATTGTACGGCATTTATATTTAAAAGTATAAGTAAGTAATGTCGATACTTTACATAGCGATGTGATTTTTTACTCGTGTAAGATTGAGGTGTGATTTTTTGCCCCGCGTACCATAAAGTCCTTTTTAGCGATTTTAATTCGTTTTTTCCTTTTTAATCTGAATTATTTTCTCACTTCAACTTTGATCTGCCGTTGAACGTTCAATATTGCAACAAATATAGTATAACTTCGAAGCAAAATATAATGATAATATGAATAACCGTGAGAAAAGTGTGCGAACATTTTGTCCTATTTAATATATAAAAATATATATTTATTGATAAAATAAATTAAGGCAGCATCGTCATTGCCAGTTCGAAAAACGGTTACACAAAAATATTCCTGGGAGAAAAGATTCTCGTTTCGGCTGATAAAAAGGCGCAAAACGATCGTAACAGGGGACAAAGACAAATTCGATGCGCAATGAATGAAAGTGATAAAAGAAAGATAGAATGAAAAGAATGACAAAGGGAAATTCGATGAAGCTGATTTAATTATGACGATGCGATATAATTATTAAAAAACAGATTATAGAAATTATCTATTAAGCAGCTGATGGTAGAAAATAATACCTTATCGATTACATAAATCCATGATGTAGCTAATAAAAAAAAGGGGGAACTGACGGTTCGCGAGCCGGTCCCTTTATAGCATGTGATTGCAAAAGGATCCAATGGAGCAGCACCTATGCAGCGGGTCGCGAGCAGCACAATTTTCCTCGCGAGACGCGAAAAAGGGTCAAAACACGAGGGAGGGGAAGTGATTGAAATACGAAAAACACGCGAGTAACGAGAAAAAAAATCACATGCGTAAAGGCGCACCGGCTCATAGATTGTTTTTATGATTATAAAATATTTCTAAATCGTACTCGTATGCATAACACATATATTACATTAATTATTATGAAAAGTACGCGCGTATATGTGTGCCGTAATTTTCTTTAAGAAACAAAACGATTCGTAAATAATATCTTCGTACGTGCCATTGAGCGCCGACCACCCTCGTCATGTAGACGAAAAAATAATAATATTAATAATAAACATTAACTAAAAAGCATGAGCTCTAGACGTCGTTGGCCATTCTTCAACTCTAGGTGGAATAAATAATAATATAGATAGAATTCAAACGATTACCCATATATGCATGTATACGTGTATGTGTATATGTGCATATGTATGCCATAATGGAAGCAATCATTGCAGCCATGTATTTAATCAACGATGAGGAACAAGGCTATTGAACAGAAGGAAAACGAAAATCGGACGTATAATTTGAAGGAAAGAGATAGAGAAAAAAAGTTAAATTATCAATGGTCTCTTTGGCGTAAAAATTTAATAATCAAACAATCTTAAAGTGTCGTATTGTACGGTGTCTAATAATATAATCTTTATCATAAATGTGGGTGTTATTCGGAAAGTTTAATTGGTGAAAAATAATAATCGGGCCAATAGTTCTTTAACGCGGCTTCAAGCGGGCGCGAGTATGTGAAAAAGAAAAGTTGCAATAGTTGTCGCTTCTCTTCGCCGGTCAACGATTTACGATATTTACATTATAAAATAACAAGGCAAGGGCTTATACGTAATACAAATATTAAAAACTAAACGATACGAGAAAAAAATATTGCAGTTTCCTCTTATAAATAAATAAATGACGAAAACAAGTGCGGCTTTTTGTGAGAATATGATATAAATATATATTATATTAAAAAAAAAACAAATGGGTCGATTATACTTCGTTTGCGAATTATTGATACGTAGAAGTTATGATGCCTCAGCAAAGTCAGGGTATATGAGCGCTGGATGATTTACCGACGAGTAAAGTAGGGAAAAAAAACATAATAAAACGAAGGGAACGTGAATGAGATATGCTTTTTTAACATAGTTGCGATGCATTTGTTGCTGACAAAAAACAATGTTAATTCTCATTTTATTCAGTGCCATGGTTATCATGCGAGGAGAACGCGAAATAAAAAATAATTCGGAAAGTTTACGTTTGTATTTGAAGAGCAGTAAGAGGAATGAGAAAACAATTTTTTTCCGCGCAAGTTTTAATGGATTTATTGATAATAATAACGCAAAATACTGCCGCTATAATAACTAAAATATTCATAATAATGTATACATACACAATCCAAGACAAGTAAATTGAAGTAAAGGAAAGAAAATACAACAAAAAACGAGTACGATCAATCGGTGCATTTTTTTCTATAGGATTAACGAACTGATTTCTCTCTGTGCAACTATATCCCACAACGATTTTTATTGTTAATTGTTAATTTATGTTTAAGCGAAACGGCGATACTGTTGTTTTTATTTAATCATTATTATTAGCATCTTCATCTTCATTATCATTCATAATATTATTATTCTTTGTATCATGTATTTATTCATTTCAGTTGTTATACTTTTATGGAATTTATACGTACTTTTAATGATTTTATTTTTATGACTTTTATGAGATTAACATAAAATTATGCAAGCATTTGCATACGATTGGCTCAATTATGTGTGTAAGCAAAAGAAAAACAATAGCAAAGTATACAAAAATAAGAAAAAAAATTTTACTCGTACTCCGATTCGATGTATTGCAGTGTGATTTACTTTGTTTTTATACCAAAGTTGTAATATCTAATTTAAAGTTATTGAAATAAATAATATTTAAAATCCCAAAAAATGTATTTTTCGAGTTCATCAATTCAACCATTATCCCCTTCATTTACGATATCCTTATACGAATAAAAAATATTCAAACAATCGTTACAGTAATAAATTCTTTGAGTTGGTTAAAATATTATGCATTTGAATATTATCATATCAGAAAAAATGGATTTCCATATGGTCTCGCCCTGGTAGAAATCGAACATTTTTTGTGACATTAATGAAACGTTTTTCGACCGTTTATTGGCCAACTTGCCGTACTGGTCATTTAATGGCCAATAAATGGTCAAGAAAACGTTTTAATTTGAAAACTTTCAAAATATTTTTCTAACTGTTATTGAATCATCAAAAGGAAAAGGAAGACTATACCTAGTCATATATAATGAATCATGTATATTTCCAATTTTTTACAGAAGCTTTGATGAATAGGCAAGTGCAAAACGATTCGATGTCGTACACCACGTTTGAATCTCATGCGATACCGTTTAATATTCTCAGATGCAACACTCGGCGTGTCATACCCAAACAATAGGTGTTATACGAAACACACATCATTCGGTTTATACTCTTATGTATTGATCGTTTTTTAATATTCAAAGGCGATAAAAATATAGTTAACGTTGTATTTTAACCTCAGCCTTTTAATGGTATTATTAATATTGTGATATCACATCTATTTTTTTACTGTTAAACATAAAAATCGTCTACACTGAAGGAAATTTAAGGCTATTATACTCGCGCTTGGTTACGAAATGTAACGTGGTGTGGTGGCATTATCGCCTGAGACGTCGGTATCGTTTTAATACCAACTGGAAGGATTTTACGCCAAAAACAAAAACAATACTCTGCCAACTAAGAAAGATTCCGCAAGATGAAGAACGAAAGTTGTATATTTGAAAATAATAGTATAGCGGGGCATATTGCGCTTCAGATGTTTGGGTGCGAATCCTACCGAAAATTGAACTGCATTAGCACCAATACAGTAATTAATTTTCCCTGCAACAGACAGGGGCTTCATAGTAGAGTGGGAACTAAACACACCCACATTTTTTTCAGTGTAGATATAATAGATTGCAAAGTTTAGTTTCAATTCTTTCTTGTACCAAGTCAATAATACATGAACAAAATTGCCCATTCGGAAGATGATTGTTTTAATTAGTAATTGAGTTATTGATTACTCAAAGCCCAGAACACAGCCGACTCGTGCCATATGCACCATCTCATGTTTAGTCGCGAGCCACGTACGTGACATACACATGTTCAGCCAACCACTTGTGCATTTGAATTTCAAATATCGCGCGACATCTGTTAAAGCATTGTAATTTAGGAAACGTAGCCAGAGAACTGCAATGGCTAGAAAAATTACAAGAGATGCATTTATGTAAGTTTTTGATCCTCAGAAATCAAAATATCACATTATTTTTTGTCTCAACCCCTGGCATCAGGGTGAAGAACGAGGGTGAAAATGTTTTTCGCATATATCTCCAAAACTAAGCATGGTACGGGAAAATGAATGACAGCAATCGATTCCTCGTGAAATTTTACCCGAAGACAAAATTTAAATGTTCAAAGTGTCGGTGTAAAATCGTTCACAGTATCAAAAAATTAGTCAACCGTCGGTTGTTGCCTGTAAACGAATTAAAAGGGTATTTCTTTTTAAAATTGTACGAGGAATCGATTGGTGTTATCCATTTTCCCGTATCTTACTTAATTTTGAAGATAAAAGTCCAAAATATACATAAATGCATCGTTTGTAAACTTTTTGAACATAGCGGCGCGGCGTGCGTATTGAGGTTATCGCACGATGACGTCTTATACTGCTTGAGACAGGGCAGCTTTGCTTCGCTTCTCGCAAAGCAGCTTCCGAAAATGCCCGATCTCCTGTAGTGTAAGTCTGCATCGTGTTTGGTAGTTCACGTTGCTTCGTCTTTCATGAATCCATCATTTTTCCATGTAAATTATGCCGAGCTGTCGCTTGAAGTGGCCGACCGCAATCATCACGCCCCAAAATCATTAGAGCCGCGCCTACATCCGGGAGCCTTCATTACATTAATATTGAGTTATTCAAACACGTGGAGAGATAATTTGACACTTATCCGCTAAAGTCGGTTAGAAATGAATCGCACGCTGGAAACTCAGAATGGCTTCTTGATACTTTGGTCGACATTGGTGAATTTATCTCACTATATGATAGCAACAAACGGATTCTGAACGCACAATCGAATTGTTAATGATTAAACAATGTTAATACAGAAACTTCTGAAAGGTTAAGAATGAATATTTGATTCGCAGCTTCTGGGGGGACTAGCTGAGATTACTGCCGTTTTCAATCGCTCGGAAGCAATCATTATTTCCTAGAATTCATAGAGGAAATTTTACATCATTTCCATTGTGAGCCTGACAGATTCAATGACGCAGTTTAATCGTTACTTGACGAAAAACTGTCTCGCATTCCGACCAATCAATGAGTCATTTGAACACGATTAGATGCAATGGCGTTTATGGGTAATTAATATATTTGTGTGATATCATTGCAGATGTGTGTCACACTCAACTGGTGTTCCATTCAATCAGTATAGCTCAAAACATATTAAGGCAATTAGATACTTTAATTTCAATGAATCTTAAATTTTCTCTTTCTATTACCACCACCTCTTTCCTTTCTCTCTATGTCTACTCTCTGTATCTGTTTATGTAGATGTTGGACTCTCCATACGCGACCGATCTGCCAGTCCAACGGGCACTTCAACGTCGAAGCACATCGAGAGCGATCTTTTTCGTGTGTTCACCGATTTAGTTCAGTGCGTTAGTTTGTGAAAAAATGGCCAGTCCAACTAATTCATACAAAGAAGTGTCAGAGTCTTTCTACGCTGGAAAGATTCTGCAAGGAATTGTAGTTGGGATTAGCTACGGCAAGCGATGCGAGCCGAACGAAGCCAAGCTGGTCATTGGGACCAATAAGTGGCAATGTCCGTGTTGTTTGAAACAACACTTCGCCACATCGGGTGATGTTTATCGACACATAGAGGACGGCTCTTGTCACGACAGAAAAGTCAGTGTGATTATAAGATTGGGTGATGGCGTTTCCGGTCACATAGACCGGGAAAATTTGGAGATACAGACTGATCTGGAAAAAAGGCTGAAGAGGGGAGAAAGAATCCAGTGTGTAGGAGTGAGAATCGACCCGGAGAGGTGCAGTGTGGAGTGCACTCAAAAAAACGGAGTGAAAGTGGCAAGGGAAAAACTGTCAGTCAAGACAGTATCGATGCAGGACAAGTTCAAAAATATGTCCTACGGCGACGCAGAAATGTTGCTGACGAGCATGGAGCCAGGCGACGTTATCGTACGCTGTGCGAGCAACGGTGGGCTCTCCCTAACGTGGAAAGTATATCAAAATACTTTCAAAAATTTATCTTTGCGCGAAGAGAACAGCCAATTTTTCATCGGAAAATTGGCCTTCAAAAACATCGACGAGATTATTGCTCGTTTTATAAATCCGAAAGCAAACTTCGTCGGTGATTTGACACATCGTGATTTTTTTATAGATCACGTATGTGGCAATAAAAGCAGTGCGGAACTGTGTTTGATGAATATGATGGAAAATAACCATTATTACCGGCACCCTTACATTGTTTCCCTGTCGAAACAGCGCCCGACATTCGTGCTTTCGTTCATTTTACTAGGAGAAAATGTATGTAGGCATGAAAATATTGAAATTTCGCCTGAAGGATTTTTGTTCCGTGGCCAAATTTTCCAAGATGTTATGGAATTAATTTATTCAATACAAAGCTGCTAAAAAACAGCCGATGTTTGAATGAACTCGCAATGAATTAACGCCTGGACTATTCACAGCGAACAACACCAAAATCAAGTTCTCGCCGTGTGACATGTGAATGTGATGCGATATGATAGAATTTTGTTTAAAAATTGTATATTTGTAAATCAAATTAATCATAACTGTGATAAAACCAAGTTCAAATGTTAAAAAGACCAAACCTTAGCAGCTAATTGTACGAATTTTTGTATTTTTCACGATCTAGGGCTGTGATATACTGATGTTGTATCCGCATTTGAATTTATACTTCTATGTAAATATTTTTTTAATGCCAAAAATTAATAAAAAAAAATAAAAAAATTTACATGAATACAATGTTTTTCTTCATCCTAACCGATAAAAAAAAGGAACAATAACCTAAAGAAATTATTTATCAAAATTTCGAACTCTCATAGAAATAAAATTAAACTTAGTTGCTACAGTTTGAGATGTATTAATTAAAGAAATCTCTCTCTTTTGGCTCTTTTCTTATCATAAAATTTATTATCTCAATCAATATTTCAGTCACATCAGTATTGCAGAAGGATGGATGCTTGGTACAAAGACGCTGGTGTATGAAAATCGTTTACTCTTTTATTTACATAGAAGATATATCACCGCTGCCTACTAAAACGATATCACTTATGAAAAATAAAGTAAAGCAAAATAATCAAATAACGTTTATCTGAAGTATAATTATCACAGCAAATTTTTGAATTCTTATTTTCGTAAGCATTACTAATATATAATTCCAAGCAAGAACAGGTGAATAAATTTATAATAGACTGTGTGAGAGACAGATTGCAAACGCAATAACAACAATTGTCCACGCGCATACACACAATATGTAATGTTGATAAAGGATATTTTTGGGGTGAGTATTATTCATGCAGGGTTGTTCTTCACGAGACGGTATAGAGGCTTCGTCACGAATGCATAATATCTTTGAATGCTATATTATTAAATTTCAAATCGAGCCGAATTCGAATTTCTTAAAGAATTTTATATAAGTGCTTAAGTCTAAACAATTGTCCAATAACAAAATTACGTATATATAACAACAATACCAATACACAGTTTAAGGTGTTTACATGTACGCTCGTAATGGATCTTTAAATGTGTTTCGATCGCATTAATGCTTTGATAAGTGCGGTCTAATTACGTAATTAGAGCACAACTCTCTGATGAAATGAATTAACTATAAACCCATTGTGGATAGTACATCTAAGCATAAATACAATTTAAATGATCTCTCAATTGCTTGAAACAGGTAAGATGACAGGCGTATGTGTCGGTACAAACGCGTAATGTACGTAAAGTATCGTATGTCTCGTATCGGATATCTTATTTTGATAAAGGTAAGAGAATAAAACTCATCATGTGTCCACTTTATTTCACCGAGTAAAAATAAATATTTCTTGCGAGCGGCCCCGTCGTCGCTTCGCCCACTTCAGGTGAATACGAAGAATATGAAGATGTATTTTTTTTCCTCGCTATTGCTCCTTCCTGGATTTGCAAAAAGAAAATTTAGACATTTTTTTCGTCTGTTTCTGAAGTTCTCAAAGTTCGTTTGTTGTGAGCTTGAGAAGTAGAACGACCAATCGATAAACGTTGAGGAAGAGTATTTAAACCCCAAATAATTTCACAAAGTAACAAAAATTTCCACGAGTTATAAAAAAATTTGAAACTTTTAAAGGGCAAAATTGACCGCGTACAAGTAAGAGCAACTGCTTTCGTTTTTTTATAATTCACCTAGCGAGCAATCGAGGGAGCACGAAGTAGTAAAAAATTAAAAAAAAATTGAAACTCAAAAACAGAAAGTAAAAACATCTTGTAAAATTATATAAACCTGCCCAGTAGTGCAGTGAATGAATGGCAAAAATTTGCAGACGATCAGATGGATAGTTTTTGAGAACATAAAATAAAAACAGACGACTTTTCTGCTTTTAGATGAATAATTTTCATCCCAAACGAACTTGGTTAACATTCTAATTTTGTTATACATTTAATTATTTTTCAACAAATTAACTTTAAATCTAGAAATTTGACTTCAAGTTTGTTAATGATTTATCTTAATCGGGAATAAATGTTTACATAGGTCAAGAAAAATTTTCTCTTAGAAAAACTGGGTTGATTACAACAAATTATTTTAACACATTTTAACTTACAATCTTTAGAAATTCTATTTAATTTATATCTGTTTATATTTATATATTTTTTCACGGTGGCTCCTTCAAATAAAAATATTCTTGTTCAAAAAAGGCAGAAAAAAGTCATGGACATTACAAAAAAATTAAAAATTATCGACTCATTAGAGAGAGGTGAAAAATTGCAATTTCTCAGTATGATAATATTAGTAACTTCTAATGTTGGCCTCTCGAACTGATATAGTTATATCTTGAGTCATTACTTGAGTTATTACTCGGGTTAATACTTGAAAAATTACTTAAGTATTAACTAAAAAATCAAATTTTTTCAAAAATAAGTGCACATTCAGCAGGAATTTATTTTTGATTTTAGTTTTCAGGTTTAAAAATGTTGATCCCGTTTTAGAAAAAATTAATGAATGAAATGGGGTGAAATTTGGTACAGTTGTTTACAGCACAGATCTTGTAGGAATAAAATCATGGAAAATTATAACCACACAGTTTTTAGTTCTCATCTTTATTGTCATCATCTTTTGTTTCTACAATAAATCCCCATGCATACGATGTTTTTTTTGTTTTGCTTCGTTAATACATCATACATTTCATGTGTAAAGTATAAGTGACAAATAGTATATACACTGCTCCTCCTTACTTTTTTTTTAATAACAATATCTTATAAGAATGTTGAAATATCGATAGAGAAATTTGTTCACAATAATGAATTTTTTTTCTAATTAAGAGATGCCAGATTTTGCACTTTGCAAATGTGTTTGAAATTCATTGAATACACGATAAAGAAACACATTTTATTGCTGAAGTTAATTATTGTGTGCATTAAACACGATATTAATTAGTTTTCCGGAAATTCATATGTAAGTGACCTTTTCAAAATAGTATAAATTTGATATACAATGTAAAAATATGGCTATAAAATCCAATGTTTTATAGAATTCATTCGTGGTATTTTGTTGAATACAGAGTATAAGTTATTTTCATTATTATTACAAAAAATTCTTGGCATTTTTCGTTCAGTCGTGGTATTTTTAGGGCCTCAAATATTCGATTCACATCTGCATACGAGGTGCTTGATCACCGCATTTGAAGCACTTCTCGATTAAATTTTTTCACAATTGAATAAGTAATCTGATCAACAGAATCGATAAAAATTATTATTTGAGCTAGTAGCAACAAAAATTTTATGCTATAATTATACACCCACACACACACACTTACATGAAGATTTTTTAAAACATAAAAATTATGAAACTATCCTTCTGACTATTTATAAAAAAAAAAAGAATTTAGTATATACAGTGTGTATACATATAATATATGAAAAAATTTACGGAAGCATAAGTACGTATCAATAGTTTATCTTTATTATAATATCAAACACATCACAGATTTTCTAACGTAACGATAGCCGCTTTCAATTAATGATTTTGATTTAAAATTCTTTTATTTACATTCAATACTCTAGAGCCATCAAAAGTTGAAGCAAAGTTAGAGCATTCGATCAAAAAATGATTCTATATACTTTGAAAATTGTGACATTTATAGACAGATTTCTCATTGTAAAATATTTAATCGGAACGCGCTAGTTTTGCCTTAACTCCGAGTGCTGGTTACATTTTCCAACGAAACAGCTTACATCTAAGTAATTAAATTTCCAAACTTAACGAAAAGCGTTGAATCGAGGAAGATTACACATTGAATTTCAAGCATGATAATTTTTTCGAAATATTTATAATTATTCGTTTTTAATTATATGTTAAAGAGTTCGATGTTACAAAATTTAGCGTTTTACGATTATATGATATATATACGAGAATAGTGTTACGGTACCCACTAATACCGTGACAATAGAAAAATATTTGGCACGAATAATACAATAGATGAAGACAATTATAGGAAATTTTCAAAAATCGACATCATCAAACGAGATGAATACTTATTATAGCT
This sequence comes from Trichogramma pretiosum, assembly GCF_000599845.2. Classification (NCBI taxonomy): domain Eukaryota; kingdom Metazoa; phylum Arthropoda; class Insecta; order Hymenoptera; family Trichogrammatidae; genus Trichogramma; species Trichogramma pretiosum. Next base: position 585,540 of record NW_019641606.1, on the reverse strand, counting down.
TTTGGATTATAAAATCACGCGGTAATTTTTTATGATACATGAGTGATAAGAACTTTTGATTGCACCATAACTCGGTGACTAATGCATGTAATGGAAAGTAAATGAGATCCTTTTGGGCAAAATTAGTCACCAATCCAAGTCCTGCGTATTACTATGTTAGTTTTCATTATACCATTATAACGCTCAATCGTGCGCATTAAGTCGATGAAACTTGATTCTAGCGAACGAATTAATTTCATTATTTACAAATTTCGTTTGCAGATTAGCTCGCTATTACATGTCTTTCTCTGTGAAATGTACAGCCTCATCAAAAATGTAATAAGCGCAAATCGATCATATAAATCAGGTAACATCATTCTCTCATTTATTAAATTTATTTTATTATATTTATAGATGTATTTTAATTTTATCAATTCTGATTGTACGCTTATGCTTATAAGTATAATGTATACGTAAATGCATAACTGGGCTATGTGGGATAAACGTCTCTCAGCGACGCGCCAACAAAAATTCCTATCGAATAGTTAGTGCTTTTACATTCAGCTTAGTATAACAATGTAGTATATAATATACAATTTGAGGCGTTCCCTCGTATGCGCTCGTAATTTCCTCGTCGATGGACCTTTTAATGTGTTGCGAGCGCATTAATAATTTGATGAAGTACGATCAAACTATGTAAATAGGATAGCGTAACTCGCGTCGAGGCTTCGATTTAATGAAACGAACGAACTATAATCCCACTGTGGAATATTGATTTTAGCATCGGTATAATTTATAGTCTCTTGAGCGTCATGTACTGTTAAACGTATTAATCATATAAATGTATAAAAATAAAACTAGTCGCGTATCCACACCTCTCGACCGAGGGTAAATATAATATATTTATAATATGTAGACGCGATTCATCCCTATTAGACGAGCAGCGAAGCGAGCTTGTGCAAATTCGTGATGGTGGTCGGATCGCCTGGCTGCAGCCGCAGTGCCTCGCGATAGGCCGCCGCGGCCTGTCTGTACTTGCCGTTGAGATGCAGAATGGCGCCCAGATTCGCGTGGCTGCGAGCCTCCAGGGGCCTCAGACTCAGGGCGTGACGATACCAGAGCTCGGCCTCCTCGCAGCGGGCCGCCCTCCTCAGGCTCGACGCCGCCGCCATCGCCAGGTCGTAGTCCTGGCGCGACAGGGTGGCCGCCTCGAGATGCGCCTCGGCGGCCTCGCTCAGGCGGCCTTGCATGCTCAAGAATAAACCTGCTCGACACAATGTATGACAAGGCGTATAAACTTTCTACGTATAAGCTCGACTGATCGATCGTAATTTAATGCGGTGATGAATTTACCATAATGATGATGCACGCTCGAGTCTTGAGGAGCTAATCGTCTCGCGCGTAGAAACCAACGCTCTGCTTCCGTTATGCGACTTGACTGTAAAAAAAGTAAACAAACAACGTATTAGGATGTTTATCTTACTCAAAGTAAACGTTTAAAGTTTAGTTTTGTTATTATTTTACTCCTTATTTATTTATATATGGGTCAAGTTCAGAATCTTTTAAATAAACCTGCTGACGAGGTCCACTGATTTTTATCATAAAAGAGTCCCAAAACCAAAATTTTAGACCCCCTCCCCTCCTGCCCTCCTACCTTGAAATTTGACAACCCCCGCTATACACGTCTATTTTCTATTTATATTTATTTTGAAGCCCTAAAGTAATTAAAAAATCTGAAAAAATTCAATTGAATTGAGTGCTTGAAAAATAATGTAAGTATAATGAACTTCTTCAGAGTTTCGCATTAATCTTTGTTATGCTCTAAAATGAGCTAGGAAGCTTCAAACGAAAACTCGAAACGATCAAAGTTTATTAAAATTTGACAAGGAATTCAAAAATAATATTTTCATTTTTGTACCGGAACCATCGGGTTCCAGGAACCTTTTTTGTTAAAAATAACGTTTTTCGGCTCTAAACGCTATCGCCTTCAATTAAAAATTCCGAAAAAATTGAGATTATGTATTTTTCCAAATTTTTTAAAGTTCTATATCGTCATAAAAAAATTATTTTCGTGAAACAAAACGGTTTTTCAGCACTAGGCTTTAACGGTACAAATGAAAAATTCTTAAAAAATTCAAGGAATCGTTTTTTGGTGATAAAATTAAGAAAAAAATACTTCAGTCTGGTATATCGATCCATTTTACCTAAAATAAAATAATTTAAATTTTCAATGATTTTTCCTGAAAGCCTGAAGCACTCAAAAAATCTGAAAAATTTCAGGGTTGTTTGGATAATTAAAAAGCACTTTCATGAATTTTTTCAGATTTTTTGATTACTTCAGGGCTTCAAGATAAATATAAGTAGAAAATAGACGTTTATAACGGGAGTAGAGGGTCTAAAATGTGGTTTTTGGGACTTTTTCATAATGTACTATAACATACCAAAATTTCAGGAAAATCTGCGGACCTCATTCACAAGTTTATTTAAAAAATTCTGAATCTGACCCATATTTATCATTCAACTAATTAAGTTAGGATCTAGAAATTTGATCACGAAGCTTTTTAATGATTTATATTATTCTGATAATACATGTCACATACTTTGGGGGGATTTTCTGTTAGCAAAAGTTGGGGATGGGTACAAATTATTTTATTACAAAACTGTGTATTGTATTCAAATCTTGAAATGCGAGATTTCATGTTGATTCTAATGTAATATATTTGAAATTAACTTCTATTAAGTGTAAACATTGTATACATTTTAAATCAATTGAAACCCAATTCAATTTTTTTGTATGAAATTTGAATAATAATTAATGTCGACTTTCACCACTAGGTGGCTAAAGTAATTACACGTAAACTTGCAAGTGGCAAATTAAAGATGCTTATTTAAGTAAGAGCTTTTCTTAAAATAAATTGTCTGATAATAAGATTGAATGATGGCTTTTCCAAACATTTAGATTGGAAAAATCTCAAAAAAACGATCTTCATCGAAGCTTATAAATCCGAGAGCAACATTCGTCGCGAATTTGACACTGCGAGATTTTTTTATAGATCACGTATGTGGGAAAAAAGCAGTGCAGAAGTGCGTTTACTTAACATGATGGAAAATAACCATCATTAACAACGGTGGGCTCTCCATAACGTGGAAAGTATATCAAAATACTTTCAAAAATTTATCTTTGCGCGAAGAGAACAGCCAATTTTTCATCGAAATTATTGAGCGAATATAGAGACATGAGCGAAAATACCCACGTTGACCTTACTAGGAGAAAATGTATGTAGGCATGAAAATATTAAAATTTCGCCCGAAGGATTTTTGTTCCGTGGCCAAATTTTCAAAGATGTAATTCAATTAATTTATTCCATACAAAGCTGCTAAAAAAAGCAGCCGATGTTTGAATGCACTCGCAACGAATCAACGCCTGGACTATTCACAGCAAACAACAACACCAAGCATACAAAATCCAGGAGCCGGTATTTATGTGAGAAAATAGTGTTAGCCATTAGCGATTTATGAATACGCCACCTATTGGCGATACAATGAAATTCGATTATTACGATCACTTTCTGACAAGAAAATATCATTATTTCAACCGGCTGAGGTTCCGTAAATAAATAATACTTTTCAGTGAATTTGAATTTTCATCATCTTCGAAACATGATGCTATATTTGTTATTATTATTATTAATTTTTCATAAAAAGAAATTATTGATTAATGGGACATTTTTCATTTTACTTAATGGTTTTAAAAATACAGATAAATCGAACTATTTTTTCTTTTTACTTTTTTCAATAAGGTTAAGGAGATGTCAAGGCAGCTCAACAATTTAATTTCAATTCGGTAGTATGAAACTTATAAATTATATGTAAAATACACAGATGCCGACTCTAGACATTTCATATCTCGATCAACGAATTTATTATCAATAAATGCAATGCAATCACTGTAAAAAATGAAAATCTCATTGTCGTTGCAAAATTTTACTTTTAACCAGATCATAAATAGGAGAGCAAAATATCCCTATCAAGAGATAATTATTATGATTTGTTATTGACACATTAATTAATGTAATGCCAGCGCATAATTAGCTCGCGGCCACAGGTCCATCCATATCTTCATATAATGCGTGAGGCACGCGCCACACAAGTGCCAAACAAGTGGCACACACACGCCACACACATGCCACACACACGCTATAAGCACTCCACACACACTTATTTTTCACACTCATTTGAATTTCTAATTAAACATCATCGTGTATTCGGATCGTCTCGTCAGGGGTTTCTACTTACATTTCGAGCAAGTAATTTCCCGTAAGTTATATGAGCTGGCACGTGATTCGGTTGACTGGCAAGACTCGCCCGAAACCACTTTTCAGCCTCGCTGTACTGCTGCAGACGGGACAATGTCTCGCCCAACAAATTGTACACACTCTGCGCAACGGCGGAGAAAAAAATGATTAATGTTAGATAACGAGCGTCATCGGTTTATGTGAAAAAATTTCTGAGGCTCACCTGTCTAGGGTAATGCTCGGGCATCGCCTTAAGGGCCTCTCTGTAAGTCGAGAGAGCACTGTGCAATCGTCCTTGCTCAGCGTAGATCGAGCCGAGCTGCAACAGTGCCTGAAGTCGCGCGACCTCGTGGGCTTTGCGGTCCTTGAGAGCCGAGCCGTCGATCGACGCGGCAGCCCGCAGAACGACCACCGCCTCGTTTTCTCGCCCCAAAGTCGTCAGAGTCGAGCCCAGATTCACGTAAGCCTCTGTAAAAAATTTAGGAGTTTTTATTAAGTCGTGTATCTATCAAAAACGTAGGCAGATGTAGTTGAAACTTACGAGCTAGAGTCGGCCGAAAATGAATCGCTCGCTGGAAACTCAAGATAGCTTCGTGATAATTTTGTCGACTTTGCTGTATGATGCCTCTGTAAAGATATTTCAATATAGCGTAATACAGTTTACTATTTTGTCTAAAAACTTTAATTCAAAAAGTAAAAACAACAAAATATAACGTTTTTTAAGGCAATCGATATATATGCTACACAACAAAATTATTGACACAAAAAATGTCATCGAAATTTTGTCAATTTTCAAATGCTTCTATCTTGGTCTATATTCATCGTGTCGAGATGAACTTTTCTATGATTTCAGCTAAACAAGGGATTTTACGTACTTAAATGATACCTCAAAATTACCTATAGAACGCAAAAATGATCGTAGAGAGCTCTATTTTTCATAATTACTCGTTTAAAAGAGTATTTTACGATAAACTATGTTAGATGTAAAAAAAAATTACTGTAGTCCATGGACATGTTTGAAAAATCGACTTTTTTCAGTAATTCTTTGTGTTGCGCTTAAATGCAACGGGTAACTCCGTATTGACTTGAACCTGTACATAATATATAAGGATTTAAAGGGGGTTACATTTCCAAGAAATCAAAAAAAAGTTCATTTCGATACGATGGATATAAACCAAGATAGAAGCATTTGAAAATTAACAAAATTTCGATGAAATTTTTCGTTGCGATAATTTTGTTCAAAAGTGTATAAGGGAGGATTCTGGTTTACGAGTTTTTAAAAATCAATTTGTTGCATTATCGAATTATTTATATTTTCAAGAATCACCTCATAAATTCTGGTGAAGAAATTCAAATATTAAGTCAGTCAAACTCAAAATTGAATGCAAGCAAGTACACAGTTTTTAGAGGCAGAAGAAAACGGTAAAGAAACGTCTTTACTTTCTTTTTTTTCTAATTGACGCCATTTTTTTATACCGTTAAAGAAGAATTTTTGACTAATTCGTTCATAAACAATTTATAGTCCTTCATTATAAATTCTTAAAAACCATTTATATTTGAGCAGTGTCAACCAAAATACTTCATTAAAGTATTTTTTTCTTTTATTTTTGTCACTTAAATTAAATAAAAATTGTATGTATATAGATGAATAAATATCCTAGATTGCCCAACTGTGTATTAATGTAATGAAAAAATTATACGATATTGATTTTGATGGGCAATAAATTATTTCAACAGCAAGATCGTGTTGAAATAATTTCTTGCTCATCAAAATCAATATCGGATAATTTTTTCATTACAAAATTGTATGTAATCCGACTATGTCATTCAAAGCTGAGTTGAAACGCATCTACATATCATGTAAAGGTTTGAAATTGCCAACAAAAACTCAAATAAACATCCGCTCATTCGAGATGAATCAAATACTTATTCTGATTGCCTGGCATCGTCTGTTTCTAACGCCATTGACTTGTGCATAGAGCTAAACTTAAAGAAGCACGAAAAAAAATGCCTAAATGCACTTCTATCAACGAAATGATATGAACAATACATCATATCGATATATCTTTTTTTTGCTCTGTCCTACGTCAAAGTCAGATTGTTAAAATTAGAATTTTGTCATAGAAAAAATGAAAAAAATTAAATAGCATCGATACTTTACTCTCTAAAATGTGTAATTTTAGTTATAAAAATGCTTCGATTTGTAAATTAAAAACTATAAATAAATCTGTCACTAAAATTGTTAATCAGCGAAAATAGGCCCGAAATTCGGACAAAATAGCAATCAAAATTTCAGGTAGTAACAAGCCTCAACTCGAGCGCTCGAAAAACTTAGTCAATTCCAGTAGTGCTTGCGATGTGTCGATTAATACCCCTGATAGTGTTCACACAATTAAACGCGAGCGTCTCACACTTTCCAGTAGTAGCTTGTAGTGTGTCGATTAATTATATGCCTGATATATGCGTGTACACACAATTATACGTGGGCATTTCACACCTAATACAACACTTGTATTTCAAACCAAAATATGATTGATATTTTCCAAGAGCAGGTCGTCAAACAAGTACATCTGGCAGAAGTGTGAATTTATAAACTCTGCTACTATTTAAGGCGTCTGTGCATGTTTCGACTTGTTGCATTTTAATTTTTACGACGTTGATCTCGTTCAAGATAAATCTGGCACGATGTGAAAAAATGTAAAAACATCTCGGCTTAAATTGCAGCATATGTTACGTGAGAGTTTAATGCCGGTTATCGAGTTTCTTTCATCGGTTTCTTTTTTCCGAAATGCGAAGAGCTTCGGCAACTTACAAATTGTAATGAACGTCGGCCATGTTGGGCCGATGTCGCAGCGCCTCCGTAAAGGCTTCCTCGGCCTCGTCAATTCTTCCCTCGGCGCTAAGCACGCTTCCCAAATTGCCGTAGGCTGCAACGAAATAAAACGTAAACGACACATTGTCAATTAATTAATTCGTCATCGATGCCATAATATGAATTACCTTTCGGAGGATTGATCCTCAGCGCCGACCTGTACAGACTCTCCTCGTTCTGCCAGTCGACGTTGCGCGCCAGAGTCTTGGCGAACATGCAGCCGAGAAGCAGCGCCGTCATTGCGAGGACGAGTCGAGCCAGCCTCACGAGGCCTCGACGTCGTGCCTGATTGTACGTCGCACCGATCGCGGCGCCGATCGCCAGACAAGCCCCGACGCTCGGCAGGTAGAGTATGCGCTCGGCGATGACGAAGCCGACGTAGAAGAAGAGATTGCTCGCGGGCAGGAAGGGAAAGACGAGGAAGCCGATAATCGTGAGGAGAGACGAAGGTACGAGAATCGATCGAGGATTCAGTAGTCCTTTGTGGTTGTAGTTGTATTTCATGTTGTTGTTGTTATTATAATTGTTGTTGTTGTTGTTGTTGTTGTTGTTGTTGTTGTTGTTGTTGTTGTTGTTATTGTAATTGCTGTAATTGTTATTGTTGTTGTGACGCTTCGACGCTGTCGTTTGATGCGGCTGTGATTGCTGCTGAGGCTGTAAATGATGATGATAATGTTGCATCTGAGGAACTTTGGACATCTGCAGCTGCTGATGCTGCAACTGTTTTTTCTTCGGGCAATGGCACTCGGCCACCGGGCCGTTGTTGTTGTTGTTTATGGCTCGACAGCCGTCGGTGTGGCACGAGCCGATGCGTCGACCGGCGCAGACGGGACATCGAGACGACGACGACGTGGTAAGAGGCGACGACGTGCCGGACGATAACGTCGTGGAAGACACGGTGCCGAGACAATTATTAGTCGAGCTCGGACACGCGGAAAACGAGTAATTTTGTTGCTGCTGCTGCTGCTGCATGGGGTGAAAATGATTTGTTGTGGGCAACGATACTGTCGTCGTGCTCGTGCAGTAAGACGACGACGCAGCAGTAGACGTTGCTAATGCTATATTTGCAGTTGTTGGGCCAGTAGGCATCGAGTGCGTCTGCTGCTGCTGCTGCTGACTAGTGTAGGAAGACGAGATTTGATCCACGAGGTAGGACCTGCGAATGACGAAAGTATATTGACGATCGCTTACGTAGGCAAAAGAAATATCGTCGAGTAGGTACGATTTAAGGGGGGGGNGGGGGGGGGGGGGTCTTGTTCGATGGTTTTCGAGCTGCATTTTAATAATTTTTTTTAAGCACATAGTAAAATGAATTTATCTATAAATTATTAAATTATATACATTATAAATGGTTATTTGAAGAACATCCAGTTAAATTTTCAGCTTAAAATAGTGAAAAATAAGCTAACTACAGCAAATTTTCTCACAAAACTGAAAAAAAAAGATCGATTGCGGTGGACACTGTAACTGAAAATCTACTCGACCGATTCTTTCCAAATTTTTCTCACTATTTATCTACATAAATTATGAGGTAATGACGTCGAGATATTTCGTTTAAAATGATTTTTGAGTTTTTGGCATCATTTTGAAGTGAAAAAAATGACTTTTTCAACAAAATGAAAGCAAAAATTCATCGTACTTGTTCGTAAAAAGCATTTAAAAATGCAAAAAGTTAAAATATCTCGACGTCATTACCTCATATATCATCTACTTAAATAGTGTATAAAATATGAACTTGATCAGTCGAGTAGATTTTGAGTGATGGTGTCCACCGGATTTTTTTTACGTTACATGTGAACATTTGCTGTAGACACCTTATTTTTTAGTATTTTGGGCTGAAAATTTAACTGAATATTCTTCAAATAACTATTACTTATGTGTATGATTTATAGATCAATTCGATTTACTATATGTTCAAAAAAAAAATTTAGTCAAGACCCTACCCCCCCTTNCCCCCCCCCCCCCCCTTAAACAATTGTCACATTGAAATTAATGTAAAATTGAACCAATTACGAGATAAATTTCCTATATAAAATATTGTTTAATGCGTCGTTGTTTTTATACGATTTTTTCTTTTTGACACTTGCAGATTCAGGGATAAAAATATAGTTGCCATCTAGTGGTGGATGCTGGCATTAACTATGATTAAATTTCCGTGAATTTATTCGAGCAATTTCAATGAATATGTTTAAATTTCAATATAGCATTAAATTTTTTTCTCAATTTTTGCAATAACGTTCATTTTAACAATTCGTGAATTAATAATATATAAATTTTATAATGTTAATTTACCAGATTGCTCGAATCATTCTTTGAAAAATACCGATATAATATACTCGACAGTCGACATATTCTGACAAATTGTTAAATAACAATTTTTTACTCACGTATATTATGTACTCAAACAATTATTTTTAGTTTTCTACTTGCAGATTTATAGATAAAAGTATATTCATCTCATGTCAGAAGCTGACTTTAATTGTATAATTGAATTTGTCTGCTTTTTTGTGTACTTTATGTAAAAAATCTGAAATTTCACGAAAAAATAACTTCAGTAAAATTCAGGATCTATCAGTTTGAATCTGCATTAAAGTCGAGGTTTTTTCAACAGTTTGTCACGGCCAATATATACCTGTTGATACGTTGACGATGACCCATCGTCCGGTGCTGATGTTGCTGCTGCTGCTGCTGCTGCAGTCTCAGCTCTCGCGATCTGTACAGGCTGTGCCGCCTGAGACTGCGACAGGCCCAGATCGTAGCGGCTCCGAGAGTCCCGTAGAGCAGCAGAGACTCCAAATTTCGCAGATCCGCCAGACTCGCGACGACGGGCACGGCGTTCATGGACCAGTCGAAGCTGAGAGTGCAGGGGCAGAGCAGCATGCCGAGGCTCGCCGCGGGCAGGTATAGGAAGGTGAGGCCTCGGGCCAGACGCGACGGATGCCGAGCCACGGGATTGTCGGCGGTGGCGAACTCCGGTGTGCGGCCCCCGCCGGCCCGAAGACGGCCCAGGGTGATGATCGCCAGGCTGCCCGCGACGATCGTCGAGGATGGCCAGCGTTTGCGAATCTGTGGCAGATAGAGAGGCTGAAAATTACGCGTTTCTTGCGATCCGGTTCTTTTAAATTTGCGGCTAAATTTAAATAACTCGACTTGGATCAAAATTTGAAAATAAATGTTATACGACTTTCCGAAACTTTTACGTGCGACGTTTGCTTCATGGTTGTTGAGATCAAAGGCGCAATTTTCAGAGACGACAGATAGAGGAATAAAGTCTATTAATTTCAAACGGAATGCCCTCAACCCCAAAGAAGTTACAACGAAAAAAACGTCATAATTTGAAATAGCGGTACGATATGCGTGCGACTGTGCCTTCGTCCGTGCAATGTACTCAGCTGCTGCACCTAGGACACTGACAAAATTTGTTTATCAGTCCGGAAACTGCAACCTCGCGAATTATCAAGCATGTAACTTAACTGCAAAAGCGATGACTAATTGCATATTTACTTTTCAAAGGTAACGCGCAAGAAAAAATGCGATTTTCTCTTTCATCTTGTCTGTCGCAAGTTCCATTGACAAAAAATGTTTTTATACTTCATCTGCCTAAATTTTGCATTCGTTTAACGTCATACAAGAAAACTTAATAACCAAAACTGGCTTTAGTAAATGCAATTGTCACTGAGCGTCCAAGTTATTTAAATTTACTTTATGGTCAATTTTCTGTGAAATCGAAGGGCTAAATAGTATATTTTTCACTCCCTAGGTGCAAAATATATATTATTTCTTCTGCTTACATGAAAAACTTGTTGTTTAGCATTTTTCTTCTTCTGAATTTCACATTTATCGGAATTATTCAAAAAAGGCCTAGCTCAGCCCTGAGTTACTATAGGAAAAATAGGCCAAACTTTTAATAATATAAAATTTACCCCCGATGATCTCCGAGCCATTTGAGAGCTTTCTACTGTACGAAGAAACACAAAAGTCAAAATCCAATATAGTTCGATCCGGATCATCCTTTCGTCCCCAAAAAATTCACCGAATTCCCTTACAGTATTAACCAGTGAATGTTTGTAGTAGGCTTTCAATTCTGAAGGCCTTCGAAAAATTCGAGATAGTATCGACAATGTGGAAAAAAAATCGTCGAATACAGGATACGCTTGTTATTTTCCGCTCTTTTCGACGTTTTTCGATACTCACCGATGGCTTTTAAAGTTAGTGAGCCGTTGCAAAAATTTTAGTAGGTAATGGATGACATTGTAAAAAAGTTCTGTGAATTTTTTCGTAGATAAAAGTCCGGATCGAACTTGATTAGATCGTAGTTTTTATGTTTCCCTCTCTAATAGATGCAAACTTTCAAAGTGCTGATGGGTGTATATTTTTTCCCCCAAAAGTTCGAATAATTTCTAATAAAAATCTCCCCTAAAGTCCCACCGTGAACTGAGCAAGGATTTTTTTTAAATATCAGTAACTTTTAGACGCGCTTCGTATACGTGTCAATTAGGCCATGTTTTGAAATAGATTCTATTTCGACTACTTTTCTGTTCCAGATTGAATTAAAAGTTACTATAACAATCGGAAGCCGTTCAAAGCTGCTTCACTTTTCGATGCATCACTTTTTTTTTAAGTAGATAAGTAGATAGATAGAGAAAAGGATTAGCAAAAAGCACGCATTTCGCGAAAAAAAAATAGCAAATTGAGTGACGGTAGAACGAGCTTTTCATGCTAGTAGAAAACATTTGGCCATTCGATTTGTATCGATCGTACCTTGCGCAGAAGTCGCTCGCTGTGGCAAAAGTCCCAGAGCAGACACAGCGCCAGCGACGATATGCCCGTCTCCTTGGCCAGGGTCGCCAGCACCGCCAACAGCAGCGTCAGCGCCAGATTGGCCAGTGGCCTGCGACGCTCGCAGTGCGCCACGTAGGTGAGAAAGGCGCCCTGAGTCAGCAGACAGGCCAACAGATCGGCCCTGCCGACTATCCCGGCCACCGCCTCGGTGTGTATCGGATGCACGGCGAACAGCAGTCCGCTCACCAGCTGGGCCAGCCGCTGGCCCGGCAGCACTTTGCGAGCTATGCGCACCACCAGGGCCGTGCAGGCGGCGTGCAGCAGCACGTTGACCAGATGATAGCCGTAGGGCTCGTGACCGGCCCAGGCGTAATTGAGCCGGTAGGTCGCCACGCAGAGAGGCCGGTAGCTGCCGTGCGAGCCGGCCTCGCGCAGCGGCGTGCCCCAGAAGTCGTTCTCGAGGAGGCGCGACCACGGCGTCGTGGGCTTGAGGTCGTTGTTCGTGAGGATGGCACGCCTGCGAATTTTCGGATCGTCAATTTCAATTCTAATTTTGTAATCGCTGTACGCGAGTTGACTAAATGATCAAGATGGATTCGTTACTATTGAAATTTATGGATTATTTTGGTCTTTGCTGGCGTGGGTAATAAAATTAGGAATATCACATTCATCTCTTTCATGTATAATATAATTGACCTAATTAGTTTTAATACATTTATGATTAATTAGTAGAATGTACGCCAAAATCAAACATTTTGCGAAAGCCGAAATATCGCTATAAATAGAAAATTCTAAACAAGGTAATGTAAGAAATTTAATTTGCAAATTGAATTATTGTCCTCGTATACGCTAATTTTATTTTGATACCATGATCAATGCGCGATCCATTTTATTGAAAATCGATTATTAATTTTGGCGATATGACTTAATATCATTGATTAAATTTTTCAAGATAGTTTAACATTTAAGGGGACACATACACCTTAAACTCAAAACATTTTTTATTGCATTTTTTGAAATTCCAAAATTTTGATTTTGCATTGAGATACAGCGGTTTCTGTGAGCCTTTTTCCAATACTTTACGTGTTAAATTTTTTCTTCTCTTGCGTTTTCTGGCGAGTAGTGTTTTTGGTCATCTATCGTAACTTTCAGAGGGTACCGATTGAGCTTTAGTACCAGGGTCGCATACACTTCTTCAGAACATCAACGGTCACTACCTCAGATGAAAAGATCGAACCAATAAGTCACTCTCATACAGTACTTTTATGATTTAAATTTCGGTAAAAACGAAAAATGGAAAAAAATGTGTGCTTAACTGTTCACGCAGAGCAATCTGCCCGTTCGATCGTCTCATCCGCGGTAGTGACAGTTGATGTTCTGAAGAAGTGTATGGGACCCTGTTACTAAAGCTCAATCGGTACCCTCTGAAAGTTACGATAGATGACCAAAAACACTCGCCAGAAAACGCAAGAGAAGAAAAAATTCAACACGTAAAGTATAAGAAAAAGGCTCACAGAAACAGCAGTATCTCAGTGCAAAATCAAAATTTTGGAATTTCGAAAAATGCAATAAAAAATGTTTTGAGTTTAAGGTGTATGTGTCCCCTTAATTTTTAATTAATTGAAATATGAAATATTTTAATTTCATGTTCAATTATTACACGCACTTTTTTCTTTTGCATGCAAATAAAAGTTCACAATCCAGCCTTTCCCACTAAAATGACTGGTTCATCTTTGATCATTAATCGTTTGATGATTGATTTTTTTATTTTTTACTTTGGGATAGAGCCGTTCCCTTGGAGAGAAGAAAAGTTCAATTTTCAATGTATAAAAAGGCAACACATCGACTTGGATGAGTATTGTAAAAATCTTACCGAAGGTAAAAAAATATTTAATATTTTTTTAATGTCTTACTTATGGCAAACCAAAAAATTTCTTGAATGTAAAAAGACTACAAGAACTGGGTGCATGCGTTGAACTAAAAAATTTTCAAAACCATGTTTTGATTTGTATAGGTATATTGACTTTACCATTTGCAGATTTACTGATTAAGATGTACTGAGAAGTAGTTTAAAACTGATTTAATTCTTTTTTAAACAAGTATGTGACCACCTTCAAGTCATAATTGCATCGGAAGAAACGATAAAAACGAACTATTAAAATTTACATACAATTTGTTCTTGTTGAATTTTTTTAAACGATAATTTTTCGATAACTAGGCCGTCATTAACATTAAGAATTTCTACTCGCACTTCAAGAATTTAGACTAAGTTTGAAATGTAAACACGTTCACTTTACAAAAATAAATAGATCTTCGATGAACGACATCGTGATCTTCGAAAAAATACCAGTCGCTTAATAATGAAATGTATAGATGTAATTGATCATCACGGTAGCGCCATGAATTGTTTTCATTTTCTCCACAGCGTTCATGTAATATTATGATTATTCCACACGGTGTCGATCAAACGATTACGAAATGCATCACATAATCATTTAGCTTCTCGTCCTCGAGACTAAGTAGCGAGTCAACACTCTCAACACCATCGAAAAAGAAAGAAAAGTGGCGCTAATGATTCGGATTAAATATGTAAATATTTGCCTCGATGACGTCTTAATTGGCCTAGATCGTATTAGAAACTCATCTCATATGTATGCGTAAAATACTGACCTGTCATCGTAAACGAAGCCGGCTTCGAGCGTATTGTAGTAGAGGGCGATCGCCACGAGAGCACAGGCCAGCGCAAGGACGTCCATGATCACGAGTCTCTCACATCGTCGTCGTCGTCGTCGTCTACTTGGCTCGCCGCGGCAGCTCTCCGGCTATGGTGACTTGCCATATACGCGCACGCACGACTTTCGACTCCGGCTCTCGTAGTTCTTACCGCAAATGTCCTGGCGTATCGTACCGCACCTCGACTCACACCTTCAGCGATGTATGCATTCGACACCCTTGTGTTAGCGCGAGTGGCGAGTGTGTATTGTTCGCTCAGGGGCAATTGTCGCGTCGCCGAGTGTACGTACGACTCGACGCGATATATATTATATGCGTTCGCACTTATTATTAAACAGCCCCGAGCGTCGTCGTATGATATATACTTGTTGCTGTCTCTCAGTGAGCTTCGAGGGTTGCAACGGATACCAGTTTGCTTTCCTTATGATATAATATACACAATCAGCCGTGCTGTACTACACGTATCGCCGAGCGGTGATCCTAGCCTCCTCCTCCTCCTCCCCTCGCAGCAGCAGCAGCAGCAGCTGCTGTAGCCCATGCACTCGCGAGCTTTGATTCGCTTCTTTTTTTGGTCTTCGCGCGCACCCTCAATCACTATGCAATGCCTTGGCGCAGTTCAATATCCTACGTAGCGAATTATACGAGATGAATGACTATCCTGGAATCCTGTGGGGAGCTTTTCGGCGCGAGGAGCGACAACGGCGACGACGACGACGACCCTGATGTACCCATTGAGCAACAACGCCTATATCCTCATTCGCACCCTCTCTCTTTCTCTCACTGCATATAGCTCTTGCACACGATACAACGACGAGACTATCGCAAGCTTTGTCGGTGATACGCAGCATCCCTGATCTTCTCGAATTCTAGACTCGCGTTAATGATGAACAACGCGATAAACAAATGGTCACGGGGGAGGGTTGTCCTCGCCCCCCCGGCACGTAATATACTCATCCTGTATCTCCGTATAGATAGATATGTATATTTGTATGTACACTGGACCGAGCAGCGCTCACCGCAGCGGCGGCAGCGGCGGATGATTTTATTATGCGCTACTTGGACCTCGAGTTCAGTAAAAGCTCAGTTTTGATCATACAGCGTTTCTCTCTCGGATCAATCTACAAGCACTCACTCTGCTGTTCGCGGTCTTCGTCGGGAGGATATTCGCGGAATCATTCGCAGGCACGCACACACGCGCAAGATTACAGCTCGTAATAGTACACACACACACAGGTAGCAGCAGAATAAAAAGCTCCTGTCTCGCACTCGCGGACGAGCCGCGCAGTTCAATGGTACACTAGCGGGCAAAGCGCCGAGCTTTAGCGCACTACTGCCTATTTCGTATATACGTATCTGCGCTTAGAGGGAGAGGGGTTGTAGGTAGGTACGTAGGTGGTATATGTGCGTGCGAGGTGTATAAGGGCTGAGCTGCTGCTGCTAAAACGGCATCGATCGGTGAGGCGCCTGCGCTATCCTCGCGCGCAACGCCGCCTCTCAGCTCTCTCTCTCTCTCTCTCTCTCGAGCTGTATATATTATATAGTCAGGGCCATGATGCACACATGCGGCCCCAGCTGCGCGCGCGAGATCTCGCCCGAGCCTGTGGACTATGGAGAGATCTGTAGCCCTCCCATGTATAGCACGCGAACTTTACGACTCGTTGCGGCGACGAACGTCCTGCGCGGCATTTATAATATTATTTTTTAACCGTAAAAAAATGTGCCAATCACAATCTTTCATTCAAGCCTACTTTACCTTATACGATCATTTATGACTTGCCACTTGTGGGTTTACGTTTAATGATACTCGCCACCTTGCGGCGTGAGTTGAATTTCATTATTGTCGAGCTTTCATTGATTTCGATGAAAAGTATTTGAAAAAATACTAGACATCTGAAAAAAATGTAAATATGATGAATGTCTTCAGAATTTCGTATTAATCTTCATTATGCTCTAGAATGAGCTAGGAAGTTTCAATCGAACTTTTGAAACGGTCAAAATTTATTCAAATTTGACAAGAAATTCAAAAAAAAATTTTTCAAATTTTTTTACCGGAACCATCGGGTTCCAGGAACCTTTTTTGTTAAAAATAACGGTTTTCGGCTCCAGATGCTATCACCTTCAATTAAAAAATCTGAAAAAATTTGAGATTATGTATTTTGATGAACAAAATGAGAAAAAAATTTTTCCAGATTTTTCGAGGCTCCGTAGCGCCTTAAAAAAATTATTTTCTTAAAAAAAGCGGTTTTTCAGCTCTAGGCTGAATGGACATGAATGAAAAATTCTGAAAAAATTCAAGGAATCGTTTTTTGACGTCAGAATTTAGAAAAAAATACTCCGGTCTGGTACATCGAACCATTTCACCGAAAATAAAATAATTTAAATTTTCAATGATTTTTTTGTGAAGGCCTGAAGCACTCGAAAAATCTGAAAAAATTCAAGATTGATTGGATTGTTGAAAAGTACCTTCATGAATTTTTTCAGATTTTTTAATAGCTTCAGGCCTTCAGAAAAAATGTAGATAGAAAATGGACGTCTATAGAGGAGGAGGGAGGTAGGAGGGGGGAGGGGGTCCAAAATTTTGGTTTTGGCACTTTTTTATCATGTACTTATAACATACCAAAATTTCAGGATAATCGTGAACCTCGCCCGTGAACCTCGCCCGCAGGTTTATTTGAAAAATTCTGAATCTGACCCATATAATAATTGAAAGAATTAGTATTCATATATTGAACTATTGTTTGATGAATCAAATAGTTAAACTTAAAATATGATTTTATCATTTTTTTAATGGAGATTGAAATAAAAAATCGTTGAAATTGTGCAAAAGAAGAAACGAAAATCTATATTCAACTTAAGGGACAGAAAAAGAGCGTAGTGTATAAGCCGGAAACTTTGTCAAGCCTTTGCCGCTAGATAGCGAATAGCTCTTATTCATGCTTTCGAATGCCACGAATCTTCTCATATAGGTATGCAATATCAACATTAATGCACTTTTCTTTGCAAAATACAATATTGTAATGCAATTTATTGTAATATCTTTCATATTACACTCGATGACAATAATTTATTGATCAAAAAAGTTAATAGCAAATTATTATACCTATAAACAGGAATTTAGCATTATTTAATACCTACAAATGGAAATTTACGCAAATTAAATTTAGTCAAAGTATTTTTACAATAATAGATATATGTAAATAAAAATGTTAGAGTATTTACGATCGAAGTAAAACTTGAAAAATTAAAATTTGATGGTAAATAACTGTTTTATCGCCGTTTCAACTCTCGAATACATCGATGAGCATTGGACGTGCTATCGTGCAAGCGTGGCAATACATCAGAGTGTGAGAAACCAAACCGTGGATTTGTAATTGACGTAAGTAATGCAGTCATACAATAAAATAATATAATATAATAAAATAAAGAAAAAGACATTTTTTGGGCAAATTTGGTTTTTCAATTGATTATTTCGTGAATTTAAAAAAAAAACAATAGAAAATTATTCTTTATCGCTACTGCAAAAGTTAAAACTGATCGTGATTTTTTATATGCACAAATATTATTAATTTACGCATTATCGATAGGTATAGCTGATCGATTTTTTTTTATTGAGCAATTGCCGTAAATAAAATTGTAGCCCGCGCGTGCAAACTGATTTAGATGGCTAATATGAAAGAGCCTTAACCTTTCGTCTGCGGCCATGTGCCGCGTGTGTGTACACAACTTAAAGTCGGCCGTCGGCGTAAGAAAACCGGAGTAGCGGACGACTTTTAATTCCTGCGTGGTTATGTTTGACATAACATTAATTTTTAATATCTTGTATTGCTTTTCAACTATCGTAAACAAATAAACAGGTGCCTGTCACGTATCCATTTGGATCATACGAATCAACCCAGTAGAAGTTTTGGTATGTCACTGATAATTGATTAAAATTTAACACAAAACATCAATCTGACATTTATGTTCTTTGAGTGGTTAATAAAAAATATTACTGTTTATGTTGCAGGTTTGTTTTCAAACATGTCAATAACAAATTCTGTGCTGTTGAGATGTTGCCAGTTTGGCTATCAGCAAATAAGAACCAAATACATTAAGAAAGCCAGAGCAGGCCTCAACGTCGAATGGAGAATACAAAATAAAAAAACCATCAATCCTAATTCTTTTGGCCCTCTGACAAATCTACCCGATTACTCGTTCAAAGATGGTAGAGTAGTTCCTTACGGAACAAATCAATTGAGGCGCATAGAAGAACAAGCTAAAATATACAACAGGGTCTATCAGCTGTCTGGAGAAATGGACGCAGCCGTTGAGAAATACAATAAGAAGCAAGAGGCCATTAAAAGACTAGAGGAAAAAATCATAGCTGGTAAATTGAAAGAGAAAGGCAAAGTGAAGCTCGTGAATGCATAGAGCCTTGCTTGTTGAATTGAAAAGCAGTTGTTTATTGTTAATCTGTATCATAGGTACTTTAGATTAAGATATATGTATTTATATTTATGAATGACGCATAAAATAAAAATTTTGTGTGTTACCAAATTAATATGAAAAATTTTTTCAATAATTTAATTGTTCCATGATCAAATACTTTGCCAGTTACTCAATTGTTAAATAATTATCAATTATCTTACACAAATGAATTATTATTTATACACCGTAATAAGGCCAACCATAGATTCTCCATTCACGTTAATTCGTAGTTAAAAAATTTTTTGAGGCCACGTCTATGTATCAAATTCGTTCGCATCGTAACCGGAAATGCGTCTACTTTACACACGTAGTACGAGGCTGTTCCGTCGCGCATCAACGAGTACATTGCATACACCCGCTTGTAATGTACTCTATACGGTCTCATGGATATGTTGCGAGATTGGTAATCATGTCGTTCTCATATTGTTTTATAATGATTGTTGCATATAAAAATATATATTACATTATCATCATCGAGTCAAATCGAGCCAAACAAGTGTGCCACAGACGCGTTGTATAGAGGTGATACAAAAACGCACGCCTGCGTGTCTATTGAACTCGTTGCATCTGACAAGTGCTCCGCCTCTTTTTTTGATACTTGACTACAAATCTATTGAGTTTACCAAAATTCGTATTTTAGAGTTGAAGCAGACTTCTTCAATATTATTAGAAATCGTCTGATTTGTGCCAGAGGTTCTTTTGAATCATCTGCATTTTTCTTGAGTATTTTCTCATCGAAGTATTTGAGCTTAAGCCTTTCTGAAATTGCCTTAACAATTTTTCTCTATCATAAAAATTCGATGAGAAAGTTGTAATTTCGACCATACTCGAAAACAAGCGGATTAGCCGTCAATCATAGTATCACGCCATACGGGGCGGGCAATACCTACAATGCAACGTGTAAGAGCTAACAAAGACTATAAAAATGTACTTATGATATATTATATACCGTTAATAAAAAAGACAGCTAATTCGAATCTGAGAAATGTACTGCTATAGCTATAATTATAATTATAATTAAACGAAAAGTACCCATTAAATGCAAAGAGACACGTTATATATGGCTCGAATCGTGGCTGTATTTGCATTGCTTACATAAAGTCTGGAGTTTTTAACTTTAAAGGCGCATAAAAGTGTCCAAAATGCACTCGCTTACACAAAATGATATATAATATCGAGGTATTTTTTCTTGATCTTTCCGATGATAAAATTGAATTACATAAAATCATTTTTTATCGCGGTGAAAAGTGAAAAAAATGTACTGACTTCACTACGTACATTTTAGGTAAAGTTTATCGGATTATTGCTGAAAACGCATCGCTATCAATGCGAAAAGTCTCAATGTTTCGATCTTTAAAAAAATAAGTTTTAATCTTTTACATTTTTTTACGTGAAAAAATAGCCACGTTCGCAAAAAGTTACAGTGTAAATGTATTTTGAAACGCGTACCCTTTTCATTCATGAATTTTCGTATTCCTGATTAACTTTTCTTCAGTCCCTAATAACCGCGAATATGGAGAGGTTTCTGTTGAAGAAAAAAAAAGTCAAATTTTTCCATCTCACTTTTTGGAATTTTTTTTTAGAAGTCTCTAGAATATCCAAAAGAAATTTTTTCTGACATTGGATAGACGAGACTATAATAAACACAATAAACAAATCGCGTGCCGGTTCTATTGTAAACACATGGCTTATATCAAGCACCTTCTCGCATTAGCGATGCATCGTTTGAGAAGAATCAAAAGTGCTTTTTCATTCCGTGAGATTCTCTCGCTCAAGTTCGACACGTCGTAATAATTCGTCCCATATATCACTTGCGTGCCGCAACTCAAGTCGCTGTACACGGGCTCGCAACTACAGATGCGCAATAATTGCCTGTTATAATATAAGCGAGTCTATGGTCGATGGGAGCTGATGCGGAAATGACGCGAGCGCATAATATACGTGTACACGTACGTAACATCACAGAGATGCGGTCGTGTCATCCTCCTACCGTAATTTCTCCATCTCTCTCTGCCGTATGGGAAACTCGTGCTGTTCATTGAAACGCAAAAAAACGTCGACGACAAATAGATCGCGTGCTTGGACGAGGCTGCCGAGCAGACTCGCGCCTCAGTCGGTGCGCGAAACTTATACGCGATATGTGATCGCGTACGATCATGAACGTGCATGACCGTGAGCGCGTCAGAAAAAATGATTCGATTCTCGCGACTCAGCGCGGGTGTTTACTCTATACGTATCGTTGATCGATGTTTTTAAATTTGTGGCATCGCCTGAATTCGAACGATCATGATCGGAGCGCTGTTGCTAATTTTGTGGATATTCTGCGCTTCCGGCGCGAGGCTAGTGCAATGCCACAGCGCCGAGGAAGACCAGAGCGACTATCCGGCCGTGGATTACACGGATTACGTGCTCAGCACCACGGAATCGAGCAGTTCTTATTTGCGAAACGTCGTGAGCGAGCTGCAGCGATTTCACGGAATCGAGCCGAAAACGAAGCCACCGCCGAGAAGAAGACCGCCGATGGTCATGACTCCCGTGACCACGACGAGGCCGATTTTCAGACAGCCACCCACGCGCCTAGAGACGCAGGTTAGCGATATAAGTTGCCCGCGCGACACGCATTGCCTGCCACATGATTACGGTGAAAAGCGTCGCGGTTTAACATAAAAAAAAAGAAACGATGTGCGACGATGACGGGTTTTTTCCCTTGCGCTCGAAATATACGCTACTCAACGAAATTATCGCAACAAAAAACCAGTCGTATTTGAACACAACAAAAAAAATTACTGAAAAAAATCGATTGTTTTAAACGTGTCCATGGACTACAGTAATTTGTTTTTTTAAATTTAACATACTTCATCGTAAAATACTCTTTTAAACGAGTAATTATAAAACTAATAAGAATAATTTTGGCGCGTAAGATAATTTTGGCGCCTTGTAGGTCGTTTTGAAGGTACCATCTAAAGTACGTAAAACCCCTTGTTTAGCTAAAATTGACTCCATTTTCTGGCCTCTTGCGTACACAAATGGTACCTTCAAAATGCAAAAATTACCGTAAAGAGCTCGATTTTTTATAATTACTCGTTTAAAAGAGTTCTTTACGACGAAGTGTGTTAAATTTTAATAAACTATAATTACTGTAGTCCATGGACACGTTTAAACAATCGATTTTTTTTCAGTAACTTTTAGCGTTGCGCTAAAATACTACTGCTAACTCGATATTGACTTGAACCCAAACATAAAATACACTGCCATTCAATCTCTTTTGCCATACCTAAGTAAAAAATGAGTTAATGAGAATAAAAAAATCAATTTTTCTTATACTTGCTATTTCTCTCCTCACTTTAGTAGAAGTTCATGAAGAAACCTTCGAAGCCCATCAATTTGTAGGTTTTGACAAGACCTATGAATCCGTTTAACTTAAATTGTCCTACATGCATTCCTCGCAAAGATACGGTGGTTTAATTATACAGAAATAATCATATTCATTTTTCAATTTTTTTTTCATTCACATGTACACGACTTTGCGAATGAGATGGGAAAATACTTTATTTACAAAAAATGTTTGTTTTTGTATATAGAATAAGAATTAGTAGTTATGGATCAGTTTTTTAGTATATTAACGGTTTTGGCTCATCAAATTTAAAAAATTTTTAAATTTCAAAAAATATTCGGGTCCAGTAAATGTGTCCCGTGTCTATGTGAAAAATGCACGTAGGACAATTTAAGTTAAAGGATAAGAAGGTTTCCACATGAGCCTCTACTAAAGTGAGGAGTGAAATAGCAACTATAAGAAAAACTGCTTTTTTTGCTTCTTTATTTGTTGAAATTAATTGGTGAATTAATGATTGGACGATCCTATCATATTTTATATAGCTGTAAAGCGCTTGTAAAGACCTTTCTAATGGTATTTTTAAAATCCTGATACGATCTTTATTGATTGAGCTATAACAGTTTGAAGTTTACTCATTTTTTATTTAGGTATGGCAAAAGTGATCGAACGGCAGTGTATATGAATTTGTAAAGGACAAAATTTCCAAGAAATCAAAAAGAAAATTCGTTCCGATACTATGAAAATAGAAGAGACTAAGATAAGAGCATTTGAAAATTAATAAAATTTCGATGAAATTTTTTGTGGAAATAATTTTGTTGAATATTATATATTTCTATTTGAAACATAATTTAGTTTGTTTTAACGTTTAAAAAGCGAGATAAAAGATTCTGTAAATCCAATCCTTTTTTTGAGTGCATGCATAATCTCACACGTAAAAAGAAAAAAAGAAAAGTATGTCTTATGAGCCTGAGAGATTACTCCTAAATTTTATCAAAAATGTTACATATTTTTCATCCGAGTATAACAAAAAGTGCACCAGGTCAAAAGCTAAGGTAATCCGACGAATTTTTAAGGTCAATTAGGGTTTTAAGGTAATTTAAAAAAAACGTGGAAAAAATCTCTCTCGGGCTAATAAGCTTGACTTTTGCTACACTTTTGTTTTCGTATTTTTCACAAACTTTTTTTACGCGAGCAGTGTAATCGGATTTTCACAATGCAATTCTTTTTTCTCGCGCTTTAAAAATGCACAGCCGAGCCAACAGCAGATAGTTCAACAAAAAAGGCCTATGGCGACGCCTCCACAAAATCCCAGCGTACTCGGCTTCACGCCGGCCCAACTGGCCACCATGTACCGGACGGCCCTCGAGCAGGGCTCGCCCTTGCGCTACGACGACCTCGTGACCTCGATCAATCGCTACCTGCCGAAAATTCTCGGCCTGGATGGCAACGAGATAAATCAAAATTCCGTCGAGCCACCGATGGCTGCTGCAGCGGCGAATTTGCCTTATCATTTGACACCGCCGCAAGTGGATCAAAAGTACGCATATTACTTTTATCCGCTCGACACTTTTCGACACGAGTTGATAGATTCCCACGGATACAGGACGCTGGTATGCCACGATTCATATTAACATTTCTCAAAGTGCACGGCAGAACGTAATTAACATATCGTCGCTTTCTTTTTCATTGTAGCCACCCGCCCGTCCATACGATTTTTATGGCAATCGACATTATGGTGATTTGGTTCCCGCGGAAAGCATCCGTCTTCCCATGACAGCAGCCGCTACTACTGCAACTTCGTCAACTAATCCCATCATAGTTGGCCTCAGCAGTTTTCTCGGAATGGCACTGTTCTTCATAGTAAGCCTTTTCGTGTACCCAAGGTTCATACACTTTTTCAATTTTCCACTCGTCGCGACTCGTGGTATAACGCGTCAAAGCCACGCTGCGCAAAGCAGCCTCGTTGCCAGATTGGTTTGGGAAGCGCTCGATAGCTATAGTCGAGCCAACGTTTCTTTGTCCAAAGTAAGTTCAAGTATGATCGATTATAATAACGCCACAATTGCATAGGAATTTTGAAACGTGCTCTTGAATTTCTTCTTCTCATTATCTTTTTCTTTTCAGAAAAATGATTCGGCTTTTCGTGGCACGCGAACAGCAACGACGACGATGACATCTATGATTCGTCGGCGTTCGCGACGATGAGAGAGAGGGAGGCAAAAAGAAGCCACGAATGTAGGTCAATTGTTTCTTCGACTGCTACTTTTAATTAATATAACTAATTATGCGCAAGTAAAAGCGCCGACTGCAATTTATTATTTAATTAAAAGATGATATGTTGCATTTATACAATTAAGCGATAAGAGCGAAATAAAAAAGTCAGCGATACACTGCAATTTTTCATTTAATAATATGTACGTTTGTCGTATGATCGGCTTTATTGATACAACTTAAATTTTTTTATTTTTCCTATAATTTATTATGTATAATAAATACATACGTGTGTGCTTTTATAGTATTTACATTATCGTTATTACTTTTCTCCGGTATAAATCGCTTCGAATATTGTGTGATTTGTTGTTTCAGTCAAAAATACTTACATACAATTTGTGGCTGCATTTTTTTATGTAAATAAATAAAAAAATAATTAAAAATTAAAACTTCAATCGTTCGAATGTAAATAGTTTATATGAAAAATAAATAAAAAGAGTAAAAAGGTGTATAAATGTGAAGCGTCGTTCAACAATTGAGACGTATCTAGAAAATTGGTAGTTTTCGTTACTTAGCTTAAATTTTTATAAATTACGCTAACAATGGCTGCTTTGCCAGCTACTTCGTTCGATAATAGAAAACAAAAAATATTATTATTATTAGTTAGTAAAAAATCGATTACTTTATATTATTTTATAAATATGAATATAAAAAGATCACGACTTTTTTTCTCATCTTTTCCTTAATTTATACGACCTGTAAAATTTATACAATTTTTCCAGTTTTTTTTTCACTAAATTCGAATCGAATGTATATGAATGACTTTACGCTTGGTTTTTTTCTTTTGTTTATGTATACAATAATTAACGTACCGTTGACAAGAGAATTCCATGGTACAAAATTCAACGTTGACTAGAAAAATTGAAAGATTACTTTAAAAATTCAACAAAATGATCATTGTTACGTATCGGAAAAATTACAAGATAAATTGGTTTTTTTCTAAAACATCCGCCTAAATGATTTTTGACCTATGATACAAAATAAAATTACGTATATTAGATGAGCTTAAGACTCTAGCTTATAATATAATACAATAAAAAATATTTTTAAAAAATCGGCATTGGTAGCTGCGACTCGTATACACGAAAAATCGTCGCTACGAATCACAAGTGCGCAGATATATAAAAAAAAGAAGAATTATACATTCATCAGCGGTAAAATTCTTATCATCAAGAGTTATTCAATAGTATGAAGCTTCATCACTTCTAGTTGTTAGATATAATATAAAATGACTTTGGAATCGCTACATTCGCTAATCCGATAATGTAGAATCCAATCTTATTTGTGCACGTATAACAAGTTTAAATTATTGATTTCCTTT
The DNA here is from genome assembly GCF_000599845.2 of Trichogramma pretiosum. Lineage (NCBI taxonomy): Eukaryota > Metazoa > Arthropoda > Insecta > Hymenoptera > Trichogrammatidae > Trichogramma > Trichogramma pretiosum. Next base: position 559,486 of record NW_019641606.1, on the reverse strand, counting down.
ACAAAAATGGAGTCGGAAAGAGTCGTGCATTGACCGACGCTTAGTATAGTGCAGATAAGAAAAAAGGCGGTGATTTTCATAGGCCTCTTGCGTCAACTCATAAAAAGCTAAGCATCAGTGCTCACTTAACATACTCTTTCGTATGCAACTTTTATATAAGTATTAGATCGTACGCTATAATCTCGTATGCACACCTTGATTTCCTAAAGCTTAAACATGATTATCATAAGTTTGAAGATTACAAGTATTCAAAGTCATAAAAATTAACGCTGGTTTTAATTAACGATGATGGTTCATTGACACAAAATATTTTGTACCCATCATTTCTCACACTTTGGCAGACAAGCTCTTTAAAAATATCATACTTATTAGTTTCTCTAAAATATTGCAAAACTTGTCATTCTGCTTATAAAATTTATTACAAAATTTGTATAAGTATATAAATATACATTCTTTAAGAGAGATTATGCATTTCATTGCTCTCAAACAGTCATGAAAAATATTTCAAAAACTGCTCATTATTGTTACTTTTTCATCAGTCAATGACAGATATTCAATGAAAAATATAGCAGACAATATTTTAGAAAAACTTTTTTTCTTTTGTGCAGTAGTGGAATTCTTCATTTATGTTTATCGTTTTATTGAGTATCAAATTTAATTACGACTAAATAAAAACTCACGATCGTCAACTAAATAATGTATTACTTTTTTTCATAAAAAAAACTCGAAAAATCTATTCTAAACTAAACTTTTATCCTGGGGCTTCTTACCTCTAAGGTCGCTTACTGCATAAAATGGATTAAAAAAGCAAAGTTTTTTTATAAAATCACTCTATAGTAAATTAAAATGTATTATGCCCATTAGGTAATTAGTTATGGCAAGATGTCTAATGAGAATATCAGATAGTTTATGGACTTGTTGGTTCTCACTGAGGTTCCGTTTCATTTTCTTCCGCCAAATTATGTAAATCTAAATAATTAACGATCCCTCTGTGAAGGAATTCGTACTGAGCCTGTAAAATAAAAAGAAATATTAAGTATATGCTGCCCTGTAGGCTTTTCATTCGGTATCATTTTCAATATACTTACGAAGGTTGTAATCATTCCTTGTCGTTGGGATCTCAGCTTTTTCACAGTCGTAAAGATATCGACTCTCTTTTCAGAGCGCAATTGCTGTACCAGTATACTCAAAGCAACAAACATTGAGCTCCTGTCCGAACCGTGATTGCAGTGAACGACAAGCGGTCCCGTTGCTTGAGTATTATTGGTCTGTGTCTGATCGATGAGTTCGATTATTCCTCTTGTAACTTCTGGCACTTCACCCTCGACTGTTGGCCAGCCGTGATACTGATACTGGGTTACGACGACATTGTCATCGTTCTTCGTGTTAGTCACACATAATTCGCGTCGAGTGAAGTATGGGCAACTCTCGCTTTGAATGTAACGAACTCGAATGTGATCGTAAGATATTTCATCGTCAGGCCAGTAGCGCGGACATTTACGGGGTCCATCGGCCAACTGTAAGATAATAATTTTTTATTTTTCATTCAAAGATATACTTAAAAAACATGGCAAATAAATGAATAAATCGATTCTTACGTCTGAAAGCATGACAATTGTAGATATACATTGCTCGGATATCATTCGCCAAAAATCGGGAATCGTTAAGTCTAACGGATCTTGCGCAATAATAAACGATTCCTTGTTATTGTAATCCTCGATAAACGATGCATTTATGTATGTCGAGTGCTCTTTGCCTGGCACAGGAGTCAGAATAACTCGATTTCTATCATAAGGTATGATCGACTCGTTTCTGTTTTTATTTTTATTTTCTTCGCCACCTCCCGCGGAAAATGATTTCCTATCTTCAATTACGGCAGTTATTTTCTGAAATAAATACCGAAGAATTTTAATGAAATTATATTGCATTAAACATTATTTAAGATACCGAAGCCAGCGGGATCTAAACATTTTCAAATGTTTTTTGTTAGCCTGGCTATGGTATCTTTTCAATGATCATAAACATACATCGTATTCCTCTTCCATTCGACATTTCTCTTTGCCGTTTTCTCGCTGGCGTAGTTTATCAACAGCTCCTTTGAGCGACGTCGCAGCCAACTCCGTATCCCCGTATTGCCCGAGCTCCATCAGAGCTCGATAGATGAAAATGTATTGCTTCATTGACTGGACCAAGAAATTTCTCTGATGCCTCAAGTCGCAAACGGTATTGAATATAGACACCTGACCCTCGTCGGCCAACTGTTGCATTAAAGAGTCGAGCGCGACCAGAGTTCCGGTCCTGCCTACGCCCGCGCTGCAATGCACCAAGATGGGCCCTTTCTCCAGCGAGTACGCCTCGTTCACCCGCTTGATGAACCTCAGAATCGCGCTGGCGTGCTCGGGAGCCATGAAATCTTTCCAAGTCAAAAAGTGATATTGAACGATCTTTCGTGAGTCACGCTCGCCGGTCTTGGTCATTTTGAGCTCGCGCACAACGTAATCCGAGAACTTGTGCTCACCGACGTGCTCGACGGTGATCTCTCCGAAATTTTTCGTCTCGGCCTTGTCGGGCCAGTACTTGGCGCACTTCGTTTTCGAGTACTCCTCGAGATTCGTCAGCATCAATACGAGCTCCAGATGCTGCTCCCATATCATTCGCCAGTAATCGCAGACCGTATTCTCCATGGGGCCCTGCGCGCAAATAAACTTTTTGCGCTCTTTGTAGCCCAGCACGAAGTTGGCGTTAATGTAATCGGATCCGATTATGCCATCGACTTGAGCCAGGCGAACACGCGTCTGATCGTAACATTTGATGTCTGGATAACGATTTTTGTAAATATTCTCGCGCGCCTCGGAAGCCCGGGTCGTGCGATCGGAAAATCGATCGGGCAAGAGCTCGAACTCATGTTGAAATCCATAATCAGAATCTCGGTGTCTCTCCAAGTATGCTTGCAGCAGATCATTTTTCGGTATCGGAGGCATATCTGGCGGAGTAGCTGCGACGAGCTGATGTCTTCCTCGCAGACTTTGACATAAATGCCTGATAACAAATAATTCATTGATAAACGATTGATCAGCTTAAAGATAATTTAGGGCGTTAATACAAGTGGATCAATAAGTAAATAAATAATCACGAAAATCCATTTTGAAAAAAACTTACCGAAAACTATTTCTGAGAGTTATTATTTCTTCTCCGCGCTGCTGTACTCGCTTCGAGTAACGATGCAGAACGCAAAGCGTAATCAACAACACGATTATTACCATGATTAATACAAGGGAGATTTGTAAAATGACACCAAAAGTCGTCATGTCATCCTCCATCACGAGTTTCGGATCGATGCCTCCAAAGAGCGGCGGTAAATAGCCACTGTATGCAGGTAAATACGTATCCTTTTCTGTTCCGTAAACTAATAAAACACACCAGAAAAATTCAAGATAAAACCATTTGAATTTAAAAAAAAATTGTTTTTCCGTTATCAATGAAATAAAGGATTGCTAACCAATAACTTCTAAAAATGCAGTATAGTTAGCTTTATCATCTAGGACGCCGTCGTAGGGCATCAAGGAGCTTTCGTAATCGTCCTTGTGAGGTACATCCTCGCGCTTATCGCGCAAAATACTTTCAGTCTCGGCGGTCATCGGCAGTGGGGGCGTGGTGAGATGAGTATAATTTACAACATTCGTAAGAGTGTAACTAGGCGACGAAGTCGTTGGTTCCGCTATCTGAGTGCTAGGCTGCGTGTCTTGATCCAAGGAGTTGCCGTTCTACAAAAGTCAAGCATCAAACGTAAAAAATCCTCATCGATCGAAACGCGATGTTTCAATTTTGTGGCGATTCTTACCTCAGGTACGAAAGATAACAAAGTCGGTATGCGTTTCTGGCGAAGCCCAACGCAACGTTGACAGGCGTCACTTCCGTTTTGAGAGATACCATCTCCGATGAAAATTTCAGGGGGCAGGTAAGACCCGTCGAATACTTCCGCGAGATACGCGCCACCGAGCGGCGATTGATGCACGTATTGATAAGAAAACACGGACAGTTCCTCGGGTTGCGGAAGGTCGGCCAACATTTTATGAGGCGCGAGTTTGACCACGAAAATTCGATAGCAGCAGATAGGCCCGTTTCTCTCGGAGATTTTTCGCGTGTAAATCGTGAACAATTGTCGATCCTGACTCGCAACTTTGTCCCAAGACTTGGAGTTCAAATTCAGATTATCTTTATCAGGGACGGTTGCGGGCATCATACAGTTCGTTATCGCATCTTCTCCGTAAAATCGTTGACGATTTTGAGAAGCCACACGAATCTGGGAGATAATTTGTATAAGTCAAAAATGTTTAATTAGCGATAAACTATACAAAAATTATGCAATCTTTACCGTATAATTTGTATTCGGAGGCAGTTGTGTCTTTCTAAATGTATTGTATTGTATATCGACGTGTTCGATGAAAGGCTTCAAGTACTCCTGCTTCGAACGGCCGTTCTCATCCTTGTAAAAAGCCGAGCCATGTATTTCAATTTTATATTGTATAATTATGCCATTTGCTTTCTCTGGAGGTTCCCAATTTATAGCCATTAAACTCGTTCTACTAATATTGTCAAAACGACATGACACAGTCAATTTTCTTGGAGCACTTGGCACTTAGAGAAAAATTAAGAAATTATTATTATAAATTTTTTTTAACTTATTTACATCATTTTTATAAGCTTCTCATAACTACCTCCATCTAATGTTTCAGCTTGAACCTCTTTGCTCCAATTACCACATACTTTGGTGTACTCATTGCAGGCTGAAATTTTAAATTTATAAGTTGTTGCTGGTTCTAGATATTCAAATAAATAGAGCTGATTGTGCTGAACAGGTGCAATGGCTTCTCTGTTCTGATTGCCATGGCTTGCACCAATGATGTAGTAATGAATGTGTTCTTTCAAATGAGGTGGAGGCTGATGCCATGAAATTGTAGCTGTGTTTGGAGTCATACCATTCACAGTCAATTCAGGTATGAATATAGGGTCTGAAAATTAAAATTAATGATAAGGTTTCAATGATTAAGGTTATTATCATAATAAGTATGAAAATTACCCTTTTCTAATGTTTTGATCCAGGTGGGATCTATGTACAAATGAGATTTTCCTATTTTATTTTTGGCTGTTATACCAACTTGATAGGCTGCTCCTTTTTCCAAGCCTTTGAGTACATAGCTAGTGTTTTTGCCATTAATTAATTCAGTATGATATTGCCAAGTTTCACTGCCATTCTTCATATACTGAATCACATAAGACTCAATTGGTTCATTACCATTGTTGACTGTCCAATTTAAAAATATACTCCCAGCACCAACAGTCTTAAGGAAGTCAATATTAATGAGGGGAACATCAATAACAAAAAGATGTCTCTCAGCAGTCACAGCACCATTAAAGTCTTCAGCTCCACAAGTATATGTACCATTATCTTTGCGAGTAGCACTTTTGAAAGAAAGAGTCAACGATACATGGGTTTCGTTGACCTGCGACCAAGTGGTCATATTTTTAAGGCGCTCCTGATTATCATCATTAGATTTAGACCATTTAAAATTAGAAATAGGATTGCCATAAAAATCACATGTCAGTTGAATTGGCTCCGATGTTTTAACTCTAATTTTTTTACTTGCTTCAACTTTTGCTGGCTCTACAATTGAAAGATAACCAAAAAATGTACTAAACCATATAACATTGAGCACATAAGTTATACCGGTACTCACCTATTACCCTAATGTAAATAGTCTTTGATACATAACCAGAGGATAATACAGAATTACATGTATAATTGCCGCTATCTTGCCTAGTAGCTTGTTTAATATCCAATCTCTCCATAAACTCTGAGTCTTTGACAGAGGTCAGATTTTTGTCATTGTAACTCCACCAAATACTGGGAGACGGTTCTATAGTTTTACAAATGAGGGACGGAGTACTACCGGATTCAACCCCATGAGGATCCTGAGAGACAATAATGTCTAAAAGCTCTATATCGTTAGGCCCTGTATGTGGCAGCACTTCATCGACTTCTAAAACATCAAGTCAAGCAAAACAGAAAGATTTCTATTAGACAATCCACAACATCAAGGTAATGAGTCAGTAACGTACCAATGTCGTTATTCATACGTTATAAACATTATTAAAAAGTATAAATTAATTCATCGTGACTAATAAGACTGATTCCATCGAGTTTACTCACGATTTTCGCTGGCAGAGCTGAATGTGCTCAGGGTCAATAGGCTGGCCGCTAGCAGGGCCAGTGCTAGATGCCGAGACATGTTGCCGGGTTGTTATTTCGACGACACACGCACTCTGAATCTCGGAGCTGCACAACTGCACAGCAGCACCACCCTCCAACCGATGATTAAACTTCCCAGAACCGTATCATCGTCGTCGTCCAAGGGATTTCGGCAGCGGCTCGTCGCATACGTTACTAACGTTATTGGCGCGTTATGAATATTTCATTGAACGCTGCTGTGCTGTACTGTGCTGTGCTGTGCTGTGCTCGGCGACTGCTGTATACACCGAAGTTTTTTAACGCGCGGCGGCTACTATACGGCCGCCGCCTTTCGCGCGCCTTTCACGTTATGTACTACTAACTCTAAACGTTGCGGCACACTCATGCGAATTGCGCACTGTACAAATACTACACACGCGCTCTCGATTGTTGCATAAAAAAAAAAAAGAAAGAAAAATTCGTTGTCGAAATAACGAAGGAAGAGAGAGTTATAAGCGAGCGCAGTTTCGCGGCGCACAGTAGTATAGTAAGTAGTCGTTTTTACAATAAACACGCACGCAGCACACTACGGTCTACACCACGATGGCTGCTGCTGCAGTTTTAGCGCTGCGCGAATTTACATTCAGCAGAGAGCGCACAGAGCACACAGAGCGCGGCTTATAGATATGTGTGACGTGTGTGTGTAGCTATACACACACCAGCAGCAGCAGCAGCAGCAGCTCGTAGCGTCGTTTTCTCGCGAGTTCGGAGCTGCATAAGCAGCATCAGCATCCAGCATCAGTAGCATGAGCAGCAGCAGCCGTACAAGCAAAGCCGGCAGCTGGCCGTATACAACACACCATTTACATTATGATTATGCGCGCATCGTCGCGAGATCTGTGTCATTTAAGAGTGACGTATACACGGTACACACACATACACATACATAAACTTAGCCGGATGAAATAAGAGAGAACGAGAGAGAGAGAGAAAAACGACTCCGAACGATGCGCCAAGATATTAATGAGCAGAAGAGCCAACTATATAGTACGATTGGCTACATGCTATTTTGCTCCGCCGCAAAAAGGACCCTTTACAAGCAACCGCTACTAGTTACTACTATACTATAGTACGAGCGGTCGAATATCGCCGACGCGCTCCCGACGTATAAGCTTTATACTTTAGCTTTACCATTGCCTATACGTACTCCAGACGCAGCCCAGACTTTGCAGCTTATATACCTAATATAGCAGCGGAGCAGAGTAGCGCACTCGAGCTACTTGTATGTATATGTACAGGCCTATATCATATCGAAGGCATCGATGTATTTGCGCAATTTTAACACTCTGCAAACGCTCCGCATTGTGTTATAATGGTATACTATATACTACGGCGCATCGTTAGCACACTTGCAGTGCAGCAGCAACGAGTATACAAGCGCTTTTGTTTTGACGCAACTCTTTATACATTACTATATACACATTACATTGTATGTATACACATCGTGTACCAACGTCGATGCTTTCGCGTCTATGACGAGTACATACGATGTATATAGCGTATACGTATATTATTATCGTAACGTGACGTACTACGACGCCGACACCGCTTATACACACGCTATGTACAATATACATTTACGCCGCTGTCGTATAGTGTTACTGTATATACGTTCGGAGTAGCAGCAGCGGCACACGCGGGTGGCATTATCGCGTGGAAGCGGCGGCGGCAGCACGAGGGACTCGCTCGTTTTTGCACTTCAGGGTTCGGTCGCGCGACAGACATATACAACATATACTGTACGTTACGGGGGCCGGTACAGTAGGAATCGCTTATGCTCTCTGGAGCTCAGCCGCTCCCAACTATATAATACTGCTTTATATGATACAGCTACAGGTATACTCGTATACGTTTAATACACAGCTCTCGGCGTGGCACGTAAGAGCCGAGGCGCGTTTCGCTTTGGCCGCTTTGGGCTGCGCGAGTACACATGCACGCGATCGGCAGGCGGCGTGAGTGCACAGGCGTGCGAGCTGCAGGCGCGAGCGCGCGCGCAAAGCGTCAAGGCAGAGTTAGAGAGAGAGGCCGATGATTTTTCGGCCGTTGACTGCTGTCGCTGCTCCCGCTGCTGCATTGTAGTGCATTACACGGACGCTTAAGCCTTTAGCCTCTCTCTCTCTCTCTCTCTCTCTCTCTGCACTGCAGAGTGCAGTCTGCACCGAGCGCGCGCTGCACTTCGCTGCAAGCCGACGCGTGTACAGTGCATGGCCGCGCGCGTGTATTGTATTCTATATAGATAGGCACGGCGTAAGAACGGCGTTACAAAGAAGTCGAGTGACAAAAAGGTGTCTTAGTTGAAACCTTTTTTTTTAACTTAGTAATGGTATCATCTTTTTAACAATAGGAATCTGAGGCACGTTTTTGAAATACTCGACTTTTTCAATACGGTCCTGGTTATTACGGTCTTAGGGTTATAGGCACGCGGTAAAAACTCCCGTAAATGGATACTTCTTGAAAGCGGACAAATTATCTTGCGGTCCCGAAAGAAATACATTGTTTCTTTATATGGGGCTAGCACTTCTCAATAGCGAACACCTCGGTTAAAGGCCACGTACATACTTTTTTTCGTCGAAATTAAATTCCGAAACAAACATCCAAAAATATATCCCTAATATCAGTACGTAATTATGATTATGGTCCTTAACAAATAATCAATGCATTATCATGCTACAAGTTTTTAACTTTTGTCATCCGTTTTAATCTTAATTTTTTAACCACCTCTCAGGCTCTGAATAGGTGTACAAATTTCCTCAGTCCCGCGTCAACGCGTGCGAGCTTATGAGCTTATAGTTGTTGACAGTTCGCGTGCGTACACACACACACACACACACACACACACACACACACACACACACACACATTACGAAATCATACCCACACATCCATCTACAGATATATATCTATATCAAAGTAGGAGCAATGCCGCAGCGGCAGAGTAAAGAGTTTAGCGCTGCTCTTTAATAATTTCGTTCCTGCGCTATAGCGTTAGCACCGCGCGCGCGACACAGTCCACTGCTGCTGCTGCTGCTGCTGCTATGTAATGTGTTGCCTGTTGGGTGTTGCGTAGTGTGCTGCGCCGCGGCTGCTGTGGCTGCATTACGAAGCTCTTCGTAGGAGAGTCTCTGCGCGTATACACAGTACTGACTCGGATGAAAATGCGCCCACGCGCTTCTCGACTCTCGGCTCCGAGTGTAGATCGTGTGTTTATATAGGAGAGAATTGAAGAGCGTATTAATGTAGCCACGTGTATACATATATTAAGTGTATTATAATACACATTACACACCACGATGCGCGTCTGTGTGGACAAGAGCGACGCTTATCTCTTTCTCACTCTTACGCTTACTCTTTACTTACACGATTTTTTTTTACTTTAAAGGAAAAAATTCTTTCGCCTAGAGATGCCATAACGGAGCCGCGGAGCTGCTCTCCGTACTCCCTGTGTGTATGTATGTATGTATGTATGCTCGCCAGCTCGTAAGAGAGAGAGAGAGAGACAGAGCGCAGGAAACGTAACGGTTAGGCGTCGTGTATATGGCATTTTTTGTTCCTCCTTTTTCTCTTCTTCTTTCTCTATCGCGCATTATTATACCTATATGCGTGTCTCCTTTTTTTTTCGTTCATTACGTCGCAGCAATAGTGGCATAGCTTGAAGCGCAGCAGCAGCGACGGCGGATTTAATAATCGTACAGTATAGCCCAACTCTTGGAGCGCCCGTGTGCGCTTACGAGCTATTATATTATGTTTTCTTATGTAAACACAGCAGCGCGGAGCGAGTTATTCGAGCGATAATCGAACGACACATATTTAAACACCGTACTACCGAAAAAGTTTGTGTGCCTGTGTGTCGTAAAAGTAGCCGTATACGATCCAAAGACAAAAAGTCGACAAATTCAATCTTGCTCCTCTTTTTAGAAATTTTCATGTCCCTCGTTAGGAGCTGCTGCTATACGTACACGCGCCGGACAAGTGCAACAAGGCAAGCCGAGCTACTGTGTCTGTACTACAGTATTATATACATATAGATCGAGGAATGAATCATTGCTCGCTGCGCAGCGCGCGATGCATCATCGGCAAAACTGCAGTATAGAGTAGTATACTCATTAAGTATATACACTGTGCCCTCGACGCTTGTATTATTTGAATAATATTTTACGCCGCGCTTATTTGTCTTAAAAAAAACAATTATATTTCCTTACTCGAGCTCGTGGCATTGTGTTGAAAATCACTTGCCGCATTGGTATACGTATTTAATGCGCTCGATCGTTAACGCTCGCAATAATAAGTGTATATAATAATACACACGAGGACTCGGTATATATATAGTAAAGCCGCTTATGTGTTCAAGATTTTCTTGTAGGAAACCTAATAGACATCCCGAAAAAAGGAGAAGAAACACCTTTTTTAGAGGCGGTTAAAAGTCAGTAGCCTTTCGGTTCCGCTGTCGGGCTCGCGCCGAATCTAGAAGAGCGTAAAGTATAAGCGACATACTTTTTAATTTAGTGTATGGAAGTCACAAACAGGATGGACCACGCCAGCATAGACGTGCTGTACACAGACGATCAGCCCACTATGATCGTCGTAGTGTCGGTTTTTGTTTTTATCTCGTCGTACGTTTAACTCGGGCCCCCGTACAATCGAGAGCGTTTGCGGCATCGTATACGGCCACTATATAGCGTGGCACGCTTACACGGCTCGTCATAGTCGAAGAATTCGTCTTTGATTCGAAAGTAAAACTCGCTCGGCGTTGTATATACTCCTATCCTATCCCTCCCCGCGTGTATAGTAGAGGAAGAAAAGAAGAGCAGAGATCGCATCGGGCCCGATGAGTCAATTTTTCAGCGATCATATTATGTGCGTTTGTAAGAGCTAATATAATATGTGTATATTGCGAGGTTCGCGCGCTTAGCTCGCAAGCGCAACAGTTGTCACTCCACTGCGAACCGATCGCTGATTTTTCCTTTGGGCAGAGATGTCGAGCGGAGGAGTTTTGGGAAGCGAGAAAATTATGATTATACGCGCGATCGATGGATAGAGTTGAGAAATTAAGCTGTTCGATGTGTAAAAGAGAAACGTTCGGCAATGCAGTTTTGACGATTCTTTTCAGACTATCTGTATGCACTCAGCGACAAAATTTTGTCAACGCTTCTATCTCCGTATATTTTGATCATCACGAGATGTTTTTCTTTTCCATTTCTTGGAATTATTTTCTAATTTGAAGCCATATGTACTTTGAATGGATTTTAGTTGATTTCGAATTACTAGTAGCATTTGAACGCAACACTTTCAATGACAGAACATGATGGATCGTTTACACGTGTATCTGTATTACACTAATTTTATTAAAAAAAAAATTCTCTACGACTTTTTCAGCTACGTAAGCATTACGTTATTGATCGAATTTATTCTACTGATTTGGCCTGCACTTCAATGCAAGTGAATTATTTAAGCTAACACCTGCAATATTAACCTTACGAAGCATCAAATTTATAAAAGTTATCAGAGTAAAGTATGCCAATCGGCCATGGTCGCAAGCAAAAGCCAGACATAAGATGAACTGTAGCTACTCGTGTGTACAATTTTTTAGAATTTAGTATTCATTTTTCATAATTTTCCATGAATTAATTTCACTTTGCTATATGTACAAGTAGCTACAGTTTATCTTATGGCTAGCTTTTGGTTGCGACCATGGCCAATTGGCTATCGAACAAAATGTAACCACATATGCTCATTTAGCTGGGTGCCTGCTCTTGGATTTCTACGACAGGTAGTGCACACGTGTTTAAAGCTTGTGTTGAGGGTCAACACACTCATTACTGTTGTACTGAACTGTTTTTAAGTATCTAGCTAGACTAAATACTTTCAAATAGAGTATTGAAAAGCCTAGTACTGTAATTGAAAAGTAATCAAGCGCCCTGTTAGCCCTTAAGTCAAAGCGATGTAGCTAGATAAATGGGGGTTCATTGGCCGACTGTTTCTCGCGTTTTTAGACAAAACCAAGAAATAGGTGCTCGCCACCGGAGGCCCTGGTTGAGGTCGACTTAAGATCACCTCCAATCCAGAAGATCGCGTCATTGTAAATGAAATACTCCGAAATCCAACACAACTTGCTCATCGAGTCGGTAGAAATGCATTACCGAATAGACCAACCAGCTCTCAAACAACTGAACGAAATGGAAATTAAGTTGGACCGTACAATTTTTTCGATTGAAGAAATTCGAAAAAGATGGATTTGTGCGAAGTTTAAAATGATCATTTATCAACATCAGAATTTATTACAGTGAGTAATTTTTATTAAAGAATATTTTAAAATTTAGATTTTAATCTAAGCAGAAAATATTTTATTTTTCTTTGACTTATTAAAAAACAATTATTAAAGAAAAATTACCAAAAAAAGGGTCGAAATATTTCAGCGTATTACGCTTTATTACTATAATTTTTGCAAAGCTTCCTTAATGCACTATGAAAATCCATCCTACTTACGATTTTTATACTTATGTTCCTATTAGGTTGTACAATACTGCACAAGACTTGATGAATATAAGAAAAATATAGAATGCCTTTAAGTAGTTGCCCCAAAAGGGCCAGTGGTACCCTGTTATATAAAAATAAGTTAAGCAAATAACCAGTATTACTTGTGTAAAAATATAGATGATAATATTATTCGATGAAGATTTGACAGGAGCCTTAACAATGTTTCTTGTGTAATTTAGTTATACTGCTTATAGTTTTTGTAATATGTATTCCTAGCATTCTTCCATAACATTTTTAGATATTAAATTATTCAAAATTTTTCTGTGAATTTAAAAACTTGTGTAGTTATTTCGTTGACTAGTACAAATATCCATCTGCAGCCAGGCTTACGTTAGTATTATTTATAGCGGCGACAATGGAAACCTTACAACTAAAAGTGTTTCACTATTTATAATGAATCTTGACACGTACAGCAAGCTTAAATAATTAATTTTATTTTCAAATACGGTGAGCATTTAGATTGTTTTTTTCCAGATAATTAAAGGCTCGGTATTGTACGTAGCAACATTCAGATCATTATATGCACTGATAAAAAATTAATACTAAAACGTTCGAGAAATTAATTTTTAATATCTACCCGATTATTATAATTTGTTTGTGATTATAAATATTAAAGCTGTAAAAATATTACTTTTGTGAAAAGCATCTACAAATATTCATCATCATTGATCAATAGATTTAATTTTAGGTAAAAAAGCGTCGATTTGATACACATAAAAATGACATCGAAAACAGCACTTTTCGGTAAATTATTCATCAAAATTTGCCAAGAATCAACAATTTCAAAATTAGTATATTTTGCACCTGGGTAGTGATATATACTTTTTCATTATTTTTTTGTATAATAAACAAATGAAATTTTGATGATATGTCAGTTTTTACTTTCTATTGTTATCAAAACTATTCATGGTTGGAACTGTCACCTCTATTTCATGAAAGTCGACGTATGTACTTTGATGTGCGTTTTGAGTATCATTAAATTTCTTTTGACATTAACATGTCTAATCAATATATTGGCAAGGAGAAAGAGAATGCCATAAATTGCTTACGAAAATTAAAATTACATAGATTCCCTTTGTTTCCAATAATAACACAAATGACTTTTTTTTGGCCGACAAAAAATAAATATAAGCAATTGATAGGAAGAATTAGTATAATTGTAATCATTTTCACTACGTTCATAGCTACTGTGAGTATTTTTAACTAATTTACTGTGAATTCTTAAACTTACAATAAGTGTAAAAAACATTTATTTGAAATTATTACCTTAAATTCTTCTAAAACATCGTTAGATATTTTATTAAGTTTTTATAACCTTTTAGAAATATTACGTTGCCCTTGATTTCGTGTATTTTATAATCTTTTTTTTGATTTTAAAAATAATTTTTTGTGCATGTGATACAAATTAGAAGTTTTTAGCTATCTATCCACTTTTGAGGGTGTTTTTTGATTTTTAATCTCTCATTAAGGTAATTAAATTATTCCAAGAACTCAATAAGGATAATGTGGATAGTAACAACATAGTAGAAGGTATTTTTCAGACTTCATTGATTGCTAGGTTGTTTCATTGTTATACTTACATGAGTTTAAATTTCAATAAGGTACATCAATGTTTTCCACTAAACGTTGCTGTATAAAATTTCATCATTTACATTTTTGATAACTATTTTAGATTTTGAACTCTACAGCAATCATGAGTGAAATATTGCGTTGCAATAATAAAGTGGGCCAAAAAGTTATTACAAAAATAGTTGATAAAGCCTTGTTTGCGAGTACATTACAATCAGGTAAGTTTTTTTCGCATAAAAATTAAATTAACTTGATACCTGCTGCACACTTTCAGTGGGATACGTTTTAATGTGTATAAGCTACGTTACAACTCCACTAACAATCCAACTTTTTTATTCATGGATATCTCCTGAGCAATATATCATACAAAAAAATCTACCATTAAAGTTATCATTTTTCGTTGACGAAAATAAATATTTTTATTACATTTTTTCATTTGAAATTGTTACGGCATTTTGGTGCGGTTTATTTTTAGCTACCTTTACTTATTATTACTGCCTTTTCGTGGGGTTTATAATTGGCGGTCTCCGTTGTTTGCAGTAAGTAATATTGACAAGTCGTATAGTATTAATATATTTTTGATAATTTAATTTCTAATTAAGATACCATATGAAGGAAATGGATGTTCAGTTAGACCGCAAAATTTTTACGATTGAGGAAACTGAAAAAAAATGGATTTGCTCGAAATTAAAAAGGATCATTCATCACCATCAGAGTTTACTAAAGTTAGTTATTTAAATCAAACCTCGTTTTAATTTTAGATTTCCATTCAAACTGTTCAAATTAAAGCTTCCTTGATGCACTATGAAAATCCATCCTACTAATAAATTTTTTTACTTATGTTCCCATTAGATTGTACAATACTGCACATAACTTGTTGAGTTCCATACTTCTTCCAGTGATTATAGGCATTGCTTTTGACCTCGTTTTAATTGGAACTTGGGTAAATATAGCAAAATTATTTACGATTGAATTGAGTTGTAGAATGAAAATTGATGGAAAAATGAATTTTTTTAAATTATAATTTTCTTAAGGTTCATATACACGAGAATTTTATTTTCCTTTTATTTTTGACTTTTTTTCTTACGAACGACGACTTACAAACTTTTAGAGCAGACAAATCCATAATTTTAGCAAAATGATATCATTTGTGTTTTGATCTGGTGTTTTAAAAGATTTTCTAGCTTTAGAAAAAACGGAAAGAAAAAATTATTAGAGCTCTCTATAGCAAACTTTTATCTTCAGACTCTTTTCGTGTATTTTTTTCTAAAAGTTTTGCCAATTTACAGTAGAAATGATCTCTAACACATTTTTGCTTAAATTACTCTGAGCTGAGCTTGTAAATTTTGGGTAAGAATGACCCTTAACTGGCAATTTTTGTAAATATAAAATAGTTTCAAACTTATTTCTTGACATTCAAAGCTAATTAATTTTATTTCCGTTAAAATTTAGGTGGTAATTTCATTAGGTCAAGATGTAACTGGAGCTATAAAAATGTTTTTTGCATACTTAATTATCCTGTTTTCAGTTTTTTTACTGTGCATTCCAAGTCAGTTGATGAGTGATGCAAGCTGTGATTTATTCATTCAAAGGTGAAGTGAGCCAGAATAATTTTAATGCTAAAAAATTCAAGAATTTACATAAATTTTAAATTTTGCGTAGTTGCTTTATGAACTGGTACAAATATCCACCAAACGCCAAGCTTTTCCTAGTGTTATTAATGGCAAGGACACAGGTAACCTTAGAAATAAAAGCTGGTCCGATATTTATGATGAATCTTGAAACCTGCAAAAGTGTAAGATCATTAAATCGACTACACTCTGAATATGATTTATATTACTGAAAAAATTATTGTTATTTTTTTAGATACTAAAAACCTCCGTATCGTACGTAACAGCTTTCAGATCAATATATGCTTCGATTGAAAAAATTTACATTGAATAAAAAATTAATAAAATGCCAACAATAAAACAATAAAATGCTACAACTTATGAGAAATTACTTATTTGATTTATTCATGGTAAAATGTTAGAAAATACGTACAGAATAAAGTTGGTAAAAGTTTCATTAAAGTCCAATAAAAAGCTAAAAAACTGTCATGATAGTACATCATTTAACTCAAAAAGGAAGCCAATAATGAAAATACTTGCTTTTGATCTAATTTTTTGTCTTTTAGTTACGGCTGACTCGTATTTTACATATAATTTGAATTATTTGACGAAAGACAGGAAAGTCTTACTAACCAAATGTTGTGACCTATACAAAACGTTTTTTTTTTTGAAAAATTCATAGTTCTACACTATAATTTTTTGCATACAATTATTAAATATTTATTATCTATTGCTTATACTGTGTTGTTCTATTAATGTTTTAGGGCCCAAAGGGGGCTTAAAATCGAAAAAAAATTTAATTCATTTTCGAGTAGAATTTTTTGTCTCCTTTCCATTGCATTTTTTAAAACTTAAAAAATGACTTTAAAACTAAAAATTTTGATCATTCACTGAGATACAGCTGTTTCCGTGAGCCATTTTCGTATACTTTGCTTGTTAAAGATTTTCTTCTTTTACGTTTTCTGGCGTTTTACGTTTTTACAAAGTGCACCTCAATTGTCGTAGCATTCAGAGCGTACCGATTGTGTGACAGCACCTGGGTCGCGTACACTTCTTCAGAACATCAATGGTAACGGTCACAATCTCGGGCGAGGTGATCAATAGATTTGAAATAGCAAGAATTTTTTTAAAATTGTAATAAAATCTAGTTTTAATGTTAAAATTAAATCATTTAAAATCGAATGGTTATTGTGATGGATAAAGACATAGTAGTAGCTCCGCCAATGGTGCTTGTATCATTTGGTCTACATCTTTCATTTCTTAAAATATGTACTGCAAGTCAATTGATCAAAAATACCAGCCAAGATTTGTTTATACAAAGGTAAAAATGATTATCCCTAAAAGGCTAAACTTCAATTGTTATTACTAATGGTAAAAATGAAGTTTTTTGAACTTACAGCCAGACCAGTGAAATTGAATTTTGAAACCTACAGCACAGTGAGATATAATACATTTTGAACAATTTTATTACTAACTTTGATAAAAGTTTCAATCAAAATACTTTAATTTAGATTATAAAACGCTCATGGTCATTTGTAGTCGCTTTATAATACTCATGAATAATTCTCCAAATAGTTTGCAAATGGCCTGAAATTTTCTTTTTTCGAAGTTGAGGGATAAGACAAGGCGTTAAAAAGACACGTAACATAACTTCCCAATGCTTAGCAGGATAAATTGAATGAATAAATATATTTATTTAGGAGCTTCGAGTATAGTGTAAAGTTTAAAAATGATACGACGAAAGATGAAACTGGACTATTCATTGTATTTAGCTTTTATACATCGAATCATCTAAGATAATCAAAATCGGAACCATCGACTCAAAGAGAAGTGCGTGGCAGGATGGTTTCGGAGTAACAAAATCATCTGGTAATGCACAAGGATCTCTCGGGCAACTTCCGCGCGGAGGCATCAAATAACGCGAGTGCCAAACAGGTGTGTTGTCTATATGTGTTTTTAGTAACGCGATTGTAAAACGCTCATTGCGAGTCATCGACCCTTTTCACATAACATCTCGAGGACTTACTGTCATATTGTCCAAAAAATTCGTATTATAATTTCATTAAACCGTTCTTATCAACCATAATCACATCTGTAAGGAGATACCCATCTCGAAATATCAACTCTACTCTATTTTCCATGTTTACAATTGTATGTAAACAGACGCGTGACTCTAGTTTGTGAAACTAAATTAACTACTTAGTTCTTTCGAAACCTTCCCTTGTTAAGCCGCTTTAGCTCTGCCGAAAATCGTTGGCGAATCAATAAAAAAAATGGAAATCGTAAAATTAGCATTGGTCAAAGATGGACGTTACACCCTTTGTTATCTTGACGGCTTTCTATACAATAAAAAGAAGCTCCGATATGGAAGGACAAAATGGGTATGCCTGGACGAAGGAATCTGCCCAGCTTATTTCACGACCATTCAGAATGCAGAAGGCGAAACTGTATTGATTCACGCAAAATCGGAACTCATCCACTGTCACGATCCTCAGCCAGAACCAGCACTTTTCTCGAAATCAGGAAAAATGATAATTCAGGTAATAAACTTTTCCACGCGATCATACCGAATCACATATAAGCAATTTTACATAGCTCAATATTATTACAGGGTTGTGTGGAAACTCATCGTTGGTGGATTAAGAGCATTCTCGAGGTAAGTTGTCAATGCGAGCGAGCCTATACGCGACGATTCATTTTCTACCAAATTTAAAAAAAAAACGTCAGGATATCCCAACAGGTATTGATGCAGTTAAAAAATCCCAGTATACTTACCTATGTCTTACTTTTCGCAAATTTTAGCTTTTCACAGTGGCGTGGTTTGGTAAGCCGATGATTTAAATAATTTGATTGCAGATTGGTTAAATTCGTTTGCAGGCTTCTTTTTATACCATTTTATTAAACTAAAATACTATGGGGATGTAAAATTTTGGCTTAGCTAAATTTTCGTTAGACAATCGATGAAGATCTCTTAGATTTCGCAATGAAAATTTCAGTATTTTCGTTTGATCATTAGTTGATTGGGTGAATTTACAGTTTTTTATTTTGTTTTTGTTTTTGCCTCGAAATTTACCCCAAACGCAGTTTGAAAACAAATCAAAGTTCCTCCTTTTCTTCTGATTTTTGTTCCCATTAAATGTTGATTATACAAAGGAGTAAAATATCTGAATGACTTTATTTTTGACTTTATTTGATAATGGTCAATTCTTCTAATGTCAAAGTGGCACAGGTCTAAAATCAAAGACAGAATGTTGACTAAACGGAGAGAAGGTATAAGTATAGTGAATAAAACAGAACAGAACAGAGCTGAATATTACTATTTTTATATAATCATAAGCTATGGTGGGTTTTTACATAAAATATAGTACTTTTTATGAAACTGTATAATGGTTGTGACAATCATAGTAGAAAATAATCCAAGATCTATAACGGAAAAAGCATCATAATCTGAGTTTGGAACACATTTTCCAAAGAACATAGCAAATTTGTCGGTTCATTTGCAAATAATATATTTTTTCGTTAAATGATTATGCAGTGCGCTCAAGTCATAGTTGAGACAATTTCCAATGTACTTGATTAAAAAGGAGCTTACATATTTATATCAACTACTCATTCTTTACTAGTAAATAAGCATTATAAATAATTTTTTAAATACTTTACGCAACTACTTCCAAATTTGCATCAGAGTTTATTATTACATGATTATAATATCTTTCGATTATTAAATATATTTTGCACGATATTCTTTACATAAAGTGGGATGAATTATCACAACTTACAAAGTTTCTTTTTCTCGACTATCGATGTTGTTAAAACGTGTATGAGAATCAGTTGTGGAATTTGGCTTGCAAAGTTCAAGAATATTTTTTGTTTGGAGGTGAATATTTTTTACTGGTTCAATAGCAATACCTAGGAACCGAATTAAAAATAAAACAGAGTTAATTATGGAGTTCATGTCGAAAATACGAGTAAAAGATTTTTCATAGCCACGAAATAATTCATAACAATTTAAAATACTTTATATTGTTCATCACATAACTAAAAGATAATCATGAAAACTGAAACATAATCATCATGAAAAAGTCCTAAAAACATACGAGGCGTACTTATTTTGAGCGCACAGGTCTGAGTCACTCCCAAATTTCTTGAAACCATTTTCACGCTCTTAGTATTTGCTTAAGTTATAAACTGGATTGATGTAGATTTTCAAGGTTTGCTGGTATCCAAAAAATGTGTTACAAATCCCACATTAAAAAGGGTTTGCTTCAATTATGTACTAATTTATGTGATTTTTCAGATCATCTTTTAGTCCAAATGATTTGTGACAAATATCACATTCAAAAGGTTTGCTGCGATCATGTACTAAACTTATGTGCTTACTGAGATTACCTTTTTTTCCAAATGATTTATGACAAATTTCGCTCTCGAAGGGTTTGGTTCGGTCATGTATTAAATTTATGTGACTTTTGAGATAATTTTTTGGTCCGAATGATCTGTAACAAATCTCACAGTCAAAAGGGTTGCTGCGACTATGAACTGTCATTATGTGCCTTTTGAGTTTACCTTTTTCTCTAAATAATTTGTGACAAATCTCGCATTCAATGGGTTTGCAACTATTATGTACTGTATCCATTAGCGTGGCCAGGGTTCAACTAGTGTGGGTGCCAATTTCAAATTTTCTGCTCAGCTTGTATATATTTTTTTTAGACTTTGATGAGTACAAAATTTTTTAATTTTTATTGATAATTATAAATAATGTAAGTTTAGAAAAAGGGGTACAAAAAAAGAGATACTTAGATAAAATTACAAATTTGATAAAAATATAATTTATTTTACAATACTATGCGTCTATCAAAAGGAACAATTTTTTTAAATTCTTCAATTACCTCAATAGGATCAATATTTACCGCCAAGTCTTGTTCAATAAATGGAACCATTAAATTTTCCAAACGATCTTGCAACATTGTTGAGCGTAGCTTTGATTTTATGATGCTAAGTTTAGAGAAACTACGCTCACAAGTACAACTGGTGACAGGAATTGACGCAAACGTAGATACTAATTTATAAAAAGTGGGGTAACAAAGTTTTCTATTCTGTATAGATAACCAATTAAGCCATTCAATTACTGTGCATGGAAATGATTTCGTATCTTTCTTCGTTCGAAGTAATCTGACTTCTGCTCGAAGTTCATCATTGTCGATGCCAAATTTTTTGGTTGTAGACTGTGCATCGCGTTCGCTCTTTTAAATTATGATTGACAGGCCTGTGAGACGATCAGTTTAAAAAATAACGTTCCTAGTTTTTTGACCACTTTTTTATTTGAACGAGCAACAATTGAATATTTAAAATTGATTTAGTTTGTTCGCATTTATTATTTCATTTACTTGGATTACATATTCAATATTTTGTTCTCAAAGATAAAAAAAATAGTTTGGTATGGCTTAATTCGGTTCCTAAACACTATGTGCGCTTTAGTAATTTACGATTCCATATTTAGTTATCAATATGTTTATTACGTGAAAAATGGGTGATTTTTATTTTTAAATATTCCGCTTCTAGGCGCTCCTTCAAAATTAGTGGGGGTGCCGCGGCGCCCACGGCACCCATACTGCCCACGCCAATGACTGTATCTATGTGAAGCTTGAGGTAATATTTTGTTTCAAATGATTTATAACAAATATCACACTCGACGGGTTTACTACAATCATGCACTGTATTCATGTGATTTTTGAGATTACCTTTGTATCCAAACGATTTGTGGCAAATATGCGCCTCAAGTAGTCAACAACACTGTACCTCGAATTCATCAATTTGTAAACACTTGTTTATTGCAGGAATTCCTTTTGTTCGCTTAGAGTGACTGAACGCACTACTCCTGCATTGGTGAGGTGAACTTGTGATTGTGATAGCTCCGTGACGCCATATGCCCCCTCTACAGTCGATTATCGTTGTTCGTAATAATGTACTGCGATTTGCACGTGCCATTAAACCGAACAAAGCCGAAATGTCAATGATCCAGAATACATAATATTTTTCAATTCAATTTCATAGCAATTACTTGAAGAGATTCTAAAAGTCCATGAAATTTTACGTCAGAAGTCGACAAGAAAATAATCAAATTTTCACTACAAAGACTTACATCAGACGCTAAATACATTTTTCGTTCTAACGAATTATCGGAACTCGAAAAGGGTTTGGCCAATCGGGTAAAATTTCGTTAACGAAATTTTGTATTTTCATGTAGGAAATTCTAACGAAAATAAAAAACTTCGTGTACACAGTTCCCTTAAATCGATGCTTATAAACTTTCTTCCCCTTTTCTTTACATTGTTCAAAAGTCAATAAGTTGCATTATAAGTAGTACATTTACAACTGTTGTTCTTTTTCATAATCATTTGCATAATTTATACCACAGGTTTCATAAGCAAAAAATTTGTAAGAATCTAGACGAGGAAGGAAAGGGTAGATAGATCACTAATGAAGTGTTTAAACCGTGAATAACTCGTTAAATATTGGAGACGCGAAATTTTTCACTGGTACTTTTTAAGTCCTTGCAACGAAATGAAGAAATTCCATATTCAAAAGTTATTGACATAAGATTTTGTAATTTTCCTTAATTAACGGCCCGCGCTGCAATAAAGATAAACTAAAA
Source organism: Trichogramma pretiosum (assembly GCF_000599845.2). NCBI lineage: Eukaryota > Metazoa > Arthropoda > Insecta > Hymenoptera > Trichogrammatidae > Trichogramma > Trichogramma pretiosum. The sequence continues at coordinate 536,832 of NW_019641606.1, read as the reverse complement.
AGGAGACCTTTCAATCTCCAGCTCACAGATCTTTGCCAAAAAAATTGTAATTGACACAATGCCCTGAAACCACATTTCAATTTCATCGAATAGCGTTATATCAATCGCAGATCGGCGTTATCCGTAAGCAGACACCCGTATCGAAATATCAACTTTATTCTAATCTCCATGTTTACAATTTTACGTATACAGACGCCTGGCTCTAGTCTGTGAAACTATAAATTGACTACTTAGTTCGATCGAAACCTTCGCGCCCTTCTCACTCGTTGTGTACCGCGTTGACTCTGCCGAAAATCGTTGGTGAATCGTTAAAAAAAAAAAAAGAAATGGACTTTGTTCAAGTAGGATTGGTCAAATTAGGATGTCGCAACCATTTTTTTATCGATGGCTTTCTGTTCGAAAAAAAGGGAAAAAGACAGGGCGCAATGGAATGGGCATGCCTGGACAGCCCAGTCTGCTCAGCTCATTTTTTGACCACGTGGGATTTGACTTTCTTCGATCTAACATTGACTCACAATCACGAGGCTCACGCAATATCAGAGAAAATGGTTCAGGTAATGAAACTTTTGCAGGACGCGCGATGGCCGTTATCACTCATGAAAGCGATATAATATTGCTCATTGTATTATTGCAGAGTTGGCGTACAATCGAACGGACCTATTCTGGTATTTACGAGGTAAACGAACTCTATCCACATATTTGCAAAATTAAGTAACTACGAAATATCACATTGTTCATCATAAAGCCATTCTTATCGTTTAAATCGTAAAGATTTTTCAGTGTAAAAGAAAATCATCTCTAAAAATTACCTCTGAGGTTCATTAGAACGAACGCAAGTGTTGGAGGAGTCGGCTTAAATTTCAAGTATACGAGCAGTATCGAAACAAATTTCTTTGGCGAGGATCAGGGTGATCTCGAGATGGGAAGGCCTTCTTGTTAGTTCCGTTTTGTCTCATTAACTTTTAACTATTAGACTTTATTGTTCCATTGCTATAGGAACCAGAAAGTATTCGGGTAAAATTTCGTGAATTCGATTTTTAACGAGTTAATTCCGGTTTAATCCGTGGCCCTATAGGTACAGACGATGCACCTTATCGGTGGTGTCACGAACGGCACTCACCGATCACACGATAAAGAGACTCGTTAGTTATAGGGTATTTGTCTTTATAAGCTGTTGAGAACTCATAGTCCCGAACCTGCATCATCCAGGATAACTTTGAATTCGGAGCGAAATGAACCGATTGCAAAATTCGTTGCGAACCACGGATCGTCCCTTGGCCTCCCTTCGTCTACATTCGATTTGGTATCATGGAATTGTACCGCATATAGAGGAGACAACAGACGCGCGCGCTCGAGTTAGAGGCATGTCTCTCTCTTTCTCTTATACTTTTCGCTCGAAGCTCTCCAGCACAGCAGCGCAGCGCACAGCAACCTTATAGCCATTCACCCAGGCTTTGAGCCATGTAGCGCAGCATTACGTATAGATAGATACAGCGTTAGGTGTAGGATAGGATGTATATTGTAATAATAAGACTCGCTCGCGCGCGCGCCATAGAACGCAAAACTCCGCAGCAGCACCCGCGCACATACATGCCCCATCGCTCGCCTTTTTAAAGGCGCACAAGCAAACGTTTCCCGACACACCATCCTATATCCCCTGTATATATATATACGTTATACGGGAGCACATGCCGTGGCGCACAGTGTCCGCAAGTGTGCGTGTAAAGCCTATCCGTGTGCGTTTGTGTGTATAAAGCGAGCCTATATGCTTTTGCTCCGAAGCTTACCGAGTACGTGCAACCAGCACATAGATACATTCGGAGCGTGTGCCGCTGCTCGCGCGACGACGACCGACCGACCGACGACCATCGCGTCGTAGTTTCTCGTCATCTCTCTCTTACTCTCTACTATTACTCGAACCGCAGGGATATACATGATTGTACCGTCCGTGCAAAGCTACACAGGCAGCGAGCAGCATCGGCAGTGGCTACAACGGCAGCAAGCAAGAGAGAGAGAGAGAGAGAGCAAAGGAGAGGGGAAAATAACGATAGACACACGCGTGCCGCAATAAATATATATGTATAGTAGCGTAGTGCAGCTAAGGCATATACTGTACATCACACGCACACATTTGTAAAAGCTTCTATATAAGCCCAACGATTTAGCCTGCCTGGCATTGCGGAAGAACGAGAGACGGAGAGACAGAGCTATATAGTAGGGGGAGTAGTAGTGCTGTGTATCGCTTCGATGTAATATTGCCACGAGTGGAAGCGAGACGGAGCGTGGCTAAAAAGTGTATACTCACACACACGTATATAAAAGTAATATAGGTGCACAGAGCACAGGCCTCGCGGCGGCTCGAGTCTCGACGGTGGCGGCGACGACGACGACGACGACGACGACAACGGGCGCAATATACCACACGCAGTCACGGCAAGCAACGAGCGGAGAGCGCGTTTTATATTCGTGTATTATAGAGAGAGAGAGCCAGTCCGGCAGCAGTGAGTGCCGAGTGTTGAGCTCCGTGTTTCCGCGCGCGCGACCACGACGACGCTGCGCCAAGTCCGTTCATACACACACACGAGCGCGTATATAACCATATATACGCGTGTGTGTGTGTGCCGCGCCGTATAGTAGCAAGTAGCTGTACGAATGTAAAAAAGGAATCCGCGCTCTCCGAAAAATAAAGCCTCGTATATATACGCAACAGACGTATATATGATATATATATAGGAGTCCGAGAAGGAGCGGTGCGTGCCGATTATATATATTATATATAATATAACACGCGCGCCGACGAGCGAGAGAGCCCGAATATAGGAAAGGGTTTGCTGCTCTCTGTCTGGACTCAGCACCGCTATACAACATTATACTTTTTTCACGTTTCGACTCGAGAAGTATAAACGACGTATATTTATTTCACACTCGAGTCTCTTCGGAAAAGGAGTCGTCATCATCCGCGGGACGGTATCATCGTCCTGCGCTGCAAGTGGTACATACAGTTAATACATACAGTTTAAACAGTGTAAACTACGTATACAGTTTATGTACGTGTAGCGCATGTGTAGGTGTGTGTGTGTGTGCTGCGCGCGTGCGACCAGTGCTCTGTGTAGTGGATGATTCAAAAAACGAGTGTTTATATACAAGATCGTGTATATATATATTTTCTCCTTGAGTGAGGATCGCGTGTGCGTGCTTTTCACTCCAATAATAAAAAGGACTCGCTCGCGCGACATCGACGCGAGTGTGTGTCTTTGCTCTAATAAAATACAAAACTTATACGTATATATCGAGAAACGAGAGTATCTCTCTCTGTGCACTGCTTACTTTTTACCACGCGAAGTGTGTGCTCCGATTTTGCATTTATATTATACGCGTGTAAAAGTGTGTGTGCTGCGCGCCGTTGACGTATATTTACATGCAGCAGCAATACGTATATCGCGCGCGAGCTGTACATTATATAGTGTATACATAAGCGTACTCTCTTTGCGCGTATATATATGCACACACTCTTGGCACACATATATATATGTATATAATATTTATCGCTGACGGGCTTTCTCGCGTCATTCCGTTATAAACGCGTGTGTGCCGTGTATATATTTTGTGTATAGATATATATGTTAGTGCACAGTGTGTCGTACGCCGAATTATCATCTCGCTGAACTGTCGTTTTTTTTCACTTGCTTCGAACGATCGTCATCGCGAGGAATAATAAAAAAACCGAGAAAGAAGTGACGGCTATACGAGCAACGAACATTTAACATTATCGTGCGGCCGGTGGAAAACACAATTAGTGCGCTTGCAAAAAAGTTTCGGGGCTGTCCAAGTGTTTCAAAAAAAATCGATAGCTCTCCCCGCGATATATTTAAAAGCCGCGAGGTCGCCGACGACGAAATTAAAAAAAACGCACACACAAGTGTATCTCTGTGCGTGCCAGTGCCGTGTGTTTGTGTCTCGCAAGAACCAACAAGTGAAGCAAAGAAAGAAAAAGTTCAACCACCCAGCAAGCAAGCGGTGTTGCTGAGCAGTGTGCCGAATGTGTGCTCCGACTTCTTATTCACGCCCCCGAAAAAATTGTTTATGTGCTCGCGCGATACGCTGGCTCACAGAAGAAGAACCGTACTACCTAGCACACTGTCACTTTGTATTGTATACAAGTGCAGAGGAGAGCGTTATTTTGGAGGTTATGTAACGTAGCGTGCAACGCGATTAAATACACGACTACCTATATACACGTATATATCATCCAAACCCGACGATATATACGATATACACACGCCGTGTCCGTGTTGCATGCGTGTGTATGCGTATATCATCATCATGGTTCGTGCATCGAGAAACTAAACCGATTTCTCTCCTGTGCCGAAGTTTTCGAAGGAGTCGAGTGCGAACAACAACAAAACAAAAACATTAGATCCGAAGCCAAGGAAAAATCATCAGCTCGGTGTTCGCTAACCATCGCTGCCTCCACTACTACAACTCCGTATACAGTCGCTCGAGCACTGCGCTGCGACTATAAGAGAAAGAGAGAGAGAGAAACCTAGCATACGACGCTATACGAACGCAGCAGCAGCAATCAACAACCGAGCTATTTTTGAGGCGATTAGTATATAAGAGAAGAGTCAGTGAGTGCACGCCTGTGCTGCCTATATAGATATTCATTCTTCTCGTCCCATCCATTTGGTATCGAGGCACAAAGTGGCTATGCTGATTCTTCGGACCCACGACGATCGACGCAGCAGCGGCAGTGCCGTAGCATTACAAAAAGGTAAGAGAAGCCCCTTTTTATATTCTTAATACTCCTTTTCCTTCCTTTCGTACTTATGATCTGGCTGAAGCAGCGTGTGCTGCAGCAAAGCAAAGCACATTTCGCGTATCAATCATCGTATCGTATCGTAACTCGCTTCCCTCGTGTTTGTGTATTATCATTTTAAAAGTCTTCGTGCCATGCTGGGTGGGTGGGTATTCGCGCTGTATATACAGATACATGCTTGTGTTTCTCTCTCTCTCTCTCTCGCGCGCGTTCTCTTCAATATCCGTGCGTGTCGCGCGTGTGTGTCTACGGGTGTGTGCGTGAGTCTTTCATGTCAATGTGTACTTGTGCGCGATCCGTCGTGCGTGCGCAGCACGCCGTGCGTTTTATACGTATATATGTATGGCTATGTAGGTGTGTGTGAGCGTGCTCGTCGTCCTATTAGAAAACATCAATTAAGTAACTGCCTCTCGCGACGGTGCAGCAGCAGCAGCGAGACAGAGATGGAGAGAGAGAGAGAGAGAGATCGAACGACAGTTATCCGAACCGTGCGTACCCGTTTATATGCGCTTTTTGCGTGTGCGCTGTATATAAGCGCCTGCCTGACTCTACCTTACCATGCGAGAAGAGTACGTAGACCTGCTGCACGTTGCGTATCTGTATACTTATATACTCGAGAAGTGAAATTGAATAGCATGTGTGAGTGTGCATAAGCAGCGCAGGCAACTAAGGATGCCTGTACGGACACGCGCACACTTACGTATACACACATACACATACACGTACGTGAGCGCAAGATTGTATGAGTAACTGTGGATGCAGCTGCACCGCTGTGCTTCGGCGTCGGCGGCTCTTATAGTCGGGGCCTTCTATATAGCCGCGCCGTGTTGTAGTTATATATATATAGGTGAAAGGTTGTGTTTTGCCAACGAACACTCTCCCACCTATTCGGCTCGGTCTCCGACACACAACTGCGACCGACTACGACGACGAATCCCTATACACTTTTATATACACTTTGCCGTGCTTATATGCTCGAGCTCGTAATACTTTCTATGCTGTCTTTTTCGAGGCCCCGAAAAATACCGTGTAATTGTCTCGCGCGCTGTGCTACATAGCACCTAGCAGCAAAGCGGCTCCAGATAAAAATGCTCTTCATTTCGGAGTCGCGCGACTCAATCCTTTTTATTACTTTCATTTTTTCTTTTCTTTAATTACTCGTCGTCGTCGAATTCGTCCCTTGCTTCTTCTTCCTCTCGAACCTTGTGCATCTTGCCTGCGCACCATCTGTATATAGTACGGCAATGCATGTATACGCGACACCAAAGCGAGAGATGCCCCACCCCTAGTCGCGCGCGTGGATGTATGTTGTACATACTACGCACGATCGACGCTGCACGTATTACTGCTGACGCAAAAGTAGCTCGCGCAAAATCCGAGTCTTTGTGTGTATATAGTACCCAGTAGTAGGTGTATTCTCGCTTTAAACGTCAATTTGCCCATCGATGATATTATCTCTATCTCTCTCTCTCTCTTTCGCGCGACGGTGGCGTTGCGTCATTATATTTTCGTCTGCCTAGTCGGCACGCACACATAATACATCGTACACCTCGCACGCACACGCGTGCGTGAGTTCATACACGCGCAGGTTTCGGAAACAACTCGGAGATCTCGGCTCGAGTATTATTAAAATAGGAGTCGGCAAGTTCTCGCTTCCATGCAGCGGCTCAACGAGCAGCAGCAGCACCCGCTGCTCATATTATATACATACAAATCGACGAGCGGCGTTATACGCCAGCCACGCATCCAAATTGAAATGCTAAAGAGAGATCGAGATCGAGCGAGACAGACGGAGAAAAAGAGAGGTGGAGGAGGCACGATCGTCGACGCAGTGCAACTACCTGTTGTAACGTATGCATGTGGCGCGCGCATATACTCGCCACCCTCGCAGCAGCAGCAGCAGCAGCTTATAGCACCAGCAGCAAAGTCCACTTTTTTGTGCCTCGTGTGCTGTGCGCCGTGCTGCCTCGCGCCACTATATACGCTGTCTGTCTATCTGTCTGCGTTGCTATACCGCCGTTGCCTCTCACTTTCTTTCTCCGTCTCTGTCTCTCGCAGGCACTGTGTCTCATGCGCTACTCATCTATATAATACGTAGCCTTTGATCACATAGACTCGAGATGATAGATACGAAGACAAAATGAAACTCTCTGATGGTAGCAGGTAGTAGGGGTATATCAAGTTTCCGGATTCAAATTCTTTCATTCTAGCTCTGTGATCCTATGTAGCCTTTTACGTATGGCCAGTGCCTCATACTTAGCCTATATGTGCCGGCGCAATTTCTTTCATCTCGATATATAGCCACGTGAAAAATTATTCCAGAAATCTCGTGGCCGCGCGTGATTACACTTCCGACGGTGAACAAGACTTTGGTATCCCAGATAAGTTGGAAAGTTTAGCAGTGGGTGACGAAAAAAGAGGAACGAAAGGTACAGACTCGTAAGGATCGATTTATTTTGTTATCTTGTAGACAGGAATTTTTGTTTTTGTAACGGGGCAATTAGATCATGAGAAAAATACTGTAGGAAAGATTAGTATGTTTATCGTAACTGTGAGATATTCTCTCAAAAATTGTTTCTTGGTGTAAGGATTTTAAAACTTTCTTCATACTAATGCTCCCTTTGCACTTGTCCTGCACTTATAACTTATCGAGGACATTTTTGGCCGTCTAGATCAACTATTCTTATCCCAAAATTAAACTGAAAAAAGATCCAAAAATAATCATTTTCTTTTCATTTACGGAAAGTTCGAGTCTCGTGTCTTGGAAAATTAAAGCTATTTCTTGATTTTTCTTGTTTTAACAAGAATCTTAAAACTTGCATAGAGATAAGAATTATCTATCATATAGCAACTACTCAAAAATTAGTCGTAATCTGATTGTATACTTACTCAGTAATTATTAGGAAATTAAATATTTTGATTTACTCTGTCACACTATATTTACTTTTGATTTAGTTATAAAAATGAGCACATTTTATGTTGTTCAAATTGAACTTTTCATTCAACATTTGATGAAAACCAGATAATATAAAATTTCATGGCAATATAATTTTTTTCTTTTTCAATTAATCCATTATTAATGGAGGTATGCTATTTAAAAATAAACTCTACGTCATACCTGTAAGGAAGTTCTCTATCATTATCCCTTTTTTCTATTGTCGTGACGTCATTCTCATCGATTTAAATGTTATACCCCTCGTCATAATTGATTTATTGAAAAATAAAAAAATATGTGTTGAATGATTTTCACCCACATTGCGGTCTGAATAAATTTTTTTACATGAGAAATTCGAATTGTTGACATTGACACCGGATATTGGTTGGTATTCCGATCAATGAGCTTCGTATTCTGTTGATGCTAAATTTTCCCTGTGAACTCGAGTCGTTACTCATTGAATAAACAATTTTTTCGCTGATACTAATCGAGAGATAAAACACTCATTTCTTCAATGTTTCCTCGCAGTTTCGACCCATTGATGGACTATAATCTAAATTATTGCATTAGGTTAATAAATCAATTCATGCAGTTTTAAGTGCCTGACAAATGTCCTCGTTTCTAAAAACAATAAGTATCCTTGAATTTGAAAAAGATTCGCAAATAAATTGAAAAAGAGCTTCCTCCTAAAAATATGATTTATATTTTCATAGATATATGTTCTCTATACATTTCATAAAATAATTCTCCACTTACAACTTTGGAAATAATCTACGAATCCTTAGTTTTATTGAAACAACTTCAACTCTACAAAAAAAACGAAAAATATTTTCAAAATCATATAAAAAATTTAAATAACTTATGAAATAAGTCGATCAGGATACAATTTTTTATGGCTTCATCCTTAAAAAAATAGAAACTACTCGTATGAATGGAATGTATTAAGCTATTCTGGAGAAATGTCGTTCATTTTTTATACACAGACAAATACACACACCTATACACATAAGTACAGACTTTAGTCCCAAACTAAGTTTAGTTTACGAATTTATGGTCTAAAAATTTACAAAAAAGACCCATAACTAGAGCTTTCTCAATAAGGGAGCAGAACTTTTCTCTTAAAAAAGTTAACAATGTTGAAGATAAATGAAATTATCTTCAGTAATTTGTAACTTATTTGGAAATCATGATTTGCCCAAGAGTCGATAGCGTGGTGAAATTTACTTTACCTTCACCCGCTCACTAAATACAACACACTTAAATTCAGCATGTGCGCATGGAATTGTGTTTTGGAGTGACAGTATGAAATCAATGATAGATTAATGAAATACTTAGTGGAAAATCATATCAACCAAATAGATGTATTGCGTAGAACTATAAAGAGTACTATTTATCTTTTTACATATCCTTAACTGTTTGCATGCACCCAATCATTGAAGATATCTAAAACGTTCTTTTTCTACCTTGCCCTGTTTCAGGTAAACTTATGCAGCAACCACGACAGCTGCCAAATTTACCCAGCTGAAATTTGGCTTACAGCGGTGTGAAAAAAAAACTAGTGCTAAGTCTGCGAAATCAGTCAAAACGGCTCCTCAAGGCGTAAAACCGGCGATTCCCAAATCGCCCGCGATATATTTGGAAGAGTGTATGGAGATTGCCTTAATCAGTAGAGTTGGGCATCCAGGTAGCATGCCCAGCCTCGGAGGACAACCTGGTCAAGGGCCGCCCAACGGGCCGCCAAACGGTAGCGGCGGCGGCAGACCGGATCAGCAGCAGCCGCCAGCTCCGCCGACCGGCTTCGCGCCCTCCGGTGGGCTGCATCCGCCCACCAACAATCAAATGCAGCAGCAAGCTGCGGCGCAGCAGCGTATGCAGCAACAAATTAACGCGCAGCAGCAACAGCAAAGACAGCAACAGCAACAAAAACAGCAGCAGCAGCAGCAGCAGCAGCAAATGCAACAGCAGCAACAAATGCAACAGCAACAGGGGGTCCCACAGCAGCAGCAATTGTCAAACTCGCAACACTTGGGCCCGAGCTATGCTGCTCATCTGCCGAGTATGGGCCCCTTCAGTGGTAACAATGCCGTTGCAGTTGCCGCGTCCCAGCAACAACAACAACAACAGCAGCAGCAGCAACAGCAACAACAGCAACAGCAGACCGCGGGACACGCGGCCGCGATTGCCACCGGCAACATTCCCGATGCCAATCAGCCCGTCGAGCGTCTGTCGCGCCGGATAAACGGCTACAGGCAGCGCCAGGCCGACGTCGAGCCGCGATTCGAAAAGGCGTTCGAGGGCATCATCAAGCAGAACATGAACGACACGAACAATCTCAAGACGAAATTCATCGACTCCAAGCCGAAGAGGGGGTCGAAGAAGAGCGAGAAGGCGAAGCCGGCCGATTCGACTGCTGCCGTGGTAAGTTGTCGACCATCATCATATTTTACTACTATATTGTTATCAATCGCGTAGTTGTAAACATTTTTATTGATATATTCTCGATAGATTATCGCATTAAGCAAGAGACGGAAGGGTGTGCCGAAGTTTGAAAATGTCTCCTCTCTCCCCTTGCGAAAGTCGAATACGTCTCGAAAAAAAGTAGGCTTCAAGTCCGAAGGCAGAGAAAGAGAGCGCGTGAGCATATCCCCCGTGTGTGCCGCTGTGTATAGTCGATAACCCACTCCTTGTGACTACTACTCTCTTTTACGTAGACGACTACGACGACGGTAGCCTGTGCCTCCTCATATCCCCGTGCCTCTGCTGTGTGCTGCAACGCGAAGAATCAATAACGCGAGGCAGCGAGCCTCGAGTATACGAACGAACGAACGAACGGAACGAAACGAAACGAACGAGAGGCGAGCAGCAGCAGCAGCAGCAACGTTGAGCACAACGTTGTGCCCACGCGCGCGAACGACATGTAACTTCCGGCGGCGAGGCGAGCGAAGCGCGATGTGTGTATATGCTATAATACGTCGTCGTCGTCGTCGTCGCACTCCTCGCACACGGCTGAGAATTGTCGACGTAGAGAGGACGACGTCTTGGAGCCCTCGATGTTACTACTGCGGTGGTATCCCCCAATGTTGGTATACTGCCCCCCAGACTTGTAAAATACCGTACGCACGTTTTACTTTTCGAGCCATGCGCATTCGCAAGGATACTCCAGTGTACGTAAGGGTGGCTTATATACGCACAGACACAAGCGAGCCCAATGCTTATGGTCATTACCTTAGCGTATTTAGGCTCGTATATCGCGTGCTGCTGCTGCTGCTGCTGCTGCGCGCCGGGTGCAGCGCAACTCGGCGCGAAATAGAGCCTTGAGTATATAAATACTCCACGTTCACTCACACATGCATACAAGTGGTATAGTGCACTTGTATGTATATATCCGTACGTGTGAGCAGCAGCACGTACTGCACCTGCAGCATCATCCGCATCGAACGTCGCGCCGCTGCCACTGCTGCTGCTGCTGCTGCTGGTAGTGGTGGTAGTATATAGCGGGCGGGCGGGCAGCACCACTACGGCGGTGGCGAGGCGGAGAATCAATACATTCTCACGAGTGCCGCCGCCGTCGCTCTCGCGCGCGCACAAAGTGCACGTCGTGCTCGTCGTCGTAGCTTTACTCTCTCGCTCTCGGCCATGCGTGTGCCCCAAAGATAGCGCGCGCGCGCGCGCGAATATATGCCCCGATGCTCATGCTGCTGCTGCTGCGGTATAATGAATTTATATTTTAATAATGCGGGGCGCTGGACTCCGAAACGATGCTCCTTTTTCTTCGACGACTGTACAACCGCCCCCCTCCTTCCCTGTTTACCCGTTGTGTAATATTTACATTTGGACTATCGAAGAGGCACCGACTCGAGCAGAGACGATCATCGTCTCTCAGTACGATTCGAAATCGGTCCTGATTTCGATCATATTCGCGCGTGTAATATCATAAACGCCGACTCTTTGTGCACGAAGGGGTGTGGGCCTTAAATTGCGCGCGTACAGTAACATCGACTCCGCGCCAAACTATCTATTAAATCCAACTTCGAGCTCCGAAGAGGAAGTTGTGTGCATTCTTGGATATATTTAGTGAAACGAAGCGCTGATGAAGTAAGCCGTTGCTGCCTCTCTGATCGATATACTATCTCTCGTTCGAAGGGTGGTGTATCGACGAGGTTTCCGCTCTGAGCAACGTGCGGCCGAGTCAGCTGAGACGATTATCCTTGCCCCCCCCCCCCTCTCCGGATCGTGAATATAGTTTTCTTTTTTCGCCATGATAGAAAACAGCGCTAGAATGATGTTGATGCGTAAAGCATTGGTGAAGCATTTAGTAAGTTTTCATCACATTGTATACCTCTTGTCGTTACCATTTCATCGTTCGACCCCCCATAAAATTGCCTTGTTGCTTCAGTTTAACGTACAAAAATTTATCATCAAAAAAGTTCAGATTTTAAAAATAGTACAGACTCTGACTCGATGATTTTAACTTTTACCTCTGCGCCTCGTTACGCGGCGTATTGTGTGTTGTAACGTCGAAAAGTTAAACGAGCATCTCTGAATCGAGAAGTACGAGATGTTAGCATTCGTTCTTTGGGCAAAGTTTTGTTACTTATGCGTAACTTTTTTCCGAAGTGAAAATTTATTAATTGATATCTCGGTATGGAATAACATGTAGTCAGTAAACTCGATTCGCCCGATGATAGTTTTCTACATCATTGAGCTACTGAAAACAAGTTTTTTTTTATAATAATTCACCCCTTGCAGACTCGTTTAGATAAAGGATTGTCATACTGGGATTAATAACGTAATCCGTATGAAGATCCCGATAATACAGAAGATACTATTTTATTGAATTGTACCGGTACATTTTTGAACCACTTATTCCCGTGCGATGTTAATTCTCGACTCGATACTAGATGGCACATCTGATACTCGCAATTTCCACGAATCGAGTCGAAGACTATTTAAGTGTTCCGAGCTCGTCTAATTATTGTATGACAACATTGGCCTCTCGCGCGCGCGAGACTTCGATACGATCGATCAAAATCAAAACTACGATCCGGAACGAAATAAGCGCGTGCCTAGCGTGAAGAATGAGACGCTGGCGCGCGCGCAGCTGTATTACATCAACTTTGGAGTGACCATTTTTAGAGCCTTTACAGCATTTTGGCTGGGGAGAAAGATGCAAAAGTATATTGAGTGCAATTAATTTTTTATATCGACTTTGTTTACCTTTACTTGTGTACAATGTACCATTCAAATTTATCGAATTCGTCCATATTTCTTAAAGGTGTAATATTTACAAGCATCTTTTCTTAACAAACCTTTGTTTTGAAAACTTTGCAGTGTGCATTGAACAATAAGACGTCGATTATACAAGTATTTGAGAGAGAGAGAGAGAGAGACAGAAAGTCTTTCGGAATATTTCCGGAAATCAAAAAAAAAAAAAGGGAACTACGTAACCAATTAGCTTTACACTGTACACGCTGACATCAGACTGCACTATATTATTTTTTGCCCTTACAAGGTTGTTCCACTCAATTTACAATCCGGGAAAATCGAGCATTTACACCCTTTCGCGCATTAATGCAGTTTCCCTTTACGCGAGATTATACAGCGAGTCGATTGTTAAATTTAGCATATTATCAATGGAATGTAAATTCATTCACTCCGCAGTGGGTCAATACGTATATTACTCGAGAGCGAAGTATCGAGTGGAGTATATCAATGTGTGATTTATTCCCGGGGGTTATCCACCCGGTGAACGAGAGAGAGAGAGAAAAGAGAGAAGAGGGGCGAAAAAAGTGCGTCAACGACTACGGTGCATGTAAAATAATGGCCGATTCTTGCATCTTTCTTTCAAGTGGATGTGTGGCAAGCCAACAAGGCAGAAAAAATTGGTCACTCGAAATGCCACGAATCTCGCCTGCGTGTACACTCGAGTGTCAAAGCGAATTACTACATTCACAGCTCGTAAAATAGCTAGATGATGTAGATTTCAAAGACTAAGAAAAATTAGAAAGGCCAAAAAAAATCACCCAATTGAAAAGTAATGATCTCGTGTTTAAATGTATCTCTATCAGAACCAGATAAGACGAGTGCGATCGTTCGTCATACTCCCCCTTCTTCTTCCTTCCTTTTCTTTTTTGTCGTAAGTAGACGAAATCGGCGCATTTAGAAAGTATAAAATACTATACAGGAGGAGGATAGATAGATACGCGCGCACGCATCATCGTCGTCGTATCGCTCGGACATGGTCCGACTCCGAGTAAGACTCCTGTGCTGCAGCGGCGCTTGGCTCATAGTAGTGGTACAGTAGTCGGTAGTGGTAGTAGCAGTGAAGTCTCGTCGCGCGCGCATCTCTAATTTTCTTCTCTCTCTCTCTCTCTCCACTATCCCCACCCACCCACACGCGGCAGCGGCCTGCTCGCTTCGCGTCGTCGTATTATACCTTTGCCTGCGCACGCTACACACCGCCGCCTGTGCTTTTGCAGAAGCGAGTTTGCGTTATACACCAGACCGAGAGAGGCATTGCTACCGCTGCACAGTGCACAGTTAGTCGGTGTAGAGCGAGCGTCGTAATCTCTAGGTCTCCTTGCCGTCGCTTCTATATTCGCGAGTTTAAAGTACAAGTGAGGCGCGCTCTTCTCTCGGAACCCGTGGTGTAGCAGTAGATTTTCGAGACAAAACGCGCACGCTGTTGTTATGATCGATCTTATCATAGCAGCAGTGTTTGTTATTAGGGATACGCGTGCCGCAACATGCCTGCGATCAGCCAGCTTCAGGCTATGTTGATCGAGCAGACTTTCGCTGCTAGAAGAACGGAACGGTGGGATCCGTTCAAACAAGTAAGTTATAGAATAATAATATAAATAGGGGATTATAGAATAATAATATAAGTAGGGGAGATAGAATTGTCCAAAACAATACAATACATCGACGAAAACAGAAGTACTTAAGTGTTTTTCACCTCTGTCTTTGTGATTGCGAGTATTAGATGTGCCATCTACAAGTGAGCAAGGAAATAAGTGCTTATACATATTGTGCCCTAAATAATTTAGTCAAATGCAAGGAGTTTTTTCAAAGATTTTGTTACAATGATTCATGAGTCGGAGTCGGGTATTTCTATACGATTGAAGAATTATTCACGCAGTGACGAAGGATTTTTTAAAATTTGAATATGATTTGATGAAGAGTTTGAAAACTTATAGAAGATAGAAAACACGTTTCATTTTTTTTCATGGAAAGAACGGAAAATGCATCCAATTATTGCCTGATGAACACGTGGATCGTGGCATTTCCGGTTTTCTCTGTTTGAGCTTGCGTTCTTTTTTTTTCTCTGCGCAGTGAAAATGAGAGACTTTTCGCCATAAAAAATGATAGTTTTTCAAAAAATATTAACAGTATACAGCAAAAACACTGCGAAAAGTTTTAGCTTATACGGAAGCAATACACGATAGTACGCTCGTTTCAGCCTTTTCTCTCTCTCTCTCTCTCTCTTATTTACTCACTCGGCTTACCACAATGGGCAATCGTAATGAAGAAAGAGAGTGAGAGAGAGAAAGGAGAAAAAGACTTAATTATCTCACCTACTTTTAGTTTTTGGCCAAGCCTTCCCCTTCTCTAATCATACAGCAGCAGAATTTCTCCTACTGCTTTTGTCATATTTTTTATCTTATCTTTCACATATTACGAATGTGTATATAATATGTACGTCGTAGGCTAAAAAAGAGCATCCGTTTATCTGGATTTGTAATCGATAAAAATCTTGCTAATTGTATCTCGCCTGAAATAAGTGAAATTTTCAATTTTTCGCGTCATTAGAGCAGAGTATAAGCTTCAGAGTTTGTTTTGCTTTTTCTAGTAATACCACTTGACGCTCGTTTGCGATTGGTTTGAGAAAAAGGACGCGCCAATTGTTCGATTTACCCAGTTAGCTAGGATTTAGTTCTTTCCCAAAATTACTATGTCCTTTTTGATTCTGCTTATGGTCCTTATTGATTATATTGTTTATCAATCATGAACTACATGACACTATGATTCGGCATAGCACCTTCATTTATTTAAAAAAATTGATACTTAAAATTTTCATAATAAATTATTAAATTATCATCTTTGCTAATCAATTTCATTTCTATTTCCTGCAGGTTTCTAAGTTCAAACGGCCGATATCACAGGAGGACGCAGATAATCCGACAGACTTCGAACCCACGCACAAGCGACCTTACAATATGACGCAGTTCCCGAATCCGAGTTTAAATATACAAAATCAACAACAACAGCAGCAGCAACAGCAACAGCAGCAGCAACAACAGATGCAAATGGCACAGCAGAACCAAAGAGCACAACAAGCGATACAGGCCCAACAAGCACAAGCTCAGGGTCAGATTCCATCGCAAACGCAGGTGCAACAACAGGCCCAAGCTCAGGCCGAAGTAGCGCAAGCACAGGCGCAGCTACAGACACACGCGCAAACGCAGATCAAGAGCGAAAATATTCCGGCGACGGTCGACTCGGTGGTCAATTTCTTGGAAAATGAACAGAGCGAAAAACTGTTCATGCCGAGTAAGTTTTTCTATCATGGATGTAAGTTTATTTGTTTTGGTTTTTTTTTTTTTTTTTTTTTCAATTGATTCGATTCTCTTTTGGCGTCCTCATTCTTTAGCTGTTACCCGCGGAAAAATTTCGGTCAAATAAAAGAAACAAAAAGTAAAATTACTATACTTTTACAGTTTTTATAATAAATTTGAGATTCTAATTTAACGTATTCACTATACTTGTCAAAATTACTTTACAACGCGAATACTAAAAATTATGAGGACGATTCTTTTTCAATCAAGTCGGATTTTAGATTAAGTTTTAATTCTTAAAATATTTCAATACCACAATTCTAATGATATTTATCGCCATAACAGATTGCAAAGAAGAAGTAAAAACGGAGAACGACAGAAGCCCGCCAATGATGAACAATTCACACGTTCAGAACAATGCGATAGGACTCTCACCTGCTCCCGCCCAAGACAACAATGCACTGGCTGCCGCTGGAGCTGTGGGACTGGGCGAGCAAGATCTCAACGATCCGCACTTCGTTGCAGATTTCAGCGTCTATCTTCCGGATGACATGAACGAGGTGGTTGAAGGTTTTGAGGCTCTCGATCCAGACCATTTGATATTTTCCAATCCACTTAACCCACCCCTCCCGGCCGTCGAGAACAATACCACATCAACAATATCACAGGTACCAATTACACAATCATCTCAAGACGCTATGAAAATTCAAACGGACCTGGACGAGTTCGACTCTCTGCTGGTGAAGGTCCGGGAGAAAGAATCGGCGGGAGAAAGATCCAATCAAGCCTTAATACAACAGCAAATTCAAAATCAACAGCAGCTCCTGGCACAGCAGCAACAGCAACAGCAGCATCAACAACGGCAGCAGCAGCAGCAGCAGCAGCAGCAGCAACAGCAGCAACAACAGCAACTGCAGCAACAACAGCAACTGCAGCAACAACAACAACAGTTGCAGGCGCAACAATTGCATCAACAGCAGCAACAGCAGCAACAGTTGCAGGCGCAACAACAACAGTTGCAACACCAACAACAGCAGCAGCAGCAGCAGCAGCAGCAGCAGCATACGCATCTGCAGCAGCAGAGAGCAGCGGCACATCCGTATGGTGCACTTGCACTACCACCACAGCAAACTCGGAAGATGAAATCGCCGAATCAACCCAAGTCACAGCAAGCGCCCGCGTACGCGCCCAACGTGAATGTCAACACGTTCACGAACAGGTCGCCTATGTACAAAATGAACGATAACAGCGGGGCGGCACACACGCTCAAAGTCATGGCCGACAATCACAAAAGCAATCAGATCTCGCCGCCGATTCCCGGTGTGGCGCCCGCCGCCATGTCCGCCGCGAGTCGGAACTTGAGCGCCCGCTCGCCCTACAGCGCCGACTTTGGATTTGGAGGCGACTTTTTACCCAACCAAGCCCAAACGACGCAGCAGCAGACGGGAAATTTCGTGCCCAAGCAACAGCAGCAGCAGCAGCCGCAATTTCCTCAGCAAGACTTCGTGGCGAGTAGTCCTCAACATCCACAACAGCAGCAACAATCCCAACCCCAACCGCAGCCACCGCAGCAACAGCAGCAACAGCCCCCACAGTCGACGCAAGCTCAACAGTTCGAGAGCAAGCGTCAAGCCAATGCCAAATCTTCCATCATCGTTAATCAGAATTCCATCAGGCAGCAGCCGTTCTCGCCGTACGCCGGCAGTCCGAATCCGATGCCGAATCACGGCAGCCCGGGATACCCGATGGCTCAGCGATTGTCCGGCAGTGCCAGTTTCAACGCCACCTCGCCTAGACCAGTGACGGGGGCCGTGCCGTCGCCGCTGCAACAGCAGATCTCCCAGCAAACTGGTCACAATACTAGTCCAAATGGCACCGTCATCAATCCCGTAAGTACTTCACGTACCTCATGCACTTCATGTACCTCATGTACCCTATGTCTTGTAAGTACCTCAATCTTTTCTTCGATCAATTTTATAAATTCAATAGTGTAACTGCAAGAGACTCGGTTAACTTTCGACGAACATACTTTTTATATTGAACATCATCGAATTGTATTAGTGAAATCATTCAAACGGTACTAACGAAATTTAGTTCATTTTACGTAAATTTGCCTGTAAGCATCAAAATGGACTAAAAGAAGATATCCACGGTCCGACAAATTAAGAGCTTGGCAAAAAAGTAATAACGATTATATAAACGATCCTATGGGGTGTTAATATAATACTCTCGTTCTCTCTCGCTTGCTCTCTGATGACTCCTTGCCGATCGCTGTTTGTTTTTGCACAACATCTCGCCGCCGCACACACTGCTCGGTTAAAGATGACGGTCCGAGTATCGTAGTCGATGGGTTCTAGTGTCACGGCCGAGTTAAAATTAGCAAGTCAACCGGATTCGAAAAGAGAGAGAGAAAGAGAGAACGAGAGTATGTGTGTATGTGAGAGAGTACCCCGTATTTAGCTTATACTTCTCTTCTCGCTCCTTTATAAAACTTTTGCGCACGCGCTCGCTGCTGTGCTCGAATCTTCGGCCTTTTACTTATACTCTCTGCGGCGGCATGCCGATGTGCATCGCTATTCGCGGCTGATTTTCTCTCTCTCTTTCTGCGGCGGTGTTTTGCGACCGTTTACGCAGATATTCTTTTACTGATACACACACACACACACACACACACACACACACACACACACACACAAAAAGATATTTACACACACGCGCGCGCGCCCGATTGCGTACAAGGTATTTAAATAACGAATTTATAGGGACTTTTAATTTTATAGTAACGAGGCAATCATCGTTCACTAAAATCTTATTAAACTGGCTATTTAAATCTTTTATATATTCATTTTTTGTGGAATTGACGGGTTGTAACGCTACATGGTAATGTCGTAGCGAGTTCATTTTAAAAATGATTTTCAACGATTGTTGATCCGAATTTGACGCTAATCCAGAGTGATTTTCAGGATTGTAAAAGATTTAAAATTTTTTTGTGCTGGTTTGCTGAGATACTTGTATCGAATCGCGTCGTTTGACCTTTTAAATACCCAAACGACGAGATTCGATGGGTAAGTTAGATAGATTGGACATCTTCGGTGTTTTTTTTTCTGCATTTTCGCAATGTGTTAAAAAAACGGGTAGATGTCAACGTAGATCTTCTCGGTGGGAACATTGCCGTAAACACACGTTGCAGTAAGATTCTTTTTTTTTTAAATATATATAATTGCGGAAGCGCGACAACTCACGCGCGTACATACGAAAATAATATTCGAGTTGACGAAATTGAGCAACAGTCTTCGCACGGCGCATAGACAAAAAATATACAACACACGTATACATACACACACACAAACATAAAAAACGATCTCTACGGGTCTCTCTTTCTCTCTGTCTCGTTGAAAAATTCTTCATAACCGAACTTGCGTGCTGAAAGTATATAGAAAGAGAGAAAAAGGCGTAATGCTCTCCGTGCTGACTGCGACTTACGTCACTACGTATAAACGCGCGCGTATGTGGAGCGCGCGCGGGATTGATATGAAAAAATAACCCACATTATATCTCTCTGTATATATACAACATTTGTATAACGTCATATTACCACGCACGGAGCGGCATATAAGTCGCGCGAGTAGCAGTAAGCAACAGCGGCAGTCGCACGAGCCGCGATCAAAGCTCGAAAAACGAGATCGTCATCTTAGGAAAGTGAATGAGAGAGAGAGAGAGAGAAAGCAAAAAAATCGAGCTTTGATACTTTTTTTTCAAGAGAATGCGCGGCGCAAAATAGGCAACGCGCGAAATACTTGGCGGCACAGCAACCTCTGACTGCCTTCCTCTACTCCGGTCAACTATATGATACAGAGGCCGGAATGAGGTGGAGCACAGCGCGCGCGCTCCTTTACCATATATTACACAAACAGCAGCAGCAGCAGCAGCACACAATACTGAGAGAGAGAGAGTAGCAGGAGGAGAAAAAAGAGAGCTCCGAAAAACGCATGATACTGGTCAGGATCAAAGTATTTAAGACAGCGCGAGTTTAATATTATTCTGCATCTCTCTCGTTTCTCGCCGCTACTCTTCTATATGCAAGTGCCGCATTATGTGCGCGCATACACACGGTGTGTGTGCATAGTGGGTATAGGGGAGAAGCTAGTCGCTGCTCTCCGCGCGGCGGTGGCGGCGAGTGATTTGCAAAATACGGCATAGTGCTGGAAAAGAGGATCGATTCGGCGGCAGCAGCAGCAGCGCGCGCGCGAGGAGGAGAGCCGCTGCTATACATATATACCTCTACCTAAGTGAATGCGTTCTGCCGAGAGAGCCAGACCAGCCAGGCAGACGGTTGCGCATGCCATACACACACATTCATACTTAACACACACACACACATACAAGCGAGCGCGTTGCTGCTGCTCTCGCTCTTTCACTCACTCTCTGCAGCAGCAAAAGAGAGACGAAGAGGAGAGAGCAGAGCTGCTGCTATAACAGCGCGCAGGAGGAGAGTGCATAGGCTACATACACTTATACTACTATCTTTCTCTCTCTCTCTCTCTCTCTCGCTCACGGTCTATGTATTCGTTTACTTCGTGGGCCTGCTGGCTGTCGATGCTCTCTCTCGGTTTTACGTTTCTTCTGCGTGTATAATAAGTGCACACGGTTTGTGCTTTTATAATACTGTAACGCAGCGACAGAGCAGCAACAGATGAGCGAGGAGACTGCCGATGATGCGTCGTCGAGACGACCACATCGCATTGCATCTCTTCTCTTCTGCATGTCGAACAGAGCTGAGAGAGAGAGAGAGAGATACCTCGCACACATGCCTCCCTTGCCTGCTTGCCTTACCAATATGTATATCGCACGTGCGATGCGCTCTCTATGCTATTCTTATTAGCAAAGCGTGTCGCTTCGTATGCATCGAGTCTCTGTCACTGGGACTTTGAAACGTATGAGCTTTTCTTTTCCCTGAGAGCATTGATCGAAATCGGCAGCTTCATTGGCACGACGAAAATATAAGATTGGTATAAAAAAGTAATGATCGATTTTCGATTTTGGGTGAGTACAGGATAATTTAATTTGTTATCCTTATCGGGCTGCCGATCGTCTATAAATTTCTCGATGCAGTTGCACTATATGGATTTCCTTGTCAAACGTATACCCCTCACCCTTTAAAAGAAGGAGCAATGAACTAACTCTTTTTCTTTCTTCTTTACAGTACGGCGTCAACAGTTTCGAGGATGAAAACCGATTCCAGCAGCAGAGCAGGTTCACGGAGCAGCAGCTGCAGCAACAAAAATTGATGCAGCAACAGCAGCAAGTGGCAGCAGCGGCCGCAGCGGCAGCGGCGACGCAACAGCAAGTGCAACTGCAACAGCAGCAAATCCAACAGCAACAGCAACAGCAACAGCAATTGGCGACGCAGCAGCAGCAGCAGCAGCAACTTCACCATCAGCAGCAACAGTTGCAGATGCAATTGCAGCAGCAGCAGCAACAGCAGCAACAACAACAACAGCAGCAGTTGCAAGCACAACAGCAGGCGGCGCAACAACAGCAGCAACAGGCACTACAGGCGCAACAGCAGCAACAGGCGCTGCAGCGACAACTGCAGCTCGATTCGACGAATGTGGCGTTTGTCAACAAAATGAACAATAATATGAACAATAACATGAACCAAATCGCTGGACTGGCGGCTCATCGTACCCCGAGCGCCAACGGACCCAATGCTCTTCCGGATCATCACGCCAAGACTTTGGCGCAAGCTCGAAACGCGCATGCTTTCACGCAGAAGCAACAACAACAAATGCAGCAACATCTGAAGCAGCAGCAGGCGCTGGCCCAACAACAACAACAGCAACAGCAGCAGCAGCAGCAGCAGCAGCAGCAACAACCAACGCTGCCACCGCAAAACGCGCAACTTCCAGCGGTGCAGCATCCGACTCTGCAACACACATTGAGTCAATCGCCGTTGAGCACTCAGCAACTGATGCACCAACAGCAAATGCAGGGCCAAACGATGCAGCAACAAAGTTTGCAGCATGCGCAAGTCAATATGAACGCGATGTCCGGTAGCATAGCGGTCAGGCCACCACCCCCAGAGTACAAGAATACACAAATAAACCAAATGAGTATGCCTGTGCAGCAGCAGAGGTATCATCAGCAAGCTGCTGGTGTGAACACGGCTGCCGCGCGTCAAAAAATGTTGCAGCAACAATTGCAAATGCAACAGCAGCAGCAACAACAGCAGCAGCCCCCACAGTCGTTGCAACAGCCAATCCAAAGTCAATTGCAAGCGTCGTCCGCTCTCAATAATCAACAGGGCGGAAACTTGCTGCGCAGTCAACTCGCATCGGCACCCAATGTAGTTATCAATTCGCAAGCTGCCTACTCGAACGCGATGAACAGCGGAGTCACAGCTCCTCCAAATGCCACAGTTACCTCGGACATCATGGGCATGACCCAAAGGGGTTATCCAAGGATGAACAATCCTAGGAATTCTGCGATGGACATGAATCAGATGAGAATGGGCAATCAGCAGCAGCAGCAGCAGCAGTGGAACGTGGCCTACAATCAGCAGCAACCGCAACAGCAGCAGCAGCAACAGCCACAACAGGTACTCAACCAGGTACAAATGCAACCGCAGCAGCTGCAACTCCAGCAACAAATGCAGCAACATCAGCAGCAAATGCAAGCGGCACAGATGCCGCAGCACCAGTTGCAACAGCATCAACTGCAGCAGCATCAGCAAATGCAAATGCAACAGCAGCAGATGCACTTGCAACAAAATCAACAAATGCAGTCGCAAACAGCAGGTTTGTAAAGAAAACATTTTCAAACTTGGTCTATTTAATAATATACGACGAACCGTAAACTAATGCAGTCTTTTAATTTCAACAGGGTTCCCCGCGATGCAACAGTTCTCGCCCATGGTGCACCAGCAAGCTTTGCGTCAGAGCGGTGGCGTCATGGTCTGTACAAGTGGCGTCACCACACCAACGCAGCAAATGGTTGTGGCTCAACAACAGCCAAATCTGATGCACCCAGTTACCACAACAGGTAATAAAAGAGCCCCACGAAAGTACACAAAAAAAAAGTAGGTGGGGTACAAATACTAGAAAATGTGGTGGATTTTACTAAAGTCCCACACTAACAGATTAAATGTTGCTGCAGTGAATTCATTGCCTCAACAACAGCAGCAACAACCACAGCAACAACAGGAGGATAAACAGCAGCAGCAACAGCCGCAACAAGCGCAGCAACAGTTGCCATTTCAAAATAATTCGGGGGCAAGGGGTAATGTGAGTCAACAGACGCCCGCGGCCACAAACGAACATGAAAATGACATTGATGAAATTTTGAATGAAATAAACGATCCCCCTTCCGATTTACTCTCAGTTGATTATAACGAATTGCTGAAGTACGTTCAACCTGAACAGCAAAATCAGTAATAACGAACCATTGTAATTACTTCAATTTTAATATAATTTTCATACGTTAAGAAACTCTCTTCCGTCTCATATCTGCGTGCGTATCGTTCTCGTTATGATGTGTAGATAATTCGTAAAAAAGAGGATATGGGAGTGGAAGATAGGTATTTTTAATAATCAACTTTGAATTTTGTCGAGAAAATCGTTGAAAAATGAACGATTTACGATGAACTGTGGTATATGCGCCTTGAAGTGCCAATATCAAACACATGATATGCCAGTAAGCATGAATAACACAGAGAAGAGAGTTCATTCATTTTTTATTGCTCGACGTTTCGAATGTACATAATACAGAATTTTAGAGAGTTTATGTACAAAGTTAATAGATAAAAATATTAAGCTTTAAGTGCTCTGATCTATAGTTCTACATTTTTGTAGCAGCTTCGTTGATGAGCATTTGTATATAAATTCAGATTAATTTTTTAAGGCGGATATATTTATTTCGTATTTTAATAAGAAAATGGCTAGTGGTAATTCTAAATTGATTTAATTCGAGTCAATTAAATTAATTTATGAAATTCGAATAGTTAGTTTTTTTATTTTGTGAGATCGATAACTCACATGACTGATTAGTAAAAATATGACAGTGTATGCAATCGATTGTATACTGAAATGTATTTATACACTGTAGTATCTGTAAATAATATATAGAAAAAACTATGCTAAGTAAACTATGATAATTGTTGTTTATATTGTTTTAAAAGAAATCAAAGAAAACGAATATATAAACGGAAAATAAAGCAATTTTTGAATCGAAAAATTTTTAAGCCGCAGTTGATACAATTGTTTACAATATTTAAACAGATTTTTTAAAAACGAATTACCAAGCAAAGGCAGTCAGTGATAATGTGAAAGATCAAAACATGCCTAAACAAACATAAATTATGTTATCTAATAATTCAAAATTGTTATTGTAATCAATTGTTATAGATACGCTCCATGAAATAAGTGATGCAACTAATTGTGCATTTTGAAATAGTATCTCGGTTTCTGAGCATAATATATATGGATATATATTTATTGTACAGTTTTAACCAAAAATGAGTATACAAATATATTTTAATTTTCGAAATTAATTTATTTTATTTTTTATAGAGTATGAGTCATATTTAAAGACATGAATTTTTATTTTTTATTTTTCATACGAAACATTCCGAATTGCTAAGGTATAACGATACCTTTAGGATATAAAAAAAATATTTCATTTTAATCAAAATAAAATTTTTTTATAAATATGCCAGAAACACGAGAGCAATAGCAGCAGAATCGTTATAGATCCGTTTGTTATAGTTTTAATTATATGGAAAAATCTGTGTCCATAAAATCATGGCATACATTTTTATTAAATATATATTACAAAAAATGAAGAAAACTGTATTTTATTTTATTCTAAACTATAACTGTTTTACATCAAACAGTTTGTGACAATATTTCCTGAGAACATCACTTTTTACCCATCATCAAGTTGAAATTATAAAATTTTTTTTTTCCAACGAGTTTTTTTTCGTTTGGGACCAATAAGAAAATTTTCACAGTTTGAATTGCATCAATATTTCATTCGACTTCTGTACATATTTGTGTAAAATGCAAATATTTTACAACTCAATTCATTATACGAAAATATTTATAACTTAACGCAAGGATATTTTCAATTTTATATTAATACTAGCAATCTTAGGAGAAACTACTGTTTAACAAAGCAATACTTAAAAATGTAACGTTTTATAAAAATGAATCAAAATTTCTCATTATTGAGACAGCATGAAAACTTACTTTGATTCATATTCAAAAATTTAATCAATCGAATTATGATTACGTTTAAAAATTTTGTCACAAATTCAATATCGAGTTCATTGACAACAAAATTAAAATTCTATTATTATTTAGAAAAAGGCTTGTTCTCTCGAATTCTTTTGAAAAGATATAACGCCATTACTGTAAATTATGTCAAACTTGTGGGCGTTCATGTAAATATATATGGTGCGGCTGTGTTAATTAGGTAATGTTAGATATTATCCGAAAAATATTTATATATAGGAGTAGATGACAGATATATTAACAATTTCAAAGTTTTCCTTGAATAATTGTGATACTATCAATTTCAAAGCCAATAGAAAACATTAATTTTCAACTTATATTGCTTTCGAAACGATGCATTACATTTTATTTGAATAAAACCCTTGTTTCATCGATTTTTCCATTGTCATGAAGAATAATCATTGAATACATTAAAAAATTGTAATTCGCTAATAATATTAATAATAAGAATAATTCAATTAAACGAGCAAATTACATGACAAAAACAGCGAAAATGAAGCAATTCGTATAAAATAAAATTATCTCTCGAGACATTCGATCAAAACAGACGTAGAAACATTTTTTTATAAATTGTACGAGAGTCGAGGCATGCTGCTATGTCTTTGTATATTTTTATGTACTGTTGTAGAATAATATGGTTTTTAATAAATGAAAATTACAAACAATTTAAAATCATGTTTGAAATTTTGAATTTTTATCCTTTATTTCTTAAATAACTATTTATTCCTAATCATTGAATTGAAAAGTAATATAAAATTTTTACTAGTGCCAAGGAGCTACCAATTTTTTGAAAATAATTGCCATAGTTTTGAAAAATTAATAAAAACTAATGGAAATTTTAGCCCAGTAAAAAAGGTCAGTAATTAAAACGCAAAAACGATTTATTTGATGAAAGCTTTGGTGTCCTCACTGGGATAAAAAAAAATTAAAAATCATTCGAAGCTTATGACAGAGAATTGGAAGGTTTCGCACAGGTACGTTCTGTTCCTTGTATATTTAAACCCATATGACGTCAAAGTTACATCGTATTTACTTCATTTTAATCCCCGCCATGAATAATAAAACTACTATGAATTTTTCATTACGGTTTCGTGTGCGTTCGTGTATTTTAGCAAAATCAATACCGATCTCTAATAACAGTGAGCTCACGTTCTCTAAAAAACTTAATCCATCTTATATTTGAATGGAATTATATTAATTATAAGGCATTTTTCTAGTAATTTCTATAAAATTAAAAATTATAATTGCGCAGTAACGGGGGCAGAAATAGATATTAAGCTATTATTCATGACTGAATAAGAAAAATTATTAATTAAATATTATTTTATCTTTTTCGTATCCTGAGTTTCATTTCCGATCTGCATTTTTCAACTCACGCTCCCCCTCCCGTTATAAGCCTCCATGTCCTTTTATTTATCGCTCCGGGTATTCGCTAAAACTCAATTTAACTGAGTTGGAATTTGAATTTCTATACCAATTTTTGAGTGATTTTTAAGAGTAAAAGCAATTTGAAAATGTATCTACAAAAATTTGACGTTTTGAACGTTTGAAACTAGAATGATCACTTAATTTCTTTAAAATTTGATATTTTGAATTAATGAAATTAAAGAACTATATAAATAAAGGTAAGGCGAAAATGGCATAGGAAAAAACTCTGTTTTAATAATTAAGTTTCTACATTGTCATCAAAAGAAAGGCCCCCGTGTATCGTAAGAAAATAAAAAAATGAAATTCTTTGTTTTTGTTGAAAAAGCCTTGACTATTAAATTCTGACGATAATAAAATTTAAATTTTATGCAAGTGTACATCGCAAACTTAGAGGTAAAAATATGCCTTATCCACCCCTGATCAATGAGTTTCTCAGTATTTCAAGTGTTGAAACATATTTTATTACCCCTCAAACTTATCAATGTGATTCTTACACTTGAGTAGACACATTGAGTTTTCAAATTCAGTTTGAATTTTATTTTTTACTGCAATATTCTGATATATCCTCAGGTCTTTATTCATCATTAGTTGAAAAAAGTTATTAAAAATTATTCATTGTTATAGAAAAAAAAATGCTTCACTTTATTAATCTTCTGCTGTCCGACAAAAATTATTCACCACCAAGCATGATTAATTATATTTCCAATTTTAGTCGATGGGTTTTTATCGACTGTCCTGGTATGAATAAAATTACTCTACTACTTGGGAGAACAATAGTTATCAGCTTTGCAGGATTCGCATTGATTAATATGGTAAATATAAATAAGTATCATTTTTCAACCCTTTTAATATCTTCGATAGAAGTAGAATAACTATTATTTTAATAATTAATTTTATTTTAGATACTTGTACTTCTACTGGGAATTAGTGAAGGGACTATGAACAGTTATGATATATTTAATACATTTTTTATTTTAACCTTGGTTTTTGGCTTTACTCTAATGTACGTATCCCTTTTATATGATTTGCGCAAGGTATGTATGAAAATCATTCAAGCACATTTAAAATTTTTTTTTATAAATTAAGAACTATAACTGTATCAAAGGTTAAGGCTATGCAAATAAAAATTGCAATTATGTGGCAAAATCTCAGATCCCACGCCGAAAAAAAAATTATCTTAGAACATGCAAAAATTGGTTTCATCATAACTTTACTATACTTTGGTTTGTACTCGATTTATTGGAAATCTTGGGGTAGTGTTTAACCCATCAAGTGATTAAATAATTTTTATTCCACTGGGCTTTGCTGCGTTTCTGGACGTAATTCAGCTTTTCGTAATTATTACAAGCAATGGCTTTAGAAAAAAAATTGTATATTTATAAATTTTATGCGGATAAATTTTGTGGAAATCACCCTCGAAAAATCGACACATCTCTCTCTCTTTTTTTTTATTATTATATTATTATATTATTATATTATTCTACATTTATATTTATATAGGGTAAGCGGGGTATTACTGCGCAGCACCTACTACTGCGCATTGCAGAAAATGATTGTTTATGACAATTGTATTGTAAATTAATGAGTAATAATGATTTTAAATAATAGATATTGTCCTCCCACAATATTAATAAAAAAAAAAATTAACATTAAAACATCAATTTATTAATGTAATATCGATTTGAAATTTAACTCCTCAATTGAGCTACTTTTTACAAAAGAAATTGCCGATAACACCCATACAAAAGTACTTGTAACTTTTTACGTATGTGACAATTTGGTTTGCAAATATCATTTTTACTTACTTAGTATATCTATTTAATTAATACGTCGATATTAGTTTGATTAGTTATATTTTTCTACAATAAATTTGAAAAATAAATTTAGTTACCTATTTTGAACCGATGTATCAATTACTGCGCACTGTATGTACCTATTATTGCGCATATATATATAAGGCATTTCATTACAAGTGTCTGAACGATATCAAAATCATTTTTATTTTTTGTTAAATCTACTTCAGAATCAGAGATGCGAAAGGTGCGCAGTAATACCCCCCTTTACCCTATGGGTCAAAATAATACTTTTTCAAATTCGTCCGCGCGTATGTCACCGATCTTGACGCGCTTTTGGTATGTTATAGTACATGATAAAAAAGTGCCAAAACCAAAATTTTGGACCCCCTACCCCCTCCTACCCCCCTGCTCACCTATAAACGTCTATTGTCTATCTATATTTTTTCTGAAGGCCTGAAGCAATTAAAAAATCTAAAACAAAATTCAAAAAAATACTTTTCAATAATCCAAACAACCTTGAATGTTTTCAGATTTTTTGAGTGCTTCAGGCCTTCAGAAAAAATCATTGAAAATTTTGAAAATTCATATACAGCGATAGAATGCAATAAACTTTTCGAACATTTTTTCACTTTTTATTTCATTAAAAAAAGTAACCTCAAATTTTTTCAAATGTTTTCAGAGATGTTCTCCCTTTGAAGCCAAAAACCCTTTTTTTTAACGAAAATAATTTTTTTAGGATGATACCGAGCATCAAAATATCTGGAAAAAAACCCCACGGTAATGGGTACATTTACCCTAGATTGAGCTAGAAGGCTTCAATCGAAAACTTGAAACGGTCAAAATTTATTAAAATTTGACAAGGAATTAAAAAAAAATATTTTCAAGTTTTTTTACTGGACTGGGTTCTAGGAACCTTTTTTTATTACAAATAGCATTTTTCTACTCTATGAACTATCACCTTCAATTCAAAAATCTGAAAAAATTTGAGATTATGCATTTTGATGAAAAAAACAAGATAAAAATTTTTCGAGATTTTTTGAGGCTCGGTATCGTCCTAAAAAAATTATTTTCGTTAAAAAAAAGGGTTTTTGGCGTCAAAAGGTGCGTTAACATCTCTGAAAAAATTTGAAAAAATTTGAGGTTACTTTTTTTAATGAAATAAAAAAGTGAAAAAATTTTCGAATTTTCGAATCGATCGATCGATAGATCGAAAAGGTTAAAAAAGATAACGGCCGAAAAGTGAATCCACGTAAAACGACCTCTGATTGGTTGACACTGACGATAACACCCGACGTGAGCCGACTCGATACCAGCGCCTGTGCTGCTAACTGTCAACAGACAGTTAGTAATTAAGTAACCTCAAAACACGAATGAAAGTAATTGACGCACGCGAAGCGCGTTTGAATCTTACTATTTCTAAAACTTATATTAACCTCAAAACACGAATAAAAAATTGACACGCGCGGAGCACGTTTGAAACATCTAGTTGC
The DNA here is from genome assembly GCF_000599845.2 of Trichogramma pretiosum. Classification (NCBI taxonomy): domain Eukaryota; kingdom Metazoa; phylum Arthropoda; class Insecta; order Hymenoptera; family Trichogrammatidae; genus Trichogramma; species Trichogramma pretiosum. The sequence continues at coordinate 506,522 of NW_019641606.1, read as the reverse complement.
ATCAAAATTATGTCTAGAAAAGTTGAGAAACCCAATGGAACTCAAAATTTTTCTGAAACTCCTACCAGTGACCAGACTTTACCGTATCATTTAAATCTAAAATAATGATAATTTAAACTATTTTTGCAGTATTTTTATCAGTTACTTTTTTAGCATATACTCTTGAGCCGCTTATAAAATATTCAGTCAGTAGTTGGATATTAATGAATAACACGACTGAAAGGAGCCTATGTGTACCCTTTTATTTTACAAACATTCTGAAGAATTATTATTGGATATTTTTTTCTTACTCCTTGATACTTACTGTTATAATTATAATTACCGTCAATGGAATGAATTTCTTTCAAGTTTTTGTAGTAAAATTTATAGCAGGAATGTTCGAAATGTTAGGGTAAATAAGAATTTGTAATTAAAAGTAATTTGTGGTAAATTTTAAATATCCGCATGATTTTTGTTTAAGACGAGATATGGCACGCATTCATGAAGAAATAGAATCAAGTTCTGCATTTATGATGAATAAACAAAAAATTTATAAAATAATCAATAGAAAGATTCGTGATAATATTCGTATGCACCAAGAGGCAATAGAGTTAAGTGGTTTTAATTTTACTTGTATTACGCCAATATTTTTATGTTGAAAAAGAAAAAACCAATTATTGTATCACGTTAATATTTTAGATTGTTCGTAGGTTTACGAGAAGTTTCACAAAAAAAGTTTTTAATCATAATAGTAATTTTAATCTTGGAATTATGTTCAACAGGAATATGGGTAGTTTTATTAAAATAAGAAATGTCCCTTTTTTACAAAGAAATTTTTTATTAAAAAGGTCTCATTATTGTTTAGTTTGTGATTGTAATTCCGTACAATAAATTTTATGCCGCAAAGATGGCTTTTTCAATGGTAACAGTAGTTATGATTCTATTGTACTTAATTTATTCAAGTGAAGATATAATATATGCCTGCAATCAGTTGAATAGCATGTGGTAATTAGATGGTATAGTTAAATTAAAACTATAACAAAATTTAAAAAAAAAACTATATTCGAAATACTTTCAGTTATGATACTAAATGGTACTTACTATCAGTAAAAGAAAAACGTTTAATTCTCTTCATGATTCTCCGAACTGAAAATCCTTGCACACTCATGGCTGGTCCTACAATTTTCATGAATTATGAAACTTTTAGCGCAGTGAGTTATTTAAACTATTTCGATTAATTATATAATCTTGCAGGCGAAAACTCATATCGAGAAATTATTTTTTAGATTTTAAGATTTACACTGTCATATTTGATGGCTTTTTATCGTATTATGGAACAATCTTCATATCTCAATTGATGGGAAAAAGTCTTATATGCATTTATACTAATCACAGCTTATTTTCACCCAGGGATAAATGAAAGAAATCCTAATGAAAGATAACAATTGATTGTTAAAAAGTCAAAAATATTATTTAAGCTATAAAAATGTAAACATCGAGTCAAAATTAATGCACCCATAAAAATTGTTCAGAAAAATATTTCCCTGATAGCATAATTAGTAATTTTTTATTCTTATTCAAACGCAGCATTAAATAAGAAAACACAAAATTTCACAAAATTAAAGCCCAAAATAAAAATAAGTTTTATTCGATAAAATCCAAAAAAATATTTGTCGAAAAAAATTTTTTTCAACTATTATTACTTTATAGATTATTACTCTTAGCCTAGGAATCATGAAAATGAATAAAATGTAAAATGTAAATTATGCTAAAGTCCAATGCATATATGCGCCAGTTAAATGGGCAGAACAACGCAGCTGGGTCGGCTCGGTTGATGAGACACATACACACCTACGTACATACAGACATTTGTTGGGAATTTAATCGAGTTTACAAATATGTAGGTCAAATCGTCCTGTCGACACGTTTTCCAGCCTATCATAGAGCTTCCTTCACGAGGAAGCAAAATTATGCGTTAGCCGGATTGATTAAGATACTTTGGTTTTCACATTTAATTATTTACAAACTGCACGAGCTCGGTCGATTTGGTTACTTAGAAGATTTGGGATTGCCACTGGGCGCAAAGCTGAGGCTGCTGGACATCGTGTCTTACGAGAGGGGTGATATACACATCTATTTACAAGTCACGGATGCGAACTCCAAGCCCTTGAAGACTGTGATAGTGTATTACGATTCCAGATATAAGCGTTATTGCGGGTCCAACTTGTAGCGTTGGGTGCATTTACCGTGGAATATAACTGGACTTTCGGCGTTGCCGGTAAAGCGAGGATTAGGCTTCGAGCATTTGTACATCGCAACGAATAAGCATAGGATTAAAGCGGAACATGAAAATTTTTGGGGTAAGCAGTTTGGCCGCAATCTAAAATTCAAATCAGCTACAATATTTACAAATATTTCTCGTGATTTCAGAGGACACAATGTCCACGTTGAGAAATTTTCGTCAAGATGGTTCGTTTGACATTTCGCTGGAGGACGACAGAATAGGTCTGTGCACAGCCGATGAAAGAAGGATCAACTGTGACCAGTACAACATTGAGTCGGCCTACACCACACTGAGTAACGTGCACCACACTTCGTCGGTGCAGTTCGCGTTGTAACTGTTGTACATGGCGAAGAGAGCATCCAAGCCGGACACCAAGCGAGGAACTCGGCGTCTGGCTAACATGTGTATTGGAGTGTCGAGGAGGGAGTCTGCGGCTTTCCTTTTCGATCGACCATGAGCTCGTTGATGAAGCCGGTGCGATGCACGAACTCGAAGAATCGGGATGCTTTGAAATTGACGCGTGGGTCATCGGACCAGTGCTCGATGGAATCCATGATCAGTCGATGGATCTGATCTGGTTGAAATACGAGATGAAAATCTGGATAGCGTCCCTGGAAATTGTTAGTCAGCTGGGAAAGTTTATCGAGAAGACGATGTCTCCCCTTCTCGATGTCCCAATCGTACTTGTTTCTCAATCTTTTCATTCTTTCTAGTTTTCGCTCGTGAATGCTGACAAAATCAGACCCCTCGGACGCGTAGTCGCTGCTATCTTGGTGTAAACTTACGTTTATAGGCGCGCGCGACGTAGAATGACATGGCTACGAATCTTTCGGCGCACTGACACACAACACTCAATAGTTTATCGTTCGAGATATTTTTAAAAGAAAATTTAACGAAAAGCCCGAGGTTATGTAGTTGTTCATGCCTCGTGATCGTAATGTATACTATATGGATACGAACTCGTACACTGTAACTGTGTGAATGAAAATACATGGTGAAAATTTCTCTTTTAAAGAAAATTTTAGAAAATGAAGATCAAGAGTGTAGCAGGAGTAGTGCATAGCTTCGAATACGCATTTGAATCCTATTGGTTGAATGTTTTTTTTGGAATTGTATGCATTCAAATTTAAATTTAGTAGTTAAAAATCTTATCGAACTGATTTTCTTATTTTTTTAAAGGTTTTCTTCAATCTTAATATATACACGATAATGAAAATTAAGTTTTTTTAATGAAAAATACGAACATTTTTTTGTAATGTTACATTAATTTTAATGTAAATATTTTCATCGATCTACAGCTTCAACCTGCATATAATACGTCGCGTTTAAATGTCTAGTAACAAATCTGTGCTTTTATGGAATTATTCAAAGTACTATAATTATTTAATGAAATCAGTCCCGCGAACAGGCCACATCATTTGCGTGTGCAGGATTATCAATATTTAATATCCATACATTGTAATATTTATTGCTTAATAAATAAATAAAATAATTAAAAAAAAAGGACAAGTAGTTCAATTCGGTAAAGGAACAGTTGGAATTGGAGCACTAATTATTATTTTTGATTTTTTGTTTCATTCATTTAAGTAATAATGATATAAATCACGATCCTTTTTTCGCCATTTTTTCAAATAAAACATGTACAATTGAGATCATGTTTTCGTTTTTTTCTTACCCGTTTTAGCTCCAATTTCACAATTATGTATGAATGCATGTGGCAGTACTTGAAAATGATCCGATATGAAAGGGAGAAGGATACGAGACAATACAATGAAATGCAATAATCTTTTTCTCTGTTCTGAAATTTATATCGCACAATTCATAGAACAACGAAGACTACAAAAAATATTATGCACTTTTTTTTTATAGTTCCTGTGACTAGATCTCTACGATTTTTCAAATTTTTTCAATAAAAAACTAATAATACTGTTCAAAATCTTTCATTTGTTTGCATTTAGAATAGTTTTGTAAGCGGAGCTGTAACAATTTTAAAAGTTTATAAGCTGAAGTTTTGAAAAGTATAAAAAAAGCAAGATTATAGGGCGATTGCGCCAATTACCGGACACCCTAATATATTATTTTAATAAAAAGAAATATATACAAAATTGCGATGCAATAAAATATTTTTTCAATTCTATAACTATTACATTTTCAGAGAAAATTCATAATACCATTGAAAATTATTCAATCTGTTTCGTCGCTCAATTTATAATTCTGATCTGGTCAAATAAATTGGGCTATTCAGTATTTAATTATCCATGTAGTTTTCGATCCCCTACAATAATAATAATAATAATTTTCATTCTAAAATTTTTTACTCAATTTGAAGCAATGGGTTCCTAATGTTCTTATAGACACGTATATTCATTTATTATGTTTTTTGACATTGAAAATAAAAATTTAACCTAGTCCCTAGTACTGGGTCATTGACAACTCAGTACGGTCGTGTCGAAAAATGGAGAATCGCATTTTTTCGGCTTTATTTACTCTTTGAAAAGATTTTTTTATTTTATCACAAAGTATTTTTAGCAAAATTTTCAAACGTCATTTATAAATATGACAGATTCCCCCTATGTTGCTTTAAATTTCATCCCTCCAGCCCTCACAGCAGCTAAACTTAAAATATACTTTGAAAATCAAAAAAAAAAAAAAAATCAAATCAAATCGTAGTCTCGACGTGCGAGGGACGTTAAGCGAGAAAAGTACCCCATACGCGCACACATACTTACAAAAAGGAAATTAGTCAGGAATTCAATCTATATTTCAGAAACGCGTAAACCAAATTGTCCCAACCGTCGCGCGCGCGCGCCCTTTTGCAAAATCTCTTTCCTCGAGCCCATCAGCTTCCGGATCTTATACCGCCTTCGGAAGGAAAGGAAGTAAAATCGAGAAAAAGTACGCGCGCTAAAAATAAGCCCTGCGCGGGGCTCGAGCTCCGCGCCAAGCTCGCGATAAAAAAGCTCGCGAATGTAATACCTACACAACGCCAACTCGTGTCCGCGTGCTCTCTGTGTCGTCCAGGTGGCATTTAACGCATCAACAAACATGTATCGATGTACGTAAGCTCTGTCCGGGGAGGAGGATCCTATATTTATTGAATTTCCAGAGCCATCGATACGTAAAATGAATATAATGACTTGTAATACGAAGAGAGAGAGAGAAAAAAAATGTGAACTTGCGCACGGAGGAGGAGGAGGAGGTATGTAACTATACGCGCGTAGCGGGTGTCGCACGCTACACCCCATTCATACAAGAGCGAGATAATGAATAAATAAGTCGATATAGGTACGGTATAAATAAAATCAGAGCTCGTTTTAAAAATATCCCCGCGCATCAGGGGAAATATCATCGTCGTCGTCGTCGTCGTCACCGGGATGCATTATAGGTGCATGAATTTCATACACACGACGACACAACGCGTAATAACAATATATCGCAAATACACCAGAGAGAGAGAGAGAGAGAGAGAGAGGAACGAGTAGGTGGATGCTATGATTGTACACGCGCGCAATATGTAGCTCGGCCCAAAGTCCGCACGCGCGCACAGCAGCATGGGATGACGCTTGTATTATACGTACATAAACTGCAGCTATATAGGTGTATACATGAAAGCACGCAAACTCTCGCGGTCCTTTACTTATGTATAGATTAGCAGCAAACGCTCTGTACATGCGAGAGATCAATGTGTAGATACGTGTGTATCAGTGTGTAAGTATACGTGTGTGTGTGTGTGTGTGTGTGTGTTGACTTGTATGCGCGCGTGCAAAAAAGAAAAAAGGTAAGTAGGAAACGCGCGTTCGAAGTTTCGGAGTAGGCGCTTTTGGCGCAACGCACACACGTACACACACGAATACACGCACGTTATACACTACAGCGGCAAGTGCGAAAGAGAGAGAGAGAGAGAGAAATAAGCATGCCGGGTTGATAGAAGACGCTGTTAGAAGACGCTGCTGATCGACCAATCCCGGGCCACGACTGCATCGTGCCGATATAGGCGTCCTTGTCTGGCGCGCTGCGCGCGCGCGTGTAACACCGCCGTGAAGTAAAGCCCTGTATAAGCCACACTACACTATACTCGTGTACAGAGAGCAAGAGAGAGAGAGAGAGAGAGAGAGAAAAGAGTGACTGCGAGTCGAGTCTCTGGCTAGCCGAGCAGCCGCGCAGCAGTAGTAACTAGTAGTCGCCCGACTGACAGCAAATATTTATCAACGTGAGAAATATATTGTAATACGTGCATTACGTTATTACGTAGGCATCGATATTATAGCTAAAAAAGCGATTGAGCTTCGCGACAGACATTGAAGAGTAATTAATCGTCCGCAGGGAGCGATTTTGTGAATAGACAAAAAGTATAGTGGAAAGAGTACTTGTTTGGGCTTCGTCTCTCTCGCTGAAACAGACACACACACACAGGTAAGAGGTGCATACATAACCGACGACGACCCCCGCGTCTATTTGTTTATTATACTTTTACAAATTGATACACACCACACATCGTTAATGTATAGGTCGAGATAGATACTCTGCACGCGGCAGTGCGGAGTTGCGATTTTTTTCTCTCTCACTCTAAATACATTATGCCGTTGTAGCTTCTCTAGTACATATATTTTGCCCTATTCACTGCTGCTGCTACTATAGAGGCCTGGGGATTTCGCGCATAAGTACAAAATAGATTTGTTATTAACGCGTCCTAATGTACTCATTTACGCACGCATAAATTATTACGTACACGACGGTAGCGTATGACGCTCGTAATTCGAATATAACACCGAATTTTCCAAAGCCTCTTTCATACATAGCCGCCTCTCTCTACCTCTCGTCTCGCATTCGTTCTCTCGCCGAGAGAGAGACACAATAGATAAGAGACAATCAGTCAATTTGTCAAGCATACACAGCTTCACTCGGATATATTTGATTCGCGTGCTACTGCATTGCATTGCATTGCATATATATAGAGGTGCACATTTGTTTCGTATCGAATCTCGCAAAATTACATACACGCGACACGATTTATTATACCACCACGCATGTAACTACAGCTGCTGCTGCAGCTGCGACTGTATCGTATCGTCTCGTGTCACACACACACGCACACGTCGGAAGTTGAAAGAGTATCGTATCGTAATAAAAAAAAAAAAAAAAAAACTAACTAGATTGAATAATCGACAATCGCGCACGCACACACACACACGGGGCGCCGGCGGTTAGAGACGAGAGATGTTTTTTTGCCTTTGAATCCTAACCCATTAACAAATTTTCGTCGTGAGCGCGAGTACGTCTTCGTCGTTCGTGCAGCAGCAGAGTATTGTTTTACCGAGATCGGGTCATCCAAGCGCCAAGGTTAGTTTTGTTTTTTTCCTTCTCCGAGTTTATTTCTTTTTCAAATTTATCGAGGGCATATCTGTCCGCGAGCGACCAAGCAAAAAATATACATAAACTTCTGGAACTTTTCTCGTTCGTTTCGATAGCGAGAGACGACTCTCTTTCGGCCGTTTCACCTTATGTCGCGTTTCTCGTTCGTTCGCTGCTGTCCGTTTCTCTTTACTTCTGCCCTCGCACCGTCTCGTCTTTTCCCGCCCAACGATATTTTATATATAACATAGCCAAGCAGTAGCAGCAGCAGCACTCTATAAACGCGAGCCTGAAATTCTCTCTCTCTCTCCTGCCGGCGTATAAGCCGTCTCTCTCGCTCTCTTTGGATAATCGACCGTCGTCTTCTTAGTCATCCTAAACGGCGAGAGCCGCGCAACCTACTGCTACAATACACGCGCAAATTTTTGACTTTTTCTTCGCAAGAGAGAGAGAGTCTAGGCCCGACCTAGTTTAACGAGTAGTAGTAAGTTATATCGCGTGCATACCACCCTTGACTCTCCGTCTCTCTCTCTCGCTCGCTTTACTCGTGTTTGCCCGCGCGCCTCGATCGTAGTAAAGCCACATTCATTACTCTATTTTTGTTGAATTTTCCCGAACGCGAGGCGCGCGCTATCGACAAAACAGAGAGTAAAGCGAGGAAGAGAGAGAGAGAGCGAAAGCCCTAGGCATGCTCCTCTTTCCCTCACCTCTCTCGGGGTGCTTTTATCTCGGGCTGTCGCACAACGCTCCTTACTCCTTGAGCCTCTGCTCGGCTCAGTTCACAACACGTTAAAAGCATATTTATGCATAATAGACATTTGCCCGAGCGAAATACCACCTTACGTGCGCATTTACTTACTTACGAGACGAAAGTATATTTCCTGCCCGATTTGCAAACTTTCTTTTTTTTTTTTTCGTATAAATAAAACATGAATATACATCATCGAAACGGAGCCATTGCCATGCCGTTATGTTTCCTGCAAAGTCGATACAACTAAATTTGGCGCTCCTTTAACTTTGATTATCTGTCATTGCTGCTGCTGCACTACTGCTGTTACTACTTCGCTGTGTGCCCTTGTCCTTTGACAATGCCGGCTGTCGACTTGCATGCAACTATCAAAATAGCTCATTCCCTCCCACAAAACTTTAGGTCAATACCAAATTGAGTGAGAGTGAGAGAGACACCCACACACACAAACATACATGCAAGGATGTTTTCCTGACAAATTGCTTTTGACCAAACTTACTTAAATCGTATTATCATTGCTTCTTTACAGAACAATCAACATGTCAGACCGCAAAGCAGTTATCAAGAATGCAGATATGTCCGAGGAGATGCAGCAAGATGCTGTGGACTGCGCCACGCAAGCATTGGAAAAGTACAACATTGAAAAGGTGAATAATTTGATTATTAATGGACTTTATTGAATCACTCTTCATTACTTTCATAGCTGTGAATATTTCTTTGTACTTACATCGCACTAATAACTCTTCATTTTTTCTTTCCATCACAGGACATTGCTGCTTTCATCAAGAAAGAGTTTGACCGAAAATACAATCCAACATGGCATTGCATTGTTGGCAGAAATTTTGGCAGTTATGTGACGCACGAAACAAGAAACTTTATATATTTTTATCTAGGCCAAGTTGCAATTCTTTTGTTTAAAAGTGGATAAATTTTGTAAATTTAAAATCTATTTCCGGTACTCTTTCTCTTATCTATTTTGCTCAGTATCCCATATGCCCTACGTCCCAGTCACACTGTCTCACAAGCATGTTTGTGCACATATGCATATTGATAAATATTGATGGTGATATTTAATTTGTGTACTGTGCAATCTGCTCAGAACTAAAAGAGCTTCAAAGAATACATAAGACGATATCAAATTCTAAATGTTTGAAAAATTTTGTTAAGTTGAAGTAAATTTCAGATCTATCGATGAATATTTGTTAATTAAATCTTTTCATTATGCTGAATAAAAAGTTTTCATAAAATTTAATTAATTAAGGCAATGCCTTGTGTTCATAAGATTTGGTATTCTAAATAAATTTATCAGTATGAATTTGAAGAAAATTTCATATGAAGGAGACTTGACACTGAATCATATGAATAGAGGGTATGAATAAAGTTGTTAGTGCATTCATTTTTTTTATCATTGCTTAAGAATAATTGTGAAAAATTGCAAATTTCCTAAGTATGCATCAATATTTTTGTTTTCTTTCAATCAATACATTGTGTTGTATAAAGTGTAGAAAGCAACATTCCTAGATATACTAAATGAAAGTATGGTGATTAATAGTATAAAAAATATATATAATGATCATTTCTTTTGATCGTTTATTATATTTGATAACTTGTTAGTAAAAATTTCCGTTTTTTTTCATTCATGTTTACTGAATCCATGATGAGAATCTGTTTGATATTGAAAAATTTTACATGCTGAGTTGAACAATCAATGATTTTGCGCATTTTTTCAAATTTATATTGACTTGAAACAACCAGAATATATGTAGCGATAAAAATGTTAAATATTGCAACTCCACTATTAATAAATTCGACTCTAAAATCATCTCTATTAAACTTTGCATACATCTTAATTTTCAAACTATTGTAAATCGAAATGTGCGTGTCTTCAAACTTCTTTCTTTTGACGTATCAAAATGTAAGAAATATCAGAGTGGAATAAAAAAAATGATAAAAAAGCAAACATTTTCCCCTATTTTTTATTGAATTACGCAACAGCAAAAGAGAAGGCTTTATTTAGTCACAAGTCAAGCAAGGGACGACGCATTTTCGTTCATACTCGATAGAGGAGAAGAGTCACTTCCCAACCCAATCAATTAGCGAAATTCAATTTTTTCCGGTTGAAAGGAATATTTAGATTGGCATTCGGAAATAACGCGACCTTCACGTATCGATAGTCTTTTCCAATTTCATGGCAAAAATTTGCGTATGTGGGCGCACTTTATACGTAGCGATAATGAACGACGCGTGCGAAAGGATATATAAGGTTTCGGATTCGGCGCGTTCGATTTATTACCAAATACCGATGGCAATTTGTTTAATTAAGCGGAATAATTCCATCCTTGATGGAAAATATATCCATACTAGCTCAAGGATATGCTGGCCAATAAACATTGAACAACAAGTAAATTAGGTATTCATTTGATGCGCATTTCAATAATTCTTCATTATCTATGATATTAAAATTATTTACTCTCCGATGGAAGTAAAACACCATAAATTTCAATAATAATCGGCATTTCCTGAGAAATTTAAATAAATTTTTAAATCACGGTCCGTAGCAAAATCTCGTATTTCCTCCAATCAAATCACAATGAAATGTTAGCGGAATACGGAGATACTTGTGCGGCTCTAACCTTTTTTCATATCCCATCACTCTACAACTCATTCACTTGACAGAGCCCTAACAATCCACGTTAGCGTCGTCGTCGATCTTTGACTTCTGCACGAGTCAGGTGAACGTCGTGTAAACACAACACATAATAGTGGACTAAGATTAAAAAACAAAAGTATTAATAATGAGCTCCGGCAACAACGAGTGCACGGTGGAGGCGATGAAAGATTCCGAAGGAATGAATCTCGACGGAGTTTACTGCACTCATTGTCCTTCCAAAATACTGAATGCGGGTAGTGCAGCCTTCAAACGGTTCGAAGTAAGTGACAAAAAAAAAAAACAACACAAAAATCACTTTTGACAGTCCCTTTAAAATTTACGGTGAATTGATTCTCCCAATTTTGCGCGTAGTTTCCCCTACCGCTCATGCAGTACAAAAAAGGCGAACAAATCGACAAGAAAGAGACGTTGGAGGTATTTTGGCAGGTCGACGATGTCATGACTTTCGAGAACATCGGAGTCTCGCACAAAGTCGACAACATCAAGTATCTGGCCTGCGCCGATTGCGAGAGAGGACCCGTCGGCTGGATCGACGCGGACACGCAGCAGTGTTACATAGCTCTGGACCGAGTCAAGCACACGAGTGCCGCGAGCGATTCCGGCAGGCCGAGACAGTCCCTGGACGATTTTCTCAAAAGCGCGAAATAATTCGTTGAACAAAGTGTATATTTTGTTATGTACATATTATCCATTTTTTATCTCGAGAATGTGGAGCTTGAGTGTCTTGTATGTAACACTTATTATAAGTTGGTAAAATTAAAATTAAAATATTTTTATAAATGATATGAGGTCATTGATTCATCTCGTGACAGAATTCTATTCTTGTAGATGAAAATAATAATGAGAAAAGTATTATGTGATTGAAATACATGATCTTTTTATTGACTTGTCTGTGTATTAAACTTAATATGATAAATAATGAACACTTTCAAGATATAATTGACAATCAAAATCATTTATTTACAGATTGAATGTTTATTATAAAACCAATAAGCATCGTTTGACTGAAATTATATTTTAATAATAAGTTTTACAAATATATACATAGTTTTTTATCTAAAATTACCATTCAACTCTGAAATAATCACTACCTTAGGATTAAAAATATAGTACTTTCTGATCCCACATAAGCGATTATCTCTACAGTTCATGAACCCAAATCACAATAAAGTGATTCATTTTATAACTAATTTTATCTATTAAGAGGATAGGCGAGATATAATTAGTATAATAGAAAAATTAATGCCATAGGTAAGTGATACAATCCAACCTGGCTGAGATGAATTTTTTTTTTTATTTACTATTTTGAAGTCGTGAGTTTGGTGGTATTATTGCAGAGCATTGAAAATTTGTTTTGAATGATGCGAAACTTCACACCGAAAATTACGCGTGAATAAGATTGTTGTCATTTTATACTTTAATAGTCGGTAATCGAGTCATAATTGTAACCTTGATCGGGTCGAGAATTTTCAGGAATACGGTATTTCTCCTCCGGCTGATCGGAGTCTTCGTATTTGACTTGTGCAAAATAGTTGTACTCGGGATAATCTATAAAAAAAAACACAAACATTTAGTAAACTCGCTTGCAAACAACAGAGTCGAAACAAATATAGAGACACTCACCGTCGACGGGCTCCTCCTTGATGCGAATGCCGTCTTTGTTATCCTCGTCCAGGCCCGGTGGCGCCCGGTCGGGCCCGCGCTCGCCGCGCTCCTTACGCTCGCCCCGGTCGCGGACGCGATCGCCGCGGTCGGCTCGCTCGCGGTCGCGCTTGTCCCGACGGTGCTCGCGCTCCGCCTTGCGCTCGCTACGGTCGTTGCTTCGCGACGAGGCGCGCCGGCTGCTGCGCTTGCGATCCCGGTCGCGCTCCCGATCGCGATCCCTACGGTCCCTGGGCGGCCGATCGAGCTCCTCGATCTCCGGATCGGCCATGCGGTCGCGACTACGGCGGCGCTTGCGGTCGCGCGAGCGGCTCCTGCTCCTGCGCGATTTGCGGTCGCGCGACGATCGACGTCTGTCGCGGTCCAGCCGGTCCCTGTCCCTGTAAAATTAAAGAGAGAAATTAAAAATTAGCGTTCTGGAGCGTGGATAATTCGATTGCGTTGTCACGTGCGTGAAATTACAAAACGGAAATTCAATTATTTACCTATCACGGTCAGGGGCTCGGATGGCCTCGCGCTCACGTTCCAGTCGATAGCGCTCGCGCTCCCGCTCGTTGTCCTCTCGGCCTGAGTGCTTGATGTTGACCTCGGGGCCGCCTCGCCTCGTACCGCCAAGACCACCGCCGAGTCGCCTTGGTAACCAGCCCTTGACTGTCCTGGCGCGCTCGACGTCCACCAAAACTCGACGACCGTCTATTTTCTTACCGTCCGCATGCTTATAAGCAGCTAAAAATTGTATCAATTGTCCACTGTTACTTTTAAACACTCTCATGATGCATCGTCACAAAGCACATTATTATTTTAATGTTTTTTTTTTGTTTTTTCGTTCATTGTTTTTTTTTCTCATTACTCGAGTTTTTTTTCTTTTTAATTGCCTTTTATGAATCATCGCACTTTTTATCCAACGTGTGTTACCCACCCTAAATTACCAAACCACTATTCTCTTACATGTTTTTCTTTTTCACGTTTAACTATGGTAGACGTGTCTCTTTTTTGTTTGTTCGTTCGTGGGGGACGTTTGCACCAATTTTTCTCTCGTCCGCAAATCACAGCACCAAGAGTATATAATTGTATTTTTATTTTCTACATTATATATACACGTACTGCCGTACTTACGTTTTTTGTGTGTTCGATTACGCGATGATAATAGCATATCATTGAAAATTTTAAGAAATTAATAATAATTACTTGAACAAAGAAGTGTGTACACGTGCCTTAAAGGTGAGGAGTCGCTCTCTCTTAATCCGCAGGTTGTATTTATCGATGACTACTGGTCATCTTACCAATGACTTTAATTTTTCTTATTTACACTCACAAATGAGACTCTATTTCATCGAAAAATTTCGAAATTCCGAGGTAATTGCTACTTCTAGCACGGTCAACAAAGCTATAAACTATCCCATATACCTATTTTACACCTAAATTTCTAATAAAGTATTCTTACCATAGTTACAATCCGTGAATGAGGTAATCCTATAATTGTGCCACTACTGTATGAAAAGGTATTTTGCACGAAATAATAATAATTCAATACTTACAATCCGTTGCGTTACAAAAAAAAATCCCATCGGGATTGTTTATGCTATTGTCAACGCGATACCAGATAAAGCGAATTGTCTCGAATGACGAAAATTTTTCGAATCATCGTTCTCGTTGAAAATTTTTGGAGGAAAAAAAAGTAACCATGAGTATAAAGTAGAGATGCAAAAAATACCTACCGCGGCTACTTACGTACGGAAGTTAACACGTTTAGAAGAATTGTATTTATGATTAAACTCGCGAAAGCAGGACGGACTTTTGATGCAATGAGACATCCAGTCTTCGTTCGCTTTCGTTTCTTCGAAGACCTTTTAATTTTCAATTTACCTGGTGCGCATTTTTGTTTTACTCTAATAATTTGACTTTTTTACTTACACGCTTTTTTCTCTTTTTAAATATATGCGCATTGCAAAGTTTGAATACATAAAATATTTAACTTTATCAATAGCAATCAAATCATAAAATGAATAATTGGAAAAAATTAGTATTCTATATCGAAATTGATAAAAATCACAAATAAATCGATTGAGTGAGTAATAAAATTGTAAAATAAACTGTTTGTCGCACGATCGATTGAAAATTAAATAAATAATTGTAGTGATAGCAATTAGTCAAATGGTATGAAATGCAATTGAAAATTCAAAGCCACTTGAACTCTTGGCTTTTGATTGTTAGTCCCCAAAATATATGACAAGTGAAGAGATGAGAGAATACCCCTGAACCTTGACTATCAAATTCATGATCAATTTCAATTTAGAATTCTAATTTATAATGAAAGAAGAGAGAAAATTGGATTTACCAATGATATTTAAGAGAACTTAAATTTCCTTTGTGATTTGATTAACTTTTTTTGTTTTCAAATACTGAAAAAAATTAGAAACTGAAGTTTTATACTCATACACGAAATAGTAATTGTTGTATGTTGGATCTTACCAGACATACAAACCTATATAATGAGGCAGGTTCAGGGAATTATTATTGAGACTAGCGAACGGCACTAGTTGCCGGCATCAACCACCACACTGCATCGAAAACAATATGAAAAATTCATTATTTGTAAAAAATCTAGAGGCAGTATATTATTTAGATAGTGTTATGACTCATTTTACCGTTGTGTTTGGTTAATATTAGTTTACCAACTATTTTGTTACCATAGTTCCCTAACTTTTATCACGCCTTAATGATTTGAACTTTATCTGTATCTCATGAAGAACGCATTTACATCAAAATAAATAATAAGATTAATACTTACAGTGCATGTCCCGTTCATGCTCGTACTCTATAAATGCGTACCCTCTGGGTTTTCCATTTATTGAATTGTGAATTACAATGATCTGTAAATAAGAAAAATTAATTAAATTATTGAAACAATAATGATAGAGCTACAAAAACTTGAATTAATACTGGAAAAAGCTCAAATTTTACTAAAAATCAACTAAAATGATTTACCACAAGATCTTTAACCATCAAGTTTTTGTTTAGCTGCTCTATTTACAAGTAAAAATGTCAATTTGCTTACCTTTTTCACTGGACCATAAACTTCAAACTCTCTCCTTAATTTTGATTCTGATGTGTCATAATTCTGAAAAAAAAAAATTAAAGTTTAGTTTTATTTCATTGAAGAGTTTTAGCTAAAGAGATTACTTGTGGTGTGTTTACAATCAAAGTAATTCCTTTTGCTATCCATTAGAGATAATTTTAATACTTTTCAGGTTACGTATAGCTATTATGTGTAAAATTTCAAATACTTACTATTCTAGCAATGAATAATGTTTTAAATGGGTCCGTAGTAACGTTTGGTATACTTGCAGGATCCCACACAGCAATTTCTTGCTCGAGTTTATACGCAACTTGCTCATTGCGTTCTCTTCGTCTTCTCTCTAATCTTTCTTCTCTTGTTTCCACTCGCACAGGTGGAGGAGTGTCTTTTGGGTCCTATGTAAGAAACCATAATCGTAATAAATAATATTCTACCATGCAAAACTATAGAATTATTGTAATAGCTCTGTATTTTGCAAATTATATACTTAAATAATATAGTATAAAAAACAATTATTGTGCACATCATTGATCAACGTAGTGCACACTCACAAATCAGGCATCATCACAAGCATACATGAATGAAAAATTCTCAGTTTACCTCGAAATTGTTTAAAAACGATCCTACACCGAGATAACCTGAGGTCTTCTTTTCGTGGGGCAGCTTGCATACTGGTGGCAGGTACGGGACAGGGTCCCGCGGCGCAAACAGTGCCAACAAATTTGGTGGCAAGAACTGCGTCATTTTGCGTCCTTCACGTGGATTCGACCGACGACACTCGGCAGGGTTATTTTATGCTGCTATCTCACGAACGATAATAATGTAGCAACATGTAAAATTGGTTGGGTTGAGCTACACACCAACACCAACGCCGAGACGTGAACGGCTTTTGTGTGCTAGGTAAAACTAACCGCACACGCACAAAATGGAGGTAGCAGCTACACGCACTCTGGACTCCCCAAGTTAAAGTTTCGAGTCGAGGCTGTGTGCGATGCGACTACAACTCGTGCGTCTATATGAGATTGCCCGTATGTATATAATGAGTTATGCCTACGGCGCAGACGAAGCACACGCAGTTCGATTGGGCCAACTCCTCGATCGAGGATGCTTCGCTGCAATTAACTTTACCGTGTGGTGGCAGCACCTTCCGCTGCCACGATCAGTCGCTGTTGCCGACTTCACCACGGCGCGGTGTTTACGATTAAGGTAAATAATGCGCGTGTGGACTCGAATTACGAGTATTTCGGAGTTCGCGACTCCTAATTACGATTTCTGGGTTTACTTTCGGTACAAACGTGTCATAAATTTTGGAGACATTTTTTTGTTATGATCGGAAGACCGTCGAAAATAAATGAATGCGCTAAAAATAAGTAAAAACAAAAACATAGTTGACAATAAAAAATATTAAATCTGGATTTTACACAATAAACGATTGAGATATTCGAAAATCGTTAAAAAAACAAACTCACACGACAAATTTTTTTTCGTCAAAATCAATTCGGAGTTTTTAAAAACTCATTGTTTGAGGTAGCCATAGGATCGCGATGTCAATGACCTCGGGTCAAAGCTCGCGAAAAAAGCCGGTCAAAGATCTCGGGATAAGATTTTTAGTTTATTTACGAAATGATTAATCAAAGGAGATTAGCATGCGCTAAGCTCATACTAATTGGCATTTAGTAATCGGGTTTACGTAAAGAATCAAACGATTACAATTCATTATTTATTTTTATGCATCGTTATCCTCGAGCGATTGAATAACTCGTAAGTATCGATGTAATGTTGTGATTCAGTTTCTTGCCATGACTTTGAATTATCGTCCGCTTTATTATGTGCGGACGTGATCGTTACATGAAAAAAATATACTCAATTTCGATAACATAGATGATTATAATAGTTTTGTGTTTGCTCGGTCACGTTATCGTCTGCGTCTGTGATTTCTGAACTCACTCAAGTAACTACAAACCACAACGTTGGCAACTAACTATATAATAGCATAGTAGCATAGTGGAGTGTCAGTTCTTTACCCATATTATAGCCTACTGCTAGATAGCAAGTTGCAGACAGCTGCTTTCTGCCAGGCGACGTCGTTCACTCCAATTAAACACATTTTCCAAAAATGGAACTCGAAATCTTTGCGATCGATCGTGTCACCTTAATTTGAGTGCACACACGTGAGTTCACACGATGGCCTCGAAGATTTTGATATTACCACGTCGCGTGCAGTATGGAAGATCCACGAAATAACCTACAAGAGGTCGTGTAGAGGAGAGCTGTTGACACGGCGATAGTTTGTTTACCCCTCAGTTCGCGGCACAAAAAAAAGTTCTGTGTGGTGATATACTTCGATAATCTGTCCGCGTCGAGCCGAGGACGTACACACGCGATAACGGCACGATGGAGAATCAAACGGCCTACTATACCCAAGTCACCGTCCAGACCGACGAGTTTGCGAAAATCTTGCCGACACAGCCCAAATACTACCACGAGAATGCGGAGAAGAAGCATCCGGACGACGCTGTCCTCGCTAGCGATACCAAAGGAGGTCTTGCGAATCCGAGGGCCATACTGTTCTTGGTCCTCTGGTACATATTCAGCGGTTTCACGCTGTTTTTGAACAAGTATATATTGACTTATATGCAAGGAGATCCCACTGTGTTAGGTATGGATTTTATGATTTTCAAGTTTACTCCATGCAATTACAATATCATAATAATAACAACTTTTTTTTCTCAGGTGCTTGTCAAATGTTCATGACAGCGATATGTGGGTTTATACAGATGTACTTCCCGTGTGGCATGTACAAAGCCAATCCGCAAATGAGAAGGCCTCCAGGTTTTTATAAGCATATGACCCTGGTTGGTTGTATGCGTTTTAGTACCGTAGTCTTAGGATTAATCTCATTGAATTATGTTGCTGTGAGTTTTACCGAAACCATAAAGAGCAGTGCTCCTCTTTTTACAGTACTCATAAGTAGATATTTATTAGGTAAACATATCTTTGATCTACAATAAAGTTTTGATCAAACATTGCTTTATCAATCCTTTTTTTATTTTTTAGGTGAGCAGACTGGTTTATATGTTAATTTATCATTGATTCCTGTGATGGGAGGCTTGGCCCTGTGCTCAGCCAATGAAATTAGTTTTAATTCAAAAGGCTTCATAGCTGCATTAGCAACTAATTTAACTGAATGCCTACAAAATGTTTATTCCAAAATGCTGATTAGTGGAGCTAATTTTAAGTATACGTAAGTTAAAACAGAAATAAAAAAAATACCTACTTTTTTTCAATTATTGTTGATCATTACCATTTTATTTTTTATTTCAGTCCTGCAGAGTTACAGTTTTATACGAGCTTAGCATCAATTGTGGTTCAAATTCCAGTATCAATTTTATTTGTTGATTACTCTACCATAGAACATTCCCTAGAATTACATCTCCTTGCTGCATTCCTCTTAAATGGAATATTTTTCCATTTCCAAAGTATTACAGCTTATGTACTTATGGATTATATCAGCCCAGTAACTCATAGGTATGTAATAATAATAAACATCTTTGGATTAGTTATGAAAATTATTTTCATAATATCTTATCAATTTGTTTGCTTTTCAGTGTTGTAAATACAGCAAAAAGGGCATTTTTGATATGGCTATCCATTTTATTGTTTAACAATATGGTCACTGGCTTATCAGCTCTGGGGACATTTTTAGTTTTTGCAGGTGTACTGCTTTACAATAAAGCCAAGGAGTACGATAATCAAAAGAAGAAAAGAAGGAGCTATCCACTGAAAGTCAATGTGCAATGATTGATCACATTGTTTCGAAGACAAGCGAATCTTGTGTATATATAAAGTCAATTATTTGTTTAATTATAAAATACAACTTTCTTTATTATCATTATATAATGTTATAGATAGTAGACAAATTTTACACAAAGAAAATTTGAAGAATGTATATTAAAATTGAGTATTTTTTTTAGTTTTTTATATCATACTTTTTTGATATTTTTATATTTAATACATGATTGTAATTTGTCAGTTCACAACGATAGTGAGTATTCTTGTGATAAAAATGTGATTCATTTCGTTACACTATGCTGTCCTCAATTAATTATTGTTTTTATACTATTCACGTGATTAATGAAATAAAAAATCATGTACAGAGAAATAATATTACAAGCTTCTATATCTTTTCATTCAACTCCAATTATGACGCGTGTCTTACCGGTTTTTTTTATCGCACCCACTCATCCGCGCATAACTTCGAATATTCTTTCGATATATTCGCAAATAATTACACGCATGCCGAAATTAAAAGTGAAGTATAACATTAATAAGAGAAAAGAATTTGGCTATCAAGAATCTCGAAATACCGACTTTTCTACTACGATGACTCGCGATCGAAGAATTCGCGCGCGCCCAGCCGCAGCTACCCGGCATTTACCGCGTGATTCGTGCCGCCGCCGGTGACTCCCGGCAGCCTCTTGCGCGTATATATAGAAATATATATGACGCGCGATCTTCTGCTCACGATTCCAATTCAAACGCGGCAGGCTCTGCGACTATACACGTGCTCCCGTGCTCCGAAAAGACCGTTGCACGTCCCGTTTGAATCGGTTTTTTGGTAACATTTTCAATTCAAGGACACCACGGTTCCTAGTTGAATTCATTAGTAACTCGTTATAGAAATCAATGCACTTGACAATGGAGGCGATAATTTTGCAATGCATGATGCCGGATACCAGCGCCGTCGAGCAGGTTAGTTCAACGATCTATACTTTTTTTTTACACACTTGACACATAAGTACACATACTCATCAATATGAAGAAAAAAGAATTAAAAATATTATCCGAACTTCCACTCGATGACGGATGAAAATTTATTAAAAATGATTTTTAATCGATGAATTTTTAGGGTATGGCTAAATTGCGAGAAGCATTCAAAAATCCACAAAGTACATTGGAATTAGCCCAATTAGCAATTGCTGCAGGATCAGCTCAGGTAATTTATTTTAATCCCTATATTTTATTCCGAACCACACTAAAAATATTGTTGCCTAATGCAGGTCAGACAATATGCTGCTGTTTTATTACGCAAGAAGTACAGTAAATCTAAGGGTTGGAGTAAGTTAGATAATTCCTTAAGAACACAAGTTAAAGCACTTTTGATACAGGTCAGTCATTCAATTATTAAATTTAAATTTTAAAATCATTTGGTTTTTTGAAATTTGAAGAATGTTATTATGGAATTTTACAGTCTTTAATGAATGAGAACGACAAATCTGTGAAAAAATCAGTTGCACATCTTGCCGGAGTATTGGTAAAGCATGAAGCAGCTCGTAATGGATGGCCAGAAATTTTTGATTTAATGATGCGATTACTGCAAAGCGCAGAAGTAAGCCATCAAGAAGTAAGTGTCATTACTTGTTTTTGTTAGATAACTTGATAAAATCTGATAAAATCACATTTTATTTTAACTATAAAATTTATGTTTACAGTTTGGACTTTTCATACTAGAAAAGCTAACTGAAATGGCCTCTATTAAAACCTTTGCTGGACAGTTTGAAAATATTTTGAAAATCCTAACTAACGTTGCTGATTCTATTCAAGAATGTTCGGATCCTAGAGCTCCTTATATTTTAAATATAATGATGAATTTAACTAATTATCTAGCAGAACATCCTGTTGTAAGTAACACATTTATTGTCAAAAAATAATTTTACTTCAAGTATTAATTTGAAAAAAAATTCTTTTAGGTAACTAACTATTACATAGCGTTAATACCAGTAACCATGAAGTTAATAATTCACTTCTCTGCTGACTCAGAAGACAAGGCAATTGAAGGATTTGAATTATTAGATGAATTAACAGAGGAATATCCAAAAGTTATGAATCCACATTTCAATGATTTTGTTAAAATGTGTATACACGTAGTTTCAGATCCAAAATCACTTGAAACTGTTAAATCAAGAGCAATAACATCCCTAGGATGGCTTGTTAAATTAAGGAAGAAGACTATTTTAAAAAACTGTCTACTTGATTCAATATTTGGTTTGTAAATATTTATATTTCAAATGAAAAATAGTATAAAATTACAAGTTTTTCAAAAACTTAATCTTTTTAGAATGTCTTTTTGCCGTATTGAGCAGTCCTGTTGATGATTTTGGGGGAGAATACGACGATGATGAGAGCATAACACCAGGTCAGAGTGCTCATGCAGCTTTGGATGATATAGCATTGAACATACCTGCTTCAACATTGTTAACCGTCATGGTAAGTTAAATTATGTTCAAATAATTGCCATCCAAAGTTATTCTTAAATTGAAATTCATTTTAAACATCCTTTTTTTTTAAATTATTCAGTTGAAATACGTGCAGCCAGCATTACAGAGTGACAATGAGTTTGTATTGAAAGCATGCTTCATATCACTCGCAACTGTAACCGAAGGTTGCAGCGATTACATTCGATCCAAACATCTCGAAGATTTCTTGAAACTCGCCATCACGGGAATTAACAATAATAGCAATATCGTCAAGTCCGCGGCCTTCTACGCTATCGGCCAATTTTCGGAGTATCTTCAACCCGAAATCAGTAAATACGTGAACGAAGTACTGCCCATTCTCTTCCAAAACTTGGACATAGTCTTGCAGCGATTGCAAAAGGAACCGCAAGGATCGACGGCTGTGGCTCGCAGGGTCTTCTACGCGCTCGAAATCTTCATCGAGAATCTCGGCGACGATTTACTGCCGTACTTGCCAGTGTTGATGAAGGCCCTCAGCGAAATAATTTTGGAGACCAACAGTGCACCCGAAATCTGGGCTTGCGCCTTGAGCACGGTGGGATCCATTTGCACCGCGTGCGAGAAAAACGTGCTCCCATACTTCGCTCAAATAGTCGAAATGCTTAAGAAATTTTTAGTCAAGCCCGATTTGACCAACGAGGATCAAATCAACGTTGTTTGCGAAGCTATAGGTACGAGGAAATTTGTAGAACGGTGTTTCTTTTTAAGTTGAAAAATGTTGACGTTTGATTTGTAATTTCAGACGCGCTGGGTATCTTTGCGCGGACGATTGGATCGGAAAATTTCGCCCCACTTGTTGAGGATTCGATGCAGTACGCTCTCAACGTACTCGCCGAAGGTGAAGATCCAGATTTGCGCAAAAGTGTCTACGGACTTCTTGGAGCTATGTCTTGCGTATTGAAGGATGATATGCACGTCGTTATAGCAAAGGTTCTCGACAGAATGATGGACAGCATCACGTCGACGGAATCCATTATCGTAAGTGCATTCCTTATCATTTCTTTTTTTCAAATAAATTTTGAAACGAACGATGTTTTGCTCACGATCAACTTACGAATTTTTTTTAGACACAATTCAAAGATAACGGAGACGACGCTCACTTGATTTACGAAGATCTGAACGACAGCGAGGAGGAGGAGAAAGCCGAAGACGAGGAAGACATCGCTAATACCGATGACGAGACGGAAAACGACGAGGAAGACGAAGACGTGGCGGGTTACACCGTGGAGAACGCGTTTGTCGCCGAGAAGGAAGCGGCCATCTCGGCCGTGCGAGAGATCGCCATGAACGCCGAGTGCGTAAACTATATATTTTTTTAAATACACGCAAAATCATACACTTTTAGCGATAGAAACTGAAATAATGATTTTTTTTACCTGCCGCTTCGCAGGAAGGCTTTCCAGCCGTACACAGATTCATTCTTCAATGCAATTTTCGAGCTGCTGACTTTCCCTCAAGAGGACATCAAAGTTTCGGCGATCGAGGCTTTGACGCAGTTGTGCATGATCTACGCGAAGGAAAATACCGAGGAGAAAGCTTTTCCTCTGTTTCAATCGCTGGCCCGCTTGGTCCCGAAATTGGCGGAAATCGTCAGATGCGACACGGAAAGAGACGTAGTCATCGCGACTCTCCAGAGCTACACGACTCTGCTGGATAAGTTGGGCGCTTTGATGCTTCACGTAGAAGGCCACAAGGAGGCATTCGTTAATTGTGCTCTGGACGTCATGAGAGGTAAAAAAAAAAAAAAAAACAAGAATCGAAAATATTATAACGATACGTAAAATGCTAAACTTACATTAATCTCCCTAGGTCAAACCGAGTGTCAAGATACCACGGGTCAGGATCCCGACGAGGAGGAGGATCCCGAGGAAGCCGAGCACGACGAGTACTTGTTCGATCACGCCTGTCAATTATTGGTGGCCGTCGGCAAACACATGCCAATCGAGGAATTCGCTACCCAGATGAAAGTCGCCATGCCCATTCTCGTCAAACGAAACGTAAGTATCATCGAGCACACTCGCTAAAACGATCCCTTTGAACGACTCGATATCAATTCGACTTGCACGCTATTCCATTCGCAGGGTCCAGAAGCCACCGAGATCAGACGAGCCAACAGTCTCGGCACCATAGCCGAATCCATCGGCATACTGGGCGCTCACGTGGTACCTTACGTGAACACCCTGGCCCCACTGGCCATAGGATTGTCCAGAGACAGCACCAAGGACGTGCGCAACAACGCGATCTTCGCTCTGGGCGAGCTGGCTCTGCACGCCGGACCCTCGATGTACGAGCACTACCCGATGTTGCTCAAACTGATGTCCGAGGTGATGGCCGAGGAGAAGGAGGGCCTGGTGCGCGACAACATCATCGGCGCCGTCGCGCGCATGATGCTGGCCCACGTGGAAGGCGTCCAACCGATCGAGGACGTCTTCGGAGTGCTGGTGAATCAGCTGCCGCTGGCCACGGACTTCGAGGAAAATCTCGCCGTGTTCCGTGCCATTCTTCATCTTTACCAAATGGGAAATCCGGTGATCAGGGCGAATCTCGCAAAGCTGCTCGCCGTGTCGATCCAGGTTTTACAATCGCCGGATATGAGCGACGGTAAGTCAACGATAACTCGTCGATCGTTTTCACAAACGAGCTTAAAACAAGATGTTACAATGATTCGTTTACTTTTGCAGATACCAAAAATCTAGCGTTGAAGTTCACGAGGCAGGCGAGAAAAGACTTTGACGCTGAATGGAAAGCTTTTATCGGTAGCGTACAATTGGATATGGGCTTGATGTCCATGATCAATGCAGATGAGTCGTAATTGTTATACGATATAAAGCGAGACACACAACCTAGAGGTTTAAGACAATAGTTTTTTTCACATTGAAAAATATAAAGTTTATTTTTTACTACGCGCCGGCGTTGAATCGATACAAATGATATATGTATGTTTTATAATGAAAATATAATCTTTATATAACTTGAATCGATCGAATCTTCGTTTATTCTTCTTGAATTACATAATTACATTATTGACGTGAGAAATTTCGTCGAACGATAAAGAGCCATGCAACACAGCTGTGCACACAAATCGGTTCAACTTTACCGATTTATAATTCATGGAACCGCTACTGCGCCTATACTTTTAATTACATCGAGTGACGATCATCTAGCGTGCACGATTTATTTATCGTGAAAATCGTGCAACAAAAGAACAGCATAATGTATTCTTCGCCTGTCTCCGTCACCTATTACCATTGCCAAAGCTGAGTCAGCCTTGCAACATTTTTTCCTCTCTCTCTCTCTGTCTCACGCAATCGCGTCTCTACTTCCATACCGTTAAGAAGTAAAAAAGAGCGCCGCGCGTTCAACGGAAAAAGAGATTTTTAGCTTCGCTCAGGAGAATATCTTTTTTAATATTATACACACAGAGTCGTACAACATAATGAATGATAATGCAATTGCCTCTCGCTTTTAGCTTTACTGCTGTGCGCGCATTTAGCCATGAATAGCGCAAAAAAAAAAAAGAATGGAAGGAGGAGGGCAACGATTCCCAATAACGGAATTACGCCACTCTCCTTTTACTCTGTAGTAGTATATAGTACTAGGAGTTACGTGCCGTATATATATATGATAATACAAAAAGTTGGCGCGACTCCGGAAATTCACAGTACAATGCGTTTTTTACTCTAACTACACTCTCTGCGCGCGTACAGCGCAAAAGGATAATATCAGCAATTGCCAGGCATGACTCCTATACATATATCTATATAAGCTCTAGACACTGTATATAGCAGTATATCTGTATGGTATATTATGGAAAATGGGTGGGAAGATTTGGCAACACTGTCGGTTTTATACATGTACAGTCTTGGCCTGGCGATGGTTGGCAGTAGTATAGTAGAGAGAGAGAGAGAGAGTAAAGCAGCAGTAGTAGTGCATCACAGTACAGTGCGAGTACGATGGCCCACGGAGTTACTACTACTGTACCGTGAGCAGACGGCCTCGCAGAGGGACCATCGCAGAGAGGCCAGAATACATACATATATCGCACGCTACGCAAAGTGTCCATCTCTGCTGCGGCTGTTGTGCGTACGTGTGTGTCAATATATAAGTGTTGGTCTCTCTTAAATTTCAGCACATCGATCGAATCACATCGCGAGGTTCGGTAGATGTCCTATTGTCACAGCTCGTCGATCGTGCATAATCTTTAAAAGGACTCGTGTGGTTTTTAAATTTTGACGCGATCCGCGGTGGTGCGTTAAAAAAGGAGTGGAAGAAGGATACGAAAGCATAGCGAGGACGAGCGAATGAATACATATAAAAAATATATCTATATATATATCAACAAGAGACAAAGTCCGAAGCGAGTCGAGTCGAGAGCGGTGTATAACCGTATATGGTAAGTTTTAAATGTCCATTTGCATAATCCGAGCTTCGTCAGTGTATAGTGACACACACGCACGAACGGAGATGTTACATCGCGACGCGGGTGTATTTTTAAAGGAATGAAAAATTGTATCGTTGAAAAACAAAGCCGATGTATGCCGTTATATACAGAACGAAAAGAGAGTAATTAAAGTTCAACGTTAAGTACACATTAAAGTCGCGGTGCACGCGCGCGCGCGTCTCTCTCGCAGTCTGTATGTCTCGAGTCAAGTGTGTGCTTATATACATATGCATATACGTATGCTGCGCGAAAAAAGCTCTCTCGCCCATATACAGCACAGCGTTACATATGTAGCAGGTATATGTATACATGTGTCTGTGTGTGGGTGTGTATGTGTGTTTATAGCGCGTGGATCGATCTGCTTCCCACGCGAGAGACGCGGCATACGACGTATAACATCGTAATAATGCATGATATGGTTTTTCTCCGGCATGATATGCGCCAAGCCGAGCCTTTACATATCTAAGCCTTACACACGTATATACTTATAACTGTATAAATATAACTTGGCGTGATTAGTGCTTTTAGCAGTTTTTGCACGCGGATAACGTATAAAATCGATATCTTGCGGCACTTCGTCCCGCATTATAGTAGTACGCGATGGATAAGAAAAAAAAGGAAAGATTAAACACCGGCGCACCTGCGAAAAATCCACCTTAACGCGCGTGTGCTCGTTAGAGAGAGAGAGAGAGGAGAAATTTTCTAATTTATGCCGTGTGCAAAAACTCGTCGGGAATCAATGCTCATCTGGGTTATAGTATACGGTGCGCCTATATATATTATAAAGAGAGACTCTTTCTCTTTCTCTCGTCGGCGGCGGCTTCTCGTCGGGTATATATAGAGAGGACACGATACACCCGGTTTCATAGAGCTATATGTTTGACAGCTTGAGCGCTTACGCGTGCGCGTATACTTGTACATATATTGCAGGCGTGCACACGAATTTAATTCTTATAAATTGATTACGAATTTTGCCAATGATCGATGAGAAAAAATAATCATCGAATGGGATATTCGACGCGTATACGTGGGAGATTTCGCAACGAGAAACCCGAGCGATAGACGATAAGATTTCGATTAAAAAAAAAAAAAGATATTAAAATTAAAATCAATTTCAATCGTATCGAGAGACTACAACGAATCGAGATTCGACGTTTTTGTTTATACATATCACAATATATACCTGTAAACGTGCGGCGGCCGCATTCATTACTTTTCTGTTTTTTTTTCACTTGAAAAATTTTCAGTTAAATGCGACTCCATAGTCCGATATGAAAATTTTAGTGAACTCAAAATTCCACGATCGTTTTTGACAAAAAGCACCATGACTTGAAAGATATAAAAAAAAAAAAACAAAGAAAAAAACGTAAGATCGGGCGTGTTATACTTTACAATCGTATCATCGTTGCCCAATTAAAAGTGTGCCCAATGGAGATTCTCAGCGATTAAGGATATCATTACTCTGGGTGCAGCGGCGGCAGGCTCGATTGTAGGAGATATCCGAGAGATACCGGTTATTGGTTCAAAGGAGAAAAAAAAGTGGCAGACAGACAGAGAAAGAGAGAGCGAGAGATAGGAAACAGTTTATAGGAGGTTATAAACCGATAATTTTTTTTAGTAAACATTTCCGATCGTGCACGAAATCCATAACGCGCATAGATAGAAAGACCGAGGCCTACATCGAGTGAAAGTTTTTATTTTATTTCGTATCGTTCACCATTGTGTACACAGAGATAAATGAAAATTGCCTATATATCTCGGTCGAACGAGCACGCGACCACCTCGTCCCAACTGCAATATTTATCTATCGACTCTTCCAATTACCGATCGTTCTCTCTACCCTCTTTTTTTTCCTCGCAGAGATACATTCGTTAAAGCCGATATATCGCCGACCCAACAACTGCCGTCATCATGGATTTCCGCTTCGACGTCAATAAAATATTCCCAAAGAGAATCAACAAAATCACTCAGACCCTGCTGCCCGAGGGCTTCCGGGGCGATCGACGCGAGTACAAGTGAGTATACGATTGAACCTCGATACCGATCCGAATGACATGTTAACACGTGTGCATGATATTGCAAAACGCAGCGACACGCAGCGACTGCTGTCGAGAATAATCGACGACATCGGCGAGGCCTCGGCCAAGGCCCAGGGCCTCAATCGGACCATCACGACGGCGCAAAAGCTCAGGGATACCGATCACATTGTTTACCTCATGGTCGATAAGAACGGAAACAAGTAATACATTGTATCAAATATATTAACAAAAAATTAACGAGAAAAATAAAAAATGTTAACGCGTCGATGTGTGCTCCAGTGGCAACGGCAGCGTAGTCGGCCTCCTGAAAACCGGCTCGAAGACGCTCTTCATGTTCGACGAGGACGGCGCCCAGTATCGCCTGACGCCCCGCTGCATACTCGACTTTTACATTCACGAGTCGCGCCAGCGGATGGGCCTGGGCAAGGAGCTTTACGAGTTCATGCTCAAAGTAATTAATCAATCATACAACGACCTTAATTGCGTTTGGATAATTATAGCCTCGCTATATACCGATTTTATTTTTGTATTTTCCCCTCGCGTGGTAGGAGGAGAGCATTCAACCCATCAAGTTGGCTATAGACCGGCCGTCGGAAAAATTCCTCAAGTTCCTGGTGAAGCACTATCATCTGGAGCGCGCAATACCGCAGAATAACAAATTCGTAGTTTTTAAGGGCTTCTTCGATAACGGTACGTTTCGATTTTTACCACTTTTGGATGAATATGATTTATCGTGCGTTATTTTCGCAGAAGTCGAAGATGCCGAAAGCGCCAAAGTGTTCACTTCGCCGCTGACGAATAATCGTGCTATCGAGTACTCGGCGAGGACCAACAGTATCGTTGACTCACCCTCTCGGGCCGGCTCCAGGTGCAACAGGTACTACACAACAACGATATAATCATCTCGTTGAAATTGAAAAATTTTCAATTCGCGCGTAACGGTGATTTTTTTTCTCTTCCAGTATAAACGGAACGCCGAGCAAATACTCCATTGGCCGATACGCCGCGTCTCGCCCCCCAAGTTTCATGGCTGATGTGAGTCTCGTAAAATAAAAAAGCAATTACCGTTTTTACGGTCGCAGCGCAGAAATTAATGCAATTTTATACCTACGTATATTTCTTTTTGTTTCGGTTGTTTTCAGATTATACACAATGTCGCAACTCCAGAAAAACATAAATTCAACTCAAGGTTAGCATTAAATTTGATAATACTTCAGTACAATAGTAGTTTTTAATTTTATTACTGCATGATTTCGATTCGAACGGAACTATTTATTTATTTCGCCGATAAAATAGAAATGAAACGTTTTTATTAATGTTTATTTTTTCAATTGTGTTTTTAGGTGATATGACGAGCATGATAGCAATCCTTTTATTTTGTTATTAAAGTTTATTATAAGCGCATCGTTTCCGTTATGGCTTTTGTGGAGTCACACGCAGACAGTTGCATGTGTTTTTGCATAAAAAAAAAACAAACAAAAAATTCACCTCTCGCAAAAGTATATAATTGTTCAAGATGAAGTTCACCACACACGCACCTCGACTTTGATGGATAATGTGCAATTTATGTACCTACTTTTTATTTCGCTTTTATTTGTTTTACTTTTTTCCTCCGTTCTTTTTTCCTCCCTCACTTTTAAAAAGAAATTTGTTATTATTTTATAACGTTAATCGAATCGAGCAAAGCTTTAACAGTATTAACCGTAAATAAGATACGCAGAAAAATAATTACAAAAAACATAGAATTTATATATATTATTATTATTATTTATCGAAAAAAAAGATAAGAAATTTTATACACGTTTTAAAATAAATGTTATGTAATTTGAAATGCAGTTTATTATTTAATCATTAACGCTTATATTATTTCATCACCATAAAAGTATGTACAGCATCATTCAGCACATTCGCAACTACTAAGGTTTACTAGCTGCATCGCAATTAACTCTCGCTCATCATTGAACAACATAAATTGCCATGCGACTCGTGTGTTATTTCTCTTCTCTCTTCTTCTTTTTCTTCTCTTGTAGGACCTGCACCGATACTAAAAACTTTTACGGCGATTACTCGCTGCCGCAAAACGGCTCGACCTCCACCGGGGCCACCTACTATCACGACGAGATCGCCGCGGAGGACGTGGTCGATCGAGCGGCCGAGGTCCAAGCCAATTACGAGGCCGACCACCAGCCGTACAACACCTGCGACGAGGATCGGGCCCCGGCCGGCTTCAAGGAGCACTGGCAAACCAAGACGTCGCCACCCGAACAGACGACGACGGAGGAGGATAAGAGTCTGGCGAAAAATGTCGGCCAATTGAGCCTGGATAACGGCGGAGGGGATGACAAGGCCTCGAACAACGGCCACGACGACAAGAACAGTAGATTCGACGAGGAGGAGTATCGGAATCCGGCTGGCGAGGACGCGCAGCTGCCCTACGGCGCTCATCTCGATATTAAATTCTACCACTCGCCTTTGTGGTAAAGAGCAAATTTGACAACAAAATGACATGGGTGAAAAAATAATGTGTAATCGTGCATGCATCCTAATTCATACATATAATAAATTGATGATTATCGTATAACAGGTAAGCGACGGGTATCGAATTTATATAATTTCAAATTAATAATGGCCTTTCGATATGAGCTTATTCGTGAATCATTAAAGTCACTCGGTAAATTGATATCGATTCAATCGAGACAAAAATTAACGGCACATAATATATATCCGCTATTATTAATTAATGAACCAAAGTGGATAATTTCCTATTATGATTTAAATCGATTCCATTCAATGATTCCTGTATAATCAGTCCTTGAACCCTTCAATAATAGAGACAAACCGCAATTAATACTTAGTTACAGCATTTACGAATAGCGATATACCAATGATGCCCCCAGTAATAGATCGTCATTATATACGAGCACCGATCATATATTTAACGTATTTACCTTCAGCATTTAGTAAGATTATGTAAAACGATTTGTTGATGTTTGTTTACGACGTGTACTTGTAAAAATATCGAGACTAGTCCGTTCGATTAACCATGCGACAATAAGTTGAATTATTCACATGATATATTTATCTATGATTTAGAATCGATGTTACGATGAATGTTTTTAGTGCAAAATTATAAAAAGGATGTGTTAATTTTGATCTGTTGAGTATGTTCCAATTATGTATACACAAAATATTGTTAAAATCGTAATACTTTAACACTTGCATTTATTAGCTTAAATGTATAATTTGTGTATAGTTAATTTTATACTTCATAATTGTCTAAGTTTTTAGAACAATGCTAGACTTTAAAATATTTTACAGTTAACTCTTCATCAGTATTGCTTAGTTGAGCTTCATTATATTTATAATATATGTATACACACCACATTTCTAAATGTTTATTCATCTGACAAGATTGCAAGGGATCAATTGAATATTTATCAGATGCAAATTAAGTAAAACAATTAATTGCTATTCATGTAACATGAAACATTTTCAAAAGAGCGTGTTTTTTAAACGGGTAAAATTTTTAAAAATATTTATACTACCTGCGATTGATGTCTTCAACAAAATAAATTATCTAAATCTCTTGTCTAAGATCTAATATTTCATTCTCCTCACAAATCTACTATTTATAATATCAACATTTTTACAACTCTTATGTCTATTTGAAAATCTAATTTTCTTTGATATTTGTTTTTCATTTTTTATCGTATTTATTTTTAGAAAATTTTTATTTTAATAAATCTTTTTTGATACTTGAAGCCATGCAGTCTCGGCACAACATCATGCAAATTATGCATAACTGAATGCATACTCAATGTATGACAACTTTTTTTCATGGAAGACTTTCAATTTCAAACGCATCAGACGTGTAAAAATTTATAATCTAAAGACACAAAAAATAGCATTCGATAAAAGATAGAAAAGGACACAAGTCTAGAATATAAATTAAATTAAATTCGTGCAACGGATTCATTTATTTATTTTGCTTCGTATTTTATCGATTGCACTTTACCAAATCATGTCATGCACAGCATAGCATTACGTTTTTCATTAAAATAATTTTATCGGAACAACTAAGTAAGCATTAGAAAAAAAACATGAAAATAATTTGTGAAATAATCGACAGACAGAATAAGTAAAGATTAGGAAATTGATTCAAGATATAGATAGAATAAACAGAGTGAGTTATTTTGATATTATAAACAAATATTTATTGTACTATCAATATGTATAGCGGCAACTAATAATTTTAATGTTTAGAAAAATGATATTCGATCAAAGTGTAATAAAGCGTTTCTATATTGATTTCACAGATAAATGAACTTTTTTCCAACTTAGGGTAGACTTACAAATTAATTTTATCGAAAATCATTGTGAAATATTTCTGAAATTTAATTTATGTATGAGCATTTGATTTTTATGGCTTATCTTCTTTTTTATAATTATTTTCGTGGGACTCTGCTCATTTAACAAATTTTATTTTAACTGAAAGCGTAGCTCGAGAGGAGCCCAAATTTTGGCAAGTACCATTTTGCATTTCACTGACGTTCTTGTCGTACGCCCCATTTTATTTTTTATTTTTTATTTATTTATTGCATTTATAAATCGTATACAATTACGTTGAAGCTATTTGTCTTTTGCTCACATTCAATTGTATTAAAACAGCGTTTCAAAAATTATCTGCTCCGTAATATAATGTGACATATTTTTGTTTTTTGTTTTCGTGTTAATATATTGTATAATAAGTATAGGACTGAAAACAGAAATACATCTATCCTATATAAAAGCGTTTCATTTCTTTGAGGACTCTCCGTGTGAATATATAATTCTTATATTTTTATGCGTGAATATATAAATATACAATAAAATGATCTTATTGTTAAACTTATTTAGAAATTTTCGTAGATATCGTTTTGTTTTTATTTTGTACAAAAAATTTATTTCGTATGAGAAATATAATATTTTATATAATCGATTGAATAAAATTGCTCGATACTCGATTTTTCTGAACTGAATCCTTAAAAATTCAACAAATAGAGTACAATTACGCTATTGTTATTACACATTCCTTATTCTCCCTTTCTCTTCATTATCATTTATGTTTACGCAAATAATATACACAAATAAAGCCGTTGCAATATAACGTTCAATAAAAAATTTGATAAATACATATAATGTAATGGATAATAATAAAATTTCAATAACAATCTCATTTTTACTTTTAAATTCACAATGAAATAAGCATACTGTTTTGGTAACTCAAGCGCAGCGCGTAATATCATTTTACATCGCTTCCGCTCTGGGAATTTATACATTTGTTTAAAGCGTTTTCGCTCTTCTCCGAGCTACTGGTCGGCGACGTTGTCGTCGTCGTCGTCGTCGCCGTCTGTGGCTGCTGCTGCTGCTGCTCGTCTGCGTCGACTATCTGACTGGCGAACGACGAGGTCTGACGAACCGTCTCACCCTGACTCACGGACTTTTTTTCTAAAGCAGGCCGCGGCGACTGGTCGTCCGTGGTTTCGGAGTCGACCTGCAATGAATTTGTTTGTTTGAGTCACTGAAAAAGAAGAAATGGAGAATGCATGATTCGATGAGTGATGTCATATGAATGATTCATTGATATGATTAATGATATGAATATGAGTTAAGAATGATAAAAAATGAGAAAACTTACGGGAATCGAGATCTGCTGCGAAGGTGTCATGAGCCTCTCGCTCGTGTCGCTCCCACAGCTCGAACTCTCGCTCATGTCGAGCGAGTGCTTGCGAGACGTGCGCGGACTCGACGACGACGTTTTACACGACGATCCGAAGTGTATCGTACTTTTGCCGCACACTTGCGCTTGAATGTGCTCGCAAAGTCGCCTGAATCGTCGTATGTTGCCTGAAAAAAAACCACAATAAAAAAATGTAGTCTCTTCTCATTGGCATTCCCAACAAAAAGTTACGTAAAAACCTTACCGGTCAACAGTGTGAAAGTGACGGCGAACAGGGTCTCGGACGAGCCCTTGGAGATCTCGTTGATGTCCACCTGAAATCGCACGTGTCTCTGGAACATGGTGGGGCCGGCGTTGCTCCTCTTGTACTCGACCTTGAAGGACATGGGCGAGCTGACGCTGTGCGACAGCTCGGATATCGACAAGAACGTGTGTATGAGATCGGCTTTGAGCGCCACCAGCGGCTTGCCCTTGACCAGCACCGTGAACGTCTCGTCCTTCTCCGTGGTCATCAGATTTCCGAACCAGGAGCGCTTGGTCAGTTCCGGCGACGATTCGGGAGTCAGATGGACCTGTCGACGCGAAACACACGATATCGTTAGCGATAAATCTTTTGCTCCCCTTGGCCAGATCTGTCAAAGATTACAACCCCCTCGAACGTAATAAATGTTCTTACGTCATCCGTGCTGGTCAATAATTTTCTACGATGAAATCTCGGACTGCCCAGGAAGGAGTTCTTGATGGTGTTCAGTCGCGATCTCCAGTGATGCGCGCCCGAGGTACCACCACCCGCGCCACCACTGCTAGTAGCCGCGGCACCGCCACCCGTGGACGCCAGCGATCCATCCGGCATCAGCTGCGGCGGTGGCATCATCAGCTTGTCCACCAACTTGTTGCCCGCCGCGAGGAGCTGATGATTGCCATCGGACTCGCCGCCGCTGCTCAGCGCCGAGGGCAGCAGCAGCGTGTTGTGCGACGAGCAGTGATTGCTGTTGGACAGCTCGGCGCTGGAGCGTCGCTGTTGGGCCGCCGACGCCGAGTTGCTGTTGTTGGCCGCGGCCTGCAGCATCATCTCGGTGGAGGAGGCGTTGTAGGCGGACGAGGACACCTCCTTCTGGGAGCCGCCGAAGTGCGACGCGGCCAGCGACGATATATTGCTGTTCGGCGTCAATTGATGCGCCACGTGGATGTGCACGTTGCTTATCGATCGACGAGAAGACGGCCTAGTGCTGCATATACGATGCAGCGGACGAAAAAGGAGAAGAGAGAGGGTGGATTATCGATCATTTTCCCCGAAAATTCGCAGACAGGAAGCTCGTGCGAATGAAATATCGTTATATTATCGACGAATCGCGTCCCTTACCTCGATTGTCTTCTGGGCGTTAAAGGCGAACCCTGACTTATTTGACCTAAATTTAGAGAACTATTGCCGTTTAGTCTACAGCTATCTATGCGCTTCTTAGGCGGATCCTCCTGGTGGGTGTCCGCGCTCCGAGGATTGTTCTTCACGAATTCCAACTCGTCCTCGTAGGCGGGCCTCTTGCGCTTACGCTCGAGTAACAAAAAGTAAATGACCTTTTCGGTATTGTGGCTGTGTGTGTGCGTGGGAGAGAGAAACAGAACATCGTTATTGCATCGTTTAGCAGTCTAGCAGGCATTGTTAATTTCAATAATCGATCGTATGTAAATACTGGAAGATTACGAGCTGCACATAATCTATATATTTATATATATAGCTAGTTAGCCGTGTGCTTCGCTCTCTGTTTCAATGTTATCGTTATTGTGCGCCAGGCGAAGGGCGGCAATTGATTCGCGCGCGCGGGCACATGCATTAAGCAGTATCGATTAATAAACAGAGATGAAAAATGGGACGGACGACAGCTGCTGCTGCAACTGCTGCACGGGCTATTTTATATACATGATGTATTTATAAAGGAGAGAGAGAGAGAGAGAGAGAAAGGCGCTTACTTTGGATTTAGAAGCTCCTTGATGAGTTTGTCTTTCTCTTTGAAGCAGCCCAAGCTCGATATGGCTTGCAAGACATCGGGATCAATTGCATCTTCGGACGGAATAACGTGGGTTTGTACTACATCCATCATAGATTGTTCAAGCTCTAGTTCGCCCTTGCCGGCGGCGGTTATCCACACGTGACGATTAATCTCGCAAAGCTGTAAGACGGTGTACGCGTTGAAAATAAATATAGTCATTGCGTACAAGGGCTGAATCATAAGGCGATCGATCAAAAATTGTCTTTTTCCGGCTTACCGTTAGTCTTTTTTCGGGATTGACCTCGATCATACCCCGCAAGAGGTTTTGGCAATCTGGAGGAACGAAGTGCGGTATGTGGAACACGCCGCGCTTGACTTTTTCTAGCAGCTGGCGCAGATTGTCGTCGTCGAACGGCAGCGCGCCGACGAGTAGGGCGTAGAGTATCACGCCGCACGACCAGACGTCGGCTCGTCTGCCGTCGTACTTTTCTCCCTGCGAAAATTTCACAATGACAATTACATTATTTATTCGTCGAGAAATTTCGTTTGAGTTTCGAGCCGATGTCACTTACTCTAATTACTTCTGGACAGGCGTAATGCGGCGATCCGCAGCTGGTCTCCAACATGGAGCCGGCGGGCTGCAGCGAGGCCATGCCGAAGTCGGCTATCTTTATGTTGTTCTTCTCGTCCAGGAGCAAATTTTCGGGCTTCAAGTCGCGATGACTGCGCGAGCAAACAAAAAGTCCTGGTTATTATACGTATAATTCACAAAGTGCGATTAAAAAATAATAAAAGAGGATGTACGAACCAAATACTATGGCTATGGCAGAAGTCAAGAGCTGAAATAATTTGACGGAAAAATCTTCGAGCTTCCTTAGGAGTAAGCCTTCCTTTTTTAACTAAATAATCGAATAGTTCTCCCCCAGAGACGTGTTCTAGCACCAAATATCTGCTCGTTTCAAAAAGTTTTTCAAGTAATCATCATAAATTATTCTCACTGGCTTACAAAAAAAAAAAAAAAAGAATCGATCGTTAATAATGTATAGCAGTACTCACAAATATTTTTTATTCTCGTAAACGTCGGAGAGGCCGAGCACGTGGGGATGATCGATCAGCTTCATTATGGCGATCTCGCGCTCGACCTTCATCAACACCGACTCGGACAGCTTCTCGCGATTAATTATTTTAATTGCCACCTTCTTGCCCGACACGCAGTGCACGCCCAGCTTCACCAGACCTGTCGCCGAGCACAGAGAATATAATTCCATCCAAAATAGAATGTCTATGTATGTGTATGTATGTATAAGCTCGTGTAATTGCGGAGCATAATACGATCGGGACGCGGTATACATATAGGTACTATCGATAATATTTAGTGCACACGTATACACACAAATATCTATAGATTGTATACAGATGCCGACGAGTTTCCATAAGCGAAAGTTTAAAGGTCCTTTGCTGGCTGGAGAGCTGTGTGCTAAAGTTTGCGAATGGATGTCGCGTACACGTACACACACACACACACACACATATAAAGCAAGTTTGATAATTGACGTAAGCAACGACACGAAATTGTCGAAACTTCAATTATCGGCATCTCTACTATATGCACAGAGAGTAAGCTGTACATAGTTTCTCGGCGCTCTGCGCGAGAAACACGTGCGTGCACTACCTCATATCATTATCCTTGAACTTGTTTTTTCTTTTTCTATTTTTTTTTTTTTTTTTTTTTTTTTTTATAAACTTATAACAGAAATCTGATTTTCTGTTTCTTCTTGCGCCTTTCAGAAACGTCAAAATGGCTTAGCTCTTCCAGCCAGAAAGTTTACGACTGCGACGTGTGTTCGTGTATGTGTATATGACTATATACATTATTACACATATCCCGGCGCGCGCGAGCGGCGAGTTCTCGCGAGAATTTCCAATAACCAATCAGAGGAGTATATATTTGCTGCACGTGTGCACCTACTGAGAGAGAGAGAGAGAGAGAGAAAGAGAGTGAAAAACAGAGATCGATACTTGTTTACAAGGTTCAAATTATTTTTCTCGGTATACCTTGGCACGGTAGTGTTGCGATGGGTATTACACATAAGGTAGCTAGTCTTATCCGATTTTTCAGGAGCTTTTTTTCCTGATAAAAAGCTCCGGAAAGGGCGTTATAATGACATACGTCATGTTTTATATGGTATATAGTATATATACGTAATGAAAGTTTTACAACCCATCCGAAGGGAAGAGGGTCGCGCGGGGGTAGGTAGGTAGGTAGGCAGTAGGCACACGGGTAGGCGGGGGCGCGACACCTCGTTTCCTCGTGTGCAGTGCAGTGCAGCAACTCTCCGATATATCGATAATTTTTTTTTTCGTATGTGTCGCGTGTGCCTAGGATATCTTTGCTCCAGATCTTCCTTTCTCTCTCTCTCTCTCTCTCTGTCTGCGTGACGTCTCTGTGTGTCATTCCAAAAATAATTTTTTTTTCCTTCTTTATTACAGAGATAAAAATATAACCAGGACTCACCCGTTTGGCCTTTGCCTAAGGTCTTCTCAAGCCTGTAGGGCCCGACGTACTGGTGGCTGTCTTGCGTACCAGAACCGATCGAGTTCTGTTTGCCCTGTTGCATCGTCGTTGTGGAACAAATAATGACACACAACAGAACTCGTATATAACTCCGCGACACTTCGCACGTCACACACCTCCCTTGAATTTTGTATTTATTTTCAATTTAATAAATATAATTTTTGTAAATAACTAACGGGCCGAAAGCTGTTAGCTATTTTCACAGTCCGACATGCCTCGGCTGCTTCAGTAGCACTAGGCGACGAGAACAAGAAGAAGATGAAGAAGAAGAAGAAGAAGAAGAAGAAGAAAAGGCGTCCGTCGACAGCAGCCTGCCGCAGAGACGTCGGCGCGTGCAACGCAACTTTTTTGATTCACTGCCTGCACGATAATCACGAGTCGTAGTAGTATTCCTAGCAGTAGTAGTAATAGTAGTAGTGGTAGTAGTAGTAGTTTTAGAAGTAGTTTTAGCAGCAGTAATGGCGAGAATGCAACAACTGCTAATAATCTTCGACATTTTCACAGCTTTCTGATTTTTCGAATCTCAGCGGTGTGTATCTAAAGCCCAGTATAGCTAGTTAGCAGCAGCAGTAGCAGTGCAGTTATCGTAGCGGTGTGTGGTAATAGAGCGCTGGAGCTGGAGACAGAGCAACGTCATCTGTAAAAAGAAGAAGAAGAAGAAAATGAAAGAAGGATCGAAGAAGAGAAAATTCATTAAATTCGGTTTATAAAAGCTCCGCGAGCTTTTCTCTCGATCCTGCCTGCCTGCCTGTCAGCCCTATACCGACTTTAAATCTCGACCACGAACTTATCTCTCTCTCTCTCTTGTATTATATACACTACTATATATATGTAACACTCGTTTATGCTTATCCGTGCTTTCGATCGCGCGCACGGCCACTAGGCTGCTGCCACTGCAACACAAGAGGGAAGAAGAGAGAGAGAGAGAGAGAGCTTGGGCTTAGTGCAACTCTGTGTTTGTGCCTATTGTCTCACATACACGCTAAC
Organism: Trichogramma pretiosum; assembly: GCF_000599845.2. Taxonomy (NCBI): domain Eukaryota; kingdom Metazoa; phylum Arthropoda; class Insecta; order Hymenoptera; family Trichogrammatidae; genus Trichogramma; species Trichogramma pretiosum. The sequence goes on along the minus strand of NW_019641606.1, from coordinate 466,702 downwards.
ACACAAGAAGACAGCAGCAGCGACAACGCGAGTGTATCATTTCATCTTTCATCCAAGCTGCAGCAACGACCGCGTGTGCCTAGGTGCATCATATTGTTGCACACATGCCTGCTAGATCTGCAGCCAGCAGCAGCCACACAGAACGCGCGCGCGCACACACACATACGACCCATGTACTACGCTTGGATGTTTCATGCTCTACTTCGGTAAAAAAAGAAACTCATTTTCTAATTTCTCGTATATATATGCGGTATGTACAGCGTTGCGCATTTCTTTCCTTGCCTTTTTAAAGGTAGGTATATATAATTGCTATACGCGCGACACTTTTTACGCGACAAAAATAAAACGAACAAAAATAATTCAATGTATCGCGCGGGTCTTGAAAAGAAGAAAAAGAAAAGAAGCGAGACAGGGTAAGCGTATATAGGCAAAACAATCGTCTCTAATGCATGCATGCCTATAGTAGTATACGACCGTGCGAGTACACCTCGTTTCGCTGGTGTAGTAGCACATATAAGACATCGATAGTACGGGGGTTGGACACGATATAGCTCGGTTCGCGTATTCTCGCGTGCATAAATACTCTCGCGGCAAGGCACACACGCATCGATAACGATACACAACGCTATAGGTAATAAATATACGACTACGTACTAAACTCGTGCTTCGTTCGGCGAGTCTTCGCGGTGGATATACAATATCCGACGCGCACACGTATATGGGTAATATTCATGCAGAAAAACGCCCCCTCCCAACGCGATGCAGCGAAACGTTGCACGTTTTATGCACGACGATGGAAAAATTTAGCCCGGGATTCGTGCGTTCGGTTTCGATGCGACGAAGTGAAAACGATACGTTCACGCGCTTTATAAGCCCGCTGTACACGATAGTACGTATCGTTTCGATGCAGCAGCAGTAGCTCGAGTCTTCGTGATCGCTTTTACATATTCAAATATAGACGCGCACACCTACGTCTATTACGGTATGCTTGTGGTAGTACTTATTAATGAAATTGTACGGCTTACTCCCCGATACTCGTGTCTCTCTCTCTCTCTCTCTCTCTCTCTGCCTATATAGTCCGTCCATCGTGTGTACATGTACGTGTCTATGTGTGCTTGTGTGTATGTGTATACTATTAAGGGATGGAGCAGCAGCAGCTCCGAGTCTACGCTGTGCCGCGATCCGCGCGCGCGAGGACAGAGAGTGAAATGGAGAGAGAGAGAGAGAGAAAGACGAGGTAGCTATATGTACGGTCAAAAGAACGGAATAGATATTGACTCTCGTGAACATGTACAGGTGCAAAAGAAGCGCATAGGAGAGAGAGAGAGAGAAGAGAACGGAGCTCGTCGTACCTTGCACACACACACACACAGAGTCACTTATTGATGTGATTACTCACACTTGGACGAATGAGTAGGCAAACGCTACTGTATACTACTACCGAGCGTAATACAGGAGAATAGGGTAACATTGCACCTCCCGCGTAGCCATGAGAATATATGTATGAGGCACACGGGTAAAAGCCGAGAGTAGGTACGTGTGCACTACATACATACACGAGAGAGAGAGAGAGAGAGGAGTGCATATAAGTTTTGACGTCGAAAGTAAAAGTGCACACACACACACACACACACACACACACACACACACACATTCACTCACACGTTTTAATTGAAGCTATATAAATATATATCTATCTCTCTTTATATACCTATAGTAAGGCGATGCATACGATTACACATACATCGATACTCACTTGTATGGGCATTCGAGTGTACGATGATTGAGAGCTCTCTGCAGCTGCGGCAGATTATCTCGTGGCTGCTGCTGATGACTCTCTGATGCTCGCTGCCGCGGCTCGGCCCATTCTCGATTTCGTCGTCATCGTCGTCGCCTCTTCTACGACAATAACCTTGCACGAGCGCGACGGAATCACAGAAGCGGTAGAAGCTTCGACGATCATTTCATTTGCACTGGTGGCTGCTGCGCTACTGGCCGACGTCGTCGAGACGCGACGTTTTGCCATGATGATCGCAGCGGACGCACGAGTATCGCAACTTATTTATGTCGGTAGATTCGCCTCTTGGTCGCAGGAGCTTATGTACAAGGGAGAAAAGTAAAAACGAGAGCAACCAGCGAAACTCGTATATTCGTCGATATCGCGAAGCACTGCTTGCGCGAGAAACATACACGCACGGACATTCACAGACACACAAGGGGGTTCGACAAACTTCCAGGCAGGCAGGCAGCAGCAGCTCACAGGCTTGTGTAGTTGCGTTTTGTGCTTTTATATATACAGCACGTATTCCTTTTCTTCTTGCGGCTATATTATTAACTTTATACGCTGCTACTTTTTCAATTCGTCCGACGACGACGATCGACTAGGCTACCAACTCCACCGCCACGAGCTTTTTCCAAGTTACCATCGTCGATAATAACTTGACAATGAAAACGGGAATACACCCCTGTGCTGTATGTGTGCTCGATATGACTCTCGGACGCAGAGAGAATGAGAGAGAGAGACGGAAGAGCTGCGAGAGAGGCTCGACGACGACGACGATGAAGAGGGTATGTTTCGTGCTGCTGGCTGCGAGTCGCGGTGGTGGAAAGTGCGCGCGCAACCCCCCGACGATCAGCAACCAGCAGCAAGCAGCCCTAAACATACATCACGTACTGCCACTGTTGGTATATATAATAATAAGTCGAGTAGCAGCCGAGAGAAGAGACGACGACGACGGCGGACTTCCCCCTTTGGCGCTTTCCGCGCGCTCAGAGCGCCACTATGAGCTGCACAGATAGCTGGTGCTATACATATACCTATATATTATATAACCAGCAGGCGCACTTGAGAAAGGTATACACGCTCACTCTCTCACACAAAAGGAGAAATGTACGTGTGTTTATATAGTTATAACGCGTACACATATTCCGAAAAGTATGTTGTTCGATATCTGTACAATGACAGCATAGGGATGGTATAGTAGTATGCCTCGGAGGAGCAGCTGAGCCTGCATAGGAGCGATTGCGGTCGCGTTGGTGCTTGGCGGTGGCCAGGACTCCATTCGAATAGTCGCGCCAGTTTGCTCGTGGTATATAATATGAAAATTGACATACAATTGGATACAACGACAGTTCTGAAAGAACAAGAGCTCGATACTCGAGGCTAATTGTTGTATTTGATACCGATTTTCTCTTGCGATCGATTGGCAATGAGCATCCCGATGAAATAATATTATTCCTATTCGTATGTATGAAGTACAAATGAAGTAAGACGCTGACTGACCCCAAAGCTATGAAAGTACAGGGTATCGGCTGCCCTCGCGGTTTCGGAAGCAATCATGTGCTGATTGCTCCCTTTTTCTAAAAAAAAAAAAAAAGGATACGCTACTAGTCCAAAGTGCTGGGACGAAAATTGTAATATTTTTGATTCTGATAATCATTATTTTCAACGATAACTTGCGAAACATTTATAAGGTATCAACACAAAATGTTGACAGAATGCAAAAAACATACCCGAGAAAACTTTTAAAAATGAAAAAAATCTAAAAAAAGGAAATCTAAAATTATTCTAAAATATTAAAAATTAGCTATCATATGGACGACCATCAGAAATGAAGCTTATTTCAGTTAAATAATTCGAAACATCAAAATGTCTGTGTGTCATCGAAAGAAAAAAAACCGCTGCCAATTTATTGGCAAGCAGTTTCCTCCAAAGATGGTTTTTACTTATTGTTAAAAAAAAAAAAATAATAATAATAACATTTTTTTTCCTGCCTTATAATTGAGAAAGAGCAAAGATTATTTTGAAGAATTAAGGGAAAGGTTTGTCTACAAATTTTGTTATAGTCTCAGGACTAGAAAAAAAAAAATTTGAAATTTTTTTGAAGATAAAAAAACGGTAAAAAAAGAAAGAAAAAAGTGTAGTAAGTATTTTTTCAATTTGTCAATGATTAAATTAAGTTGGAAATATTAAATCATATGATAAACTGAAACAAATTTTTTTCAGATATTTAAAAAAAAAGTTTTTTTTTTGAAAAATGTTTTTCTCCGTTAGCTGAAAAAAAAAATTTCATGGGCTTCGTCCTGGATATAATGCAATTTAAACTACATTTGAATTTAATAATGATGGCTAAGATTTGGTTGAGGAATGAAAATTTTTAAAAAAAGCGGATGGAGTATTGCAAAAGAGGGTATTTTTTATCTACTTTTACCGCAGGTTAGCAAATACAGGTTACCAGTGCATTGAATCAAAATTCAGATAACACGATGGGGACATTGACCTTAATTTACTATTTGATTTTTTCACTTAAGGAGGTTCGGGAGTGTTTGAGGGGGACGAAGCGGGACGCGAGGGGCTCCTATACTTCCAATGTTAAATTTTCAGCGCTGCCAACTTCGAAATAACACGAAATTGTAGGTTTTTTCAATGAGCTGGCACACAATTATAGCTATTATTAATAATTCAATCATTTTGATGAGTTTTTTTCGATGTTTTAGGCTTAAAACAATACTCTATTTGTCATTAGAGTCGAATGAGCACATATTTTTGTTGTTCTAGCTCATTTGTTGGTTAGGGTACGCGCAAATGACCCACGAATTTTTACACATAACAATTTATTTCTCGATAACTAAACGGTCGATGAACTTCTTTTCGCAGTCAAATTATTCCTTATTAAATTTCCTACATGTACGTATTTTTTTCTATTTAGTTTTTGTTTTTTTACATTATGTTTATGCTCATTGAAAGCGAAAATTCATGATTTCTCGTAAGAAACCATGTTAAATGGTCAAAAAATTTTTTCATCATTTTAACAAAATTTTGCGGTGAAAAGTTGTATTTTGATATAAACATTCATATTATAAAGTTTCAAAGCAATTGAACGTGTTTTAAAAATTTGGCTGCATTTCGCTGAGACTCCCGAACCTCCTTAAGAGGTATCAATAATAAGGTTTGAATAATTAAAAAAAAATTAGTTCATAATGTTATGGGACGAAGATCAAATAGAAGCTTTAAAAATTTTATTTACAATTATGTCTTATCCAACCATAATTATTTGCATATGTATGCCAAGTCAGTTATTGATCAACGCCACTAACGATTTGTTTACGGAATGGGAAGCGAGCCAGGAAATTTATAGTTACTAAATTATTGAAGATAATATGTATACCTTTTTAAAATTTGACGTAGTTATTTCATCAAGTGGTACACTTATCCACCGAAAGCTAGACTCTTATTATTGATAATAATAAGAAGATCAATGAAAGATTTTAATACGGCGGCTGGGCCAATAATAACTTTGAACATTGAAAGCTGCAGCTTGGTAAGCGGACCTATTGAATTTTCGAAATTTACAACTTTGAATATATAATCATCATATTTTATTTCAAAGATAATAAAACGATCGGTATCGTTTATAGCAGCTTTCAGGTCAGTGTTTCAATCGGTTAAGTAGAGGAAATCTTTTGAATGCATACATTTTTAACGTTAACATCCTTTTGATATATTGATTAGAATTATACTTCTCTATTTTATAGTATTTTCCATTGCAATAAGTTTAAACACGATTTTTTAGCTCAATCTTAAAAACTTTATGTTGTGTCGGGTTATACAAGATGTTATTCTACGTCTTTACATATTATTAGGCTTGCCATTATACTGAATATGAAATTGACCCATTAAAAAAAAAAAATAATAATAATTTCGTATTTACTATAATCCAGTACTTACAGTAGTTTCCTAATATGAATAAAGCTGTTTTGTTCGACCTTGCACTTAAAACGCAATGTTTAATGAACAAATTTGAACGAGTCTTGGAAATATTACAAAAATCCTTGTGGATTTTTAGTTTGATTTTTAGACCTAAAAAAAGTTCAGTTTTTTAGCCAATTCACAGGTCAGATTTCAAGATGAATAAAGTGTCAGTCCATTGATGGCAAGTGAAGATGCCTTTTACATTAATTAGCAACGAAGCTAATGATTTTGGATTGGAGACAGCCAAGCAAGCGGGTCGATGCAGTATAAGTATATCAGAGAATGCTGCGGCGCATTTATATCCCAATCTCTTATATGAAGACGATTAATAAAAATCTTAATTTCGATAGTCCATCTTCGAAAGTTACGGAAAAAATAATGTGGCCACATATGAATAAAAGGACGAAATTGATTGGAAGATCCTTTAGCATTAAAACAATGTCAATTTTATTAGCAAGTTAAGCATTATCGTTCAAACTTCAATATTTTTATAAATTTATAAAATTTTTATAAATCAATTTGAAATATTTTTAAAAATAATCAAATAGATGTTTTGTGAGTTAATTAAATCTGGTACCCAAAAAGACAAGAAATTGACGTTCAATAGTAATTGTAAACTTTTAAAGTACTTTAATTAAAAAAAAGAATTTTTTACCAATGAATTTAACCAAACTTTATTAATTGAATTAAAGAATCTTAAAAAATTTCACCAGTAGATTAAGTAGCTGAAAAATGGCTGAACACAAAAAATAAAAAATTTCACAAAATTTTTTTTTTGGCAATTATACACACTTTTGTACATACATTTTTGTATTACGTAATTATTGGGACATTTTGGGCACACATTATGTACAAGTTCCTTATGTTCTCTTATAATTTAATAAACCAAATACATATTTTTAGATTTTTAGACTGTGATTTCAATACTATCACATTCAATGGTCCAGGCTCTCAAAATGTCAATTCCATTTTGGAAAATGTGTACCCTATCGGCATTTGATGTTGCAAGAATAAAACACACTATGCGATATTGCTAAATATTTTCGATAATAAAACAATTCTTCGTAGTAATGAAATATTTTAGAAACTACAGCATAATATATTTAACACTGAACATAGGAATATTCCTGTATGAATTTTTGTGCAATTATTATTCAATAAATCGCGTAATTAGAGTTTCTTAGTATATTGAGTTTATCACTATTTTTGAAAATTAGGCACTTCGCTCTTGTTCCTCATCCAGTACCAAGTACCTTAAGTTCCGGAGAGTATTTTTAATTAAAGATTCATCTATGTTTAAAATTGAAACAAATTAAAATCCGAGCATGTTAATGAATTAATGTTTTTATTTTTTTCTCTCTTGTTACACATGTTCTTAGAAACTAAAGAAGTTTCACTTCAAAAAGGGATGTTAAAAAGCTGGTGGAGTGTTAACAACCAAACAATTTTATCAGAAACACATGCACGAGTTCTCGAATTTTCATCGTGATTTTTTGGGCTGCAGATACTTACATCATTCAATGACAGGGACAATATCTGGAGTTCTGGGCTTCATTCGCCAAGCAAAAACAGCACAGCTGATCCAAGATCATTTTACAACAACTGATCGGCAGACGTTGGCGCGTCAGCTTCGAAATAGGTTTCAGCGCCCAACGTCGGCAAAATCTTCACGGCAGTTTCTCGCACAGGTGCGTGATGCACGCCCTGTCATCCTCTGGGGGGAGCGCGTACAATATATTTGCGCGCAAGGCCTCGAAGAAGTCCCGACCCTCGAGTACTTCCGTGGCGTTTTCTTCCAACTGAATCAGGTCGTGGATCGACAGAGCCGGACTTATCAGTACAATAGCATTTTTTCGCTTCTGAGCTGAGAGACGTACCAACGTTCCTCGAGGTCTGCAAATTTCTCGAACACGTCGTGCTTGAGGAACAATTTCACGATCGTCTGGGCGTCTCTTCGTTGCAGCTTGTATCCTCTTCTCTCAAGGTGCTGGACGCAGGCCAGAGCGCCCGCTACGATCTGCAATTTAGGAAGAGCCCGAATTGCATCGTGAAACTGCGATTTGATTCCCTCGTCGAAGAGAGCCTCGGTGGGAAAACCGAAATTGGACAGATCAGCGCCGTGATTCAAAAGCAGATCGACCATCCGAGGCATGACGTTCGCCACGGCCAATATGCAACGGTGTCCGGCCCAACTTATCCACGACGTCGACCTTCAGCACCAGACGCTTGTGGTCGCAGATCGCGAAGAACGGCAACATCATGTCATCTCCAAAACGGTAATCATATGAAGAGGCGTCGAGGCTTCGGCATCGGCGCCGTTTGTCAACAGCGCCATGGCCATTTCGCTTCTGCAGTCGTTCAGGGAAATGTGCAGCGGCTTCCGTCCCCGATTGTCCTGAGCGCTGACCTGTACCGGCAGGTATCTCTTGTGGCTGTGCTCGTACAGCATATTTATCAGGAGTTCGTCGCAGTACTCTTTGCCCAATTCGGATCGGCGCCGTAGGTCAGCAGCTCTGGGACAATACGGTGATCGCCCTCGGACAGAGCCAAGTGCAGCGGCGAGTCGCCTGTCTCTTCCATGAGTTGATTCGGATCCTGTTCGAGAACTAAGAATTTCATGACAACATCGTCCGGGCCACACTTGCAGACTATGTGAAAATGCGACATTCCATCCTCGTCGACGTAGTTCAGGTCGAAACGGTTGTAAATTTCGAAAAGCTGATGGATCTTACTGTACTGACTCTTCTTGAACGCGCGATGTATCGGCGTGGTACGACGTAAAATTGGCTCGGAGGTCGGGCTCGTCCTTGTAGCCGCACTCGATCACAAAGTTGATGAATCCTTCTCCAGAACGGTGAGCAATGGAATCCAAGAGAAGAAGCTCGATTAGTCTCTTTTCGAAGATCTTTCGGAGATTCGGAAGTGGGACCTTCCACTGGAAGATCGAAGAATCGTCAACTTTCCTGATGAATTTTCGTCGATCATCTTTGACCTTCCAGTTGACCTTATCACGTAATCTTTTCAATTTTTCCAAGTTGACTTGGCCACGGTGATTCCACGAGTCATCGGAATCAAAGCCGTTGCTTTCGGCGTGTAAACTTTCAACGGATTCTTCACTGGACCTAGAGGACATTTTTCTGCCGTCACAGTTTTAAGACGCAATACATTAATTAAACAGTCACTCTTAATAACTTTTTTCGACAAGAATTAACTGCCCGACGACGATATGATATTTCTTTGTTCACACTGAGATATACTATTCGGTAGTATTATGAAATCTCGATACTTTTAAGTATCGAGCCAAATATCGCTCGATACTTTTTTAAGCCTTTAGTCTCGATTAGCCGTGACGAATCTTTTGCCGAATGCCGTTAATAATCTGCTGTGTTAGATGTTTATTTTCACGTGTTTATTTTTCTAAGTGCTAACTCAGGCAAATATAAATTTGAGAGCAGACAATGAATGGAAAAAAGAACTTTTTTTGTTGGAACAATTCGAAACATCTGTAAAACATTATAATAGGCAACAATTTTGTTTAAACTAGGCTTTGTAATGAGTTCATTTTTATAACAAAAGTAAAAGTTTAAAAAAAATAAAATTAAGCAGTTTCATTTTAATGAATGAAGTTTAATAAGCGTATTAATCACCACTCATTTTCTTGAAAAAGTTTCCCATATTATTCGGCAAGAGCTAGTATTTACGATCAATTTTAACTTTTATCGTTCTCAACTTTTCTAAATTAAACTCTTCATTTCTCTATTTGTAGAGCTGTAACGAGCTTATCCTAACATATCGAAAGCTGTTTTCAAAAAAAACTTCAAACGCGATTTTGAGCGTACAGTTTCGTTGCCCGCAGCCCGCTACATATGCTGTAAGAGTACTGGTAAATTACATACAAAGCAACTTATCTCATTACCACACTGTGTCGCTTTTTCGCTCTTGCTAACGTCGTCTGCATGTTTTGAAATGATATAACCTCGTGTGAGCAGCCGCAATGTTTTTATAATAAACCGCAAATTTTTTTGTAAATCAAATTTAGTTAATAATTTTAGTTTTAGTTAATAATTTTTTTTCAAAACTCGTCGATGTTTAACGATCGAAATTTGCGAGAATAAGAAAATGCTGCGAAGGATTTTTAACCGTGAATTCGCGAGTGCAATAAAAAGAATAAAATCTTACAGTGTGACTTGTGAAAATAAATTTTGCGATTATGCAAAAAATGCGAAATCAAATGCCCCGAGTGACGAATCCTGGAGAATTTTATTCTTTGGATCTGATAAATTTGCTACGGAAAGCTTAAAAGCCTTACATTCTAAATAGTAGGTGTCTATTTTAACTTTGTCATTCAAAACATGAAATTATATTTTAGTAGCATTTACTTTTAGCAAAGATAAAAAATTAGTTCGACACTTGGAAATCGTCACTGCTTATCAAGGTCAAGAAAATTGCCTCACCAAATATGCAAAAAAAAATAAAATTCCCCTTCATGTATGGCCACCAGAGATCAGTGAAGGAAAATTTGACATCGGTATAGTAGTGTCATTTGGCCACTTGATACCAGAAAAAATTATAAATAAATTTCCACTGTAATAATTTTTACTACTTGACATTCTATATCAAATCTCAATTTATTTTATGATATATATTTTGCAGAGGAATGATAAATGTCCATGCTAGTCTTTTACCAAGATGGAGAGGAGCTGCACCAATTTGTCATGCTTTGATCAATGGTGACACATACACTGGAATATCAATTATGAAGATTGCTCCGAAAAAGTATTAAAAAGGTTGATGAAAATTTATTCCATCTTTTATAATGTTACAATTAATTTTTAGGTTTGATATTGGTTCAGTTATAATGCAACAAAGAATTGAAATACATCCTGATGACACACAAATTGAATTGTATGACAAACTATCAAAATTAGGTGCTGAAGTACTATCAAGGACAGTTGATAAACTCCCAAATATTTTAAATTCAGCACAATCACAAGATGAAAAAGAAGTCAGCTATGGTATATAATTATTCAAAATGAACAACTATGTAATTTATTTTTCAATCATCCTCCTAATATATTCATTTTGTTTTAGCTCCTAAAATTACCAAAGATACTTCTTTTGTCAACTGGGCAATTATGACCGCTAAAAATGTCTGTGATTTACAAAGGGGTTTAAATGGTATTTATCCCTTGAGAACTTATTTCAATAATGTGCCAGTAAAAATTTTGAATGTGAAATTGGTCACAGACACTAGTAATATACCTCATGTACATGAAAAAACTCCTGGTTTAACAGTTTATGATAAAAGTACAAAGAAACTTTATGTTTGTTGTAAAGATGATACTTGGGTGTCTGTAGAAAAAATTGTTATTCCTGATCATCGACCATTGAATTCTCAAGCTTTTGGTTCAGGATATATAATGAATACAAAAGAGAAATATTGCTTGTTTGGTTGAAAAAGTATTTAATACTTAATTACAGTATATTCATACGATGAATCATTTGTACATATTTATAGTAACTTGTAAATATAATAATTATTGAACAGATTCTTTAAGAAAAATTGTTTCTATTGTTAACTTATTATTGTATTTCCTTATAACAATTGATATCATAAGATAAGAAGATGTGTGTAATTCTTTTACTCTGAATGAATTAATCACTACTTATGTTTTTCTGATGATCAGAAGTTTAGGAATTTCTCTATACACAATACATAAAAAATTATCAATTTGAAACAGACTCAATGATGATCAAATCAAAAACAGAATAGTGATTGAATAATAGTTAAAAAGATAAAAATAATGATAATTCAAAGAACTTTTCAATTGACAGAAACAATTTAAAGTATCATTGAATATTTATCATATCAACATAATAATATGATTTTAATTTTCTAAAAATGATACAAATTGTGTTAACTTATGCAACTGCTCTTCTGCAATAGTTTCTGTTGTACTGGCATTGCTCTTTGGGACTGCTTTAGTGGGTTTCACTGTGTTTCCTACAAGATTCCATCCTCTTTGTTCTGCTACTACTTTAGTTTCATCGAGTGACATACCAATCATTTTTGATAATGTCACTAGGTCTAAAGATGCATAAGCATCGCCAACAAGTTTCAGCACTCTTTCTTGTACTTCTCCTACAATCATGAATAAAAATTAGATATAAATTATCTGCATCCTTAAAAATTTCATTATTAAGAAAGTAACTGTACCTTTCAGTGCTTGCATTACTTCACGAACATTAGGATTCCATTCAACGTTTAAAGCAATATGAACTTCTTCCCAATCACGTGTCCACATTTTTTTACCAACAGACCAGATCTTTCTTAAATCTGAACATGCCATTTTCACATTTACAGGTATCCTCTGCCATAAAAATTTTGCTAGACATCTATAATACAATAAATATAATATTATTAAAGTAACAAAAATATACCATTTGTAGATTAAAAAAAGGGGTACTGAATTTTTAATTAATTAGTACGTACAGTTCATTTTGATATAAATAAATAGCCAACATCTGGCAGTACGTCTCAGGATTGACTGATCCATCATCGCTCTGAAAGACAACACTTTTATTAATTTTTTGCAAATGCATTTTCAATACCTTTAGCTAATAAGCTGCTGCTGTTTTAGCTAATAGGTACAAATAAACATCAAAATAGTCATCAAATATTCAATAAATACATTTCTGCAAAATTTCACACGAAAATCATTATAACCTTAATCAGTGTATTTTCATAGATTCTAACTCAAGTAATTTTGTTTACAATAACAATACTCACGTCCAATTCTTGCTCCTCTAATTTAACCAAAATCTCTTCGAGATTATTTAACACCACCATTGTCGTAATATAAGTAAGCTCAACGTATTCGAAAAATCGCCTATTAAACTACCGTAGCGTGTATTTACTCGGAAACGTTTTCATATACGGTATATTATTTAAAATAAAAAAAAGAATAATATAAAATGCACCGAGACTGACATGAACGAACAACACGCTCAGCTCCTGTATAACACTTCGAGCCGGTATTAAACATGAGGTGTGTTCTGCAATAAAAGTCGTCGCGCCATGATCTCGGCTTAGCACGATTATCCCGATATTTTTCTGCGAAATCTTGAAAAGATCGAGATTAACCCGCGAAAATTGATCTCGATCGATTCTACGAATACGTTGAACTTTTCGATTGATCCTTTTCTCTTTTGCAATTTTCGCACGAGTGAGCTAGGAAAATGTTGATTGCAGAATATGTTCACGTATCACGGGCTAGAAGCCCTCGAAGGTCTGCTTGTCGTCTGTGCACTGTGATAAGAACTACGGACAAGTGTCCCATTATATGTGGTGCTTGTCAATATTGTCGCAAAATAATCGTGAAATAAACGTTTAATCAAGTATTTTTAAGATTTAATTCATAAATGAATCCCAAGATTTGGTGTAGGGTAGTATTTACCGAAAAAGCTGCGATTATTGATTTTGTGTTTCAACGCGATTGATTTATTATGGGGGAACATATGTCACTGCTCAAACGATTATCAAATAACGTAACGTTTTTAGTACGAAACTTTTAAAAAAACGTGTGTGTATGTGTGTGCAATGTAATTTGTAATAAAAATAAACCAAATAAACAAAAATTATTGATAATTTTAAGACGGTAAAATTCCAATAGCTTCTTGTTGTTCTTCTGTAATTTAATATGAAGTGTATGAAGTTTTAATTAAAAAATTATCAAATATTACTGAGAAAATATTTTTTAAATAAAGCTAGCAACCAAAATGGGGAGCAATTCGGCAAGTCATTTTGTTCTGGAAAAACAAAAATTTACTTGTGGAACAACAATTATTTTGGATGAGTGTTTAAAAAATATCATTGATTCTTACATGATTCAAGATAACTATCCTTTTGAACATGTCACCCCTTATTGTACAAGTGTTTCAACAAATGTTATCGATAGAAATTTAATGCAAATTATTTTTAAAGACCAGCTCTTTAATAGTTTAAATAGTCTGTATAATGCATTTATAGACAATAATTACAAACATAAAAAAAAAGTTGCATCCAAAGTACCTGATCAAATAAGTTATACGATTGTGAATTTGTACAAAAGTTACTATTTACTTTCGAGTTCAAAAGATCATCTAGAAAAGATCAACATTGATTTAATAAAGAAGTTGAAACAACAACAAAATAACTCTCCAACTAGTCAAATAAAAATGAGCTTAGCCACATGTTCAAAATGTTCTCAAATGGAAAAGTCATTGACGGACTTGCAAAAAAAATATGATGAAATTCATAAAGATAGAGACAAAATGGTTGTCAGATATGCCGGCAGTGAAAAAAGTCACATTGATGCTCAAAGGTAGAGTATAAATTTAATTAGTATAGATAAAATCAGTAAAAGTTAAACAAATTATTTTATTGATATTACAGATCCATAAAGAGTTTAGAAAAAAAGCTACATGAGAATATAAGCTCAAGAGAAACATATCGTAAAAAAAATGAACAATTGCAAGATCGCATCATTAAACTTGCAGGGGAAATAAATGGAAAAAATTCTGAAATAACAACATTGAGAAATCAAATTGAGCATCAAAAAGATAAATTGAATACTAAAGACTTGCAGTTGCAATGGAAGGAAAACAGATTGAAGCATTTTACACATTCTTTAGAGGAAACTGACAAAAAATTAAATGATTTAATTGTAAGCGTATAAAAATTTTAAATAAACTAAATAATTAATATAATATTTTTTTACTATACGAAACAATTTTTACAGGTTGAATACAATAAATTGAAAACAAAATATGAAACATTGTTACTGGAACATTTAGCAAAAAGTACTTCCAATGACGTCAATGCAATGAGAAATTTTTCAGACAATTCAAATGCTAGTCCAGTTAAGCTTGTAAGTGAAGGAAATGAAATGCAAAATATTGATTTGAAAGAAAATGATTCCACTAGTCAAAATAGTGTATCCATAGAAAATTTGTACATTCAGTGTGGTAATTATGTTGCTCAGATAAATGATCTGCAAATAAGATGCGAAAAACAAAGTGAAGAAATCCAAATGTTAACAAGTACCCTGTATGAAAAAGAAAATATTTGCAAAGAAGTTGAATTGTAAGTAGAAAGTAGTTAATGAATAACATTTTTATGTAAAATATTTTTGTTTAATGGTAATAATTATTTGTTAGAATGAAAAGTAAAATTGAAGCAGATGAAGTTCAACTGCAACAAGTAAATCTACTAAATAGTGAACTTCAAGCAGACAAACAGGACTATAAACAACGTTTGATGGAATTACTTGATTTTACCCAAAAACTTACAGATAAAAATGTTCAGTTGCAATGTGAAAATCAGAATCTTTCTAGTCATACCAAACTGTTAGAAGCTAAACAAGAAAATTTTTATAAAACTGTTATAACTTTGCTTACAGAAAAGAAAGATTTAGAAAATAATTTAGCAATTGAAAAATCAAAATTCGACCAATTATGGGAATTTTCGGTTCATTCAATTGCTAAACTTTTACTTGATACTCGACAATTAACGCAGCTCCTAAGTGATTTGCGAGGAGAGTATATAATTCTACAGAAGAAATGTAGTGCATTTTTTGTACAAATAAAGCGCGAAAAAAATAAAAAATAATATTTGTATAAAATTTTGCATATTCGATTTTTTCTATCCTGTTGCACAAACTGTAATTTTAGATGAGAATTTGGACGGGATAATAAAAATACATTAACAGTTTCATTTTTAATAAACTTTTTTTATCTTAATTTAATAGGATTTTAAAAATACATCATTTAGTTAGCAAATAATACTATATGCATTACTGACTAATGAAATTTCATTGATAAGAATCTTGATTAGCATGGTACAATGTATAAATAATAACATCTAAACACAATTAATTGATCAATACCATTGACGATTTCATTTTCTGGAGTTATTCTCCATTCATATTATTTACAATTCAACGCAAATCTTAGATTCATATTTGCGTTAATATCCATACTTTTAATTAAAAATAGAAACTATTTGCATGATTACTGACTGAGAATTTCATAAAAGTATATTATAAAATTGAAACTAAATTAAATAATTCAAATTAATAATCAATATTCATCCATAACGATAAATACCAACTGCGATAGAATTGGGAATTATGCACTGATATTAAAAATAATACAACTTTTGTAACTAATTGTAATAATTTCAGACTTAGTCGTTACTTTCGAAACGCTAAAAGTAAACTAAAAAATTTACTAAAAATCGTTTTTCGCTTCAAACAATCAATTCTCCAATTCGGACGCCTGTAAAAGAAAAAAGAAAAACTTAAATGAAATTAAATGAAAAATAAAGAAAAAATAAAGATTTCTCTTTGTAAATCAAAACGAATTAACTTACGCTTGGATCGCAGTCTGCACAGTGCCAAGAGTAACCGCGTCGCTTGGGCGACTTTTTCACCGGCGGATCGAGGCACGTGAAATGATACGACTTTTTACACTCGTCGCACTCGACGGAATTTTGATTCGTACCCGTTTCGCTGCACACGATGCAGGTGACAGTCACGGTCTCGCCCTTGCTCTTTCGTCCGCTTCCAGCGCTCTGGGGAGTCAGTTTCAAGGACGCGGGCATCTCCTTGCCCTTGGACACGTGCTGGTTGAAATGATTCGACGTCGGTGTGGCATAGCTCTCCGAAGGAGCCACGCTCGGCGCTACTGTGGAAGACGACGAGCTGATTACCATTGTTGGAGTGCAGTCGTTCGCGATGCTGCTTTGAGGCAATGGTATCGGCTTGATCTGTTAAAGAAAGAGAAAAAAAATTTTATTTAGTATAAATATCGCAAGAATATGTTTCATTAAAATTCGAGTACTTACCTTAATAGTGATCCGCCGATGTGCTTCTTGGGGCTTTCCTTCACCGTCCAATTCGATTTCAGCATTTTTTCTTTTGTGCTTACGTTTGCGTTGTTTTGTGCTACCGGATATCATATCAGGAGAGTACCTCTTGTGCTTTTCTCTGAAAGTTTCAAGTTAAATTTTAATCTTTGTTTAAAAAAGCTCACTCGTTCATCGAAAAATTAAATCAAATAAACTACAAACCTCCTGCGTTTCTTTCCATTACGATTCGAATTTAATTTGTGGAAGTTTTCAGTGTACGAAGCCATTCGATACTCCGGATTCTGTTCATTCTTTATTGTCATTGTGTCTCTGATCGGGCAGAAATCGTATTCCGAAGCGGCGATTTCTTTTTTAACATCTTTATCTTCTATGGATTTTATTCGGATCTTCTGGCAATTAGTGTTAGGCGAATCGTTGAAACTTTCCGAATACGTCCTTTTTATACTATTGGTGCTATTCGTCACTATCATTTCCTTCGATTCCGGCTCCATCTCCTCGAATGACTTAGATGCGTCTCTGTACTGTCTCAATCTACGCGGCGCGGTAGTATCGACACCCTCGACTTCGGAGCTCGACGATTCCTTATCACATTCCGAGCACTGCCATCCCATGGACTTGGTCTTCTTCGGCATTCTTGTCAGCGGAGGATTCAAGCACGAGAGATGATAGTGCAAGTGGCACGTGTCGCACTTCGCCAAGAGATGCTGATCGGTGTTTCGCCGACAAATTCCGCACTGGTGTCTCACTTGGAGTATTACTTTTTGAGCTTTGTCCGATTCGCTCAAGTGGTTCTGAACGTGCGATATTGACGAATTGTTGACGTGCTCCTGCCGCTGCTTCGAGAGCACTCCGATCTTTATCGGATTTCTGGCAGGTTGCTGTGGTGGCTTTGGTTTGGTAACCATCACCGGGATGGGCATGGAACGATTCGCTCTGTCGAGCACTTTGTGGTACATATCGATTATTTTCCGGAGATTCGCGTTCAAAGTTAACTGAGACTCGTTTTGTTTCAATATTCCGTCGTACTTTTGATCGAGAGTTTGTTGCAATTTTAGTAATTCCGAATTCGTCTCCATTAATTTCTTGAATCGCGCATTCATTTGTGAAGTTCGTTGATTTCTATCTAGAAAGTAGCTTATAAATTCTACGTTAAATGCAGGCGGTATGTGCCATTTTTTATGTACATCGGCGAGAGAAGCCATCTGCTCCTCTTGAGTTTCCATCACTTGAACATTGATGCCCATTAATTCGGCTTTGCGTTCCAAATTTCTGCAAGCTGCTGCCGAGGTGGTCATCATTCTTGGCATCTTTTGATCAGGTACTGAAAGTTTATAAATAATATTACAATACAATGACGAGTTTTAAATACAGTTACTTGATCAAGTAACAATTATTTTAAAAAATTACCCCATGGCATTGGTTTTAACGTTCTGTGCGCCAAATACTTTTGGCGATGCTTATTTAGTTTTCGCTGTATCCTTAAATATTCTTCTGACTGCAAATGCTCCGGTTTTGTAATCATTTGTTTGTACATTTTTTCTCGTAATTGCAAAGCCATCCAATTTTTTTTGCGTTTCCTAATTAGACTTTTATCGGAATGTAATTTACAATGGGCATAAAATGGATCTGCTTGATCAACTTCTTCACTGTGTGCTTCGGATAGTAAGCCCTCTTTTTGTGCGCTGTATATTACAAAATGGTTAATAAAATCATAAAATCAAATACTTCGATGCATTAAAAATGAAGTAATTACCAAGTAACATGAAAATATGTGTGACACATTCCAGCATCACATTCTATACAAACGCCAGTTCTGGCAAACTTGGTATCCTCACACAAAGAACATGGCTTAGCTCCCCATTTATTATATGGCATTTCGAAAAGTGTAATGTTAGTAAGTTTATCCACTTCTCCAAAAGCTACACCAGGAACATAGAGAGCACAAACAAGATGTACCCATTTACCGACATCTGTTTCTTTGAATATGCCACCTTTGTTTGGACATAGTTCACAACAAATGTCCTCTATTCCCGCGCTGCAAGCTTCGCAAAACCACGGGGCCGATTGCGACGAAGAATCTGTACTGGAAAAACTTTCAACGTCGGAAACTCCATAGCATCCTGAAATTGCAATTAAAAATGATTAAAACACTGCTAGTATTATTAGTAAATGTTTTAACTCTGCAAATATTTGGTATAAAATTAAATAACTTACCCTCATGCACAGTTACTCCACAGCCATCACATTCAACAATTTCATTAACATCATCACTTCTATCTCCCAAGCAGCCACAACAAACCAGAATTTTTGACAGTTTCTCTCGTGTGATTCCACTATTAACTAAATTATTTTGAGGTATTTGTACTTTTCCTGAATCATCTTCTTTTTGAACATGATTTGTTTCACTTTTGCTGCAACCATTTTCTAATTGTTGATTTTCAAAATTTAATTCACCTTCTTCATCTTCTTCTTCATCATCATCGTCATCATCATCATCGTCTGAATCATCTGAATCATCATCAGAGTCATCGTCCTGATCTTCTATAAATACATAATTTATTCAAATCATTTAATAATTTTCAATAATAATATATAATATATTCAAATTAAGTACTGAACATACTTTTACTTAAACCATTGGAGTCAAGAGAGTCATCTGATTCTTCACAATGATCTTCAATACGGAAGTCACTATCATCTGAGCTTTCTCCCAAATCAAAATCCAATAGAGACGCATGAGCTGATTCAATAGGTTTTACCCGTCTCTTTTTAGGATCTCTCTCAACTAAAATATAGAAGAAAAAAATTTAATAAAAGTTTTAAAACTTTTTTTATTTTAATAATAAGACTTTCTTAAAGTTTTAATGAATTTGAATTAATACTCATCATAATATTTAAATTCAAATTTTTGACATAAAAAAATTAATTGTTTGAATTTTTAAAGCAAAGTTATACTTTGTTGTTTTGCCATTTCATAATCTTATCTCACCATGTGTTTGGAGATTTGTTGAAGTAATAGTATATACAAAACTCAATAATTTTAAAATTATATTTAAAAATTTTAATTTCACAACAAAAAATAATGCTTTCATGTCAAATTCGAAACATATTCGAAAAAAAACTCACGAACTTTATCAATATGATAACAACATTTAAAGTTCGCCAGCGGGGGGTCTAATCAGTCCCCACATGTATCTAACCAATCAAGTGCACAAGTACATAATTTTGGATATCAAAAGAAAAAAGAAACCAACTACTTGGCGACATAAAATGACTTCAAAATGCTTACTCATAGTTTTGAACAAAAAGCCGACGTCGTCGCTGGCCATTTTTGCTGATTTTGTTATCAATCGGCAGGCACGATGATGATCCACGCTCTTTTATATCGATTTAAATATCAATCCCCGAATGTTGACATATTTCCCGTGGCTGCTGCTGCTGCTACTGCGGGGTCTTTTAACTTGCTGCTCCGAGCGAGAGAGAGAAAATTCCTCGAATCGCACACGCACCGGTGCTGTACTACTATATGCTGCTCCGCCGCTGCTGCTGCTGCTGCTGCTGCTGCTGCTGTATGTAATGCTGTGTGCGTCGAAAAACAGATTATATGTCTGACCGTCGGTTACATTATGCGATACCCTATTATGAATACGGAGCAGTGCACTGTATCAATGGCAAAGCGTCGTTGAGTTTTGACATTAATTAGTCGAATAAATTATATAGAACCAAGAGAGAGAGAGAGTAAACTCGATAATCTAATTGGGAGCACACACGCGACCCGTGGCGTTAAAAAACGCTGCAGTGGGTGAGAGGCACTGACGATATGTTATAGTAAGGCCGTCTGCACGTAACGCAGAGTAAAAGCGAGAGAGAGAAAGATAGAAAGAGAGAGTGGGCCCGAACCTGCTTGAGTCGTATGTAAAGCATACACGCGCATGTGTATGTGCATGTGCGGAATGGGGCAGGATTCGATTTGACAATTTTCGATATTGAGTAAGATAGCTCCGAGGCAAAAAACAACTTGAATGAATAAGAAGTTATGAGTTTCGAAGCCACGAGCCAAATCCCCGAACTCCGAAATGCACGAAGCCAATTCTTTTATACTTTTGATCTACCTATATAGATATATCTTGTTTGTATCAAGTGCTCATAGATAGAAATGTGCTGTTGCACACCACGATGCGCTTGCGTCCCGCAATGAAGCAAACGCGAAGAAGCGAGATTTATATCTACCTATGCGCGATATATTGTAGTTTTTCAATTGCTCACATGGAATAATTCGGATTAAATCTACCGTTGGTATAACTTTTCCTTCTCGATTGCGCGGACGACTCCAATTATTCTTTACGAATTAATCCGCGTTAATGTAGCCGTTTGACAGTTTAAAAAAAACCGACTGTCAGTGATCGCGCGAGACGAGACGATCTCCGAGCTGCTCCGAAGCGCTCGGCTAGCGCTCTATACACGGCCGCGAGACTGTAATATATATTATTGTCGTCCCAAAAAGCGGTTGCGTACTGAGAGAGGCTCATTGTAAATTGGACCTTAATTTTGTAACGCTCTCGCGCTGACTGACTCGCTGCTATTGTTTGTGTATTTGTATCGCGAGTGAAGTGACGCTTATTATGATGATCGCAACCACTGTGCGTGATAAGTGAGTTAGTTTATTTTTTACGGAAAATATAGCATTATTGAGGTGTAGCATGTTTCGTCAACGTTGACAGTTTCGACAAAGTAAATATTTATTTTACTCGCTTCAATTTAAGAGGATTGTAATCGTTTATTTAGTTGTTTATGAGTGATTATTATTTGGAAATCGTTAAGGTTTCCGTATAAGTACTACGCTTACTCTTTCAATTTAGTAATAAAAATGTCTAATCAGTTTAGAAATTGAAGTTTTTTCTTAATAACTGTTTGTTTGTTAGGGTCATCAACAATTTGAGCCAATTTTAAGAATAATGTTGTTGTTCAAGAGGTTAATTTTATTTAAAAATTGCTCATATACTTTTGGGCAGCTTAAAAAAAAACTATATCATCAATAACTAATCAAATAAGTTTACCAAAATAAAAAATTGAGTCGAGTACTTGTGAAATCAAACTTTATTAAGTCAGTACTATACTAGTCATTTTGCAAAATAAAATCATTATTTTATGTATTTTTATAGGAATGTGTTGCTCAATTAGAAAAAAATTTTATGATATCCATAGAGTGAATTGGTCAATATCAAAAACTTATGTAGAAGTGATAACGCCTCCATTACAATTTTGAAAAAAAAACCTACTAATATATTCATGTGAGTATTTCTTGCAAGTACGCTTGACTGTTCTATTTATGTGTGATATAATGTTTTCAAAGCTACATTGATCTGATATAGAAAGTAGTTTTACGCACAGCTACATATATTAGAATTACCTATAAAAATGAAATTTCTGTAATATAGAGTTGAATTGATTTATTTTTTTTCATTCAACACTTTATGTTACTGCAATGTAGCTTAGCAGATCAATAGCAACAATTCATGAATCGTAGACAAAATCATTATTGAAAATCATCGTACGTTTCATTTTCAGCTCATCATGCATAACAAATTCCTACGAAGTACCATCCTTGTTACTTTTTTATTATCATTAGCCTGTGTAAGCTTAGTTTGCACATCATTAGTGACAGACCACTGGATAGAATCCAAGCCATCTCGCAAACGTAATCCTTCTGAGAGTTCAGGCCATATTAATTTTGGTCTTTTACATGGGAGAAAGGAGCTAGATGTTTCTGTTGGGGTGCGGTTTCATGAAATACAAGGTATTATTCATTTTTTTATCCTAGATATATGATAACATTTTATTCGACGTAAATTCACGCCTATTTTGTGTGAAAAAAAATCTTCGCTAATAATATGGAAATATTCGTCGAAAATTCACGCTAGTTACAAGAAATTTTGTCGGTTACTTTTATGCATCTATTGTTACGTGTCGTGCGAACACCTGTCGTCAAAACTCTCAAAGTGCAGTTGGTGCACAAGAGCATACATCATTTTACCCCCACCACAATATTTTTTCGCACACTCAGTCTACATAAATGCCCATTGAAATCTTGAAATAAATTAATGCCTTGTACAAATTTTTTTCATACATCGAACTTTCGTACATAATTTGAATAATTAGATGTTTGAAGAAGTATATAATTCTTATATTTTTCACAGATTATCAGTGATTAATTTTTGTATTTTTGAAATTTTCAGTTTTAAAATTATTGAATGAACATCCGCAAATATTATCCTGGGATCTATGGTGTGTCACTTTAATCTCCATCATACTCATGCTCTCATGTTCGGTGTCATCTGCATTTTTATCTCTTATAAATACTGTGATTGTTCCTCAATATAAGCTATTCGGAGTTTTTGGAATTTTTACTTCCAATATTTTAGCGAGTAAGTTTTTGTACGAAAAAAATTTATGCAATCGATATATTTACCAATTAAAATAACACCATTTCCTGTGATTATAGTTGTCTTGTCTATTATCTGCTCAACAACGTGGTATGCACAATGCCATCTGAAACTCTACCACAATGTCTTAACAGAACAAGATTTGGACAATTTTTGGACAAGCGAAGGAGCGACGACTCTGGGTTACTCTTTTTGGTAAGTAAATTAGCACCAAAGAATTTTATTAGTATGTTTTTTATCGATACTTGAACTAGTGTCTAAATCAAGCCAATTAGCATAACCAGTGGCGTTTCATACATTCGATAAATTTTTTTTTTTACAGGTTGATAATCGTCGTCGGCGTTCTGCACGTGATCAATCTACTTTTACTCAAGTGGAGTACCCTTAAAGGTGGGCGTAAACGACAAGAAACGCTCAATCCTCTAGAAGAAAAAATGGTCGGAGCTATAATGCTATACTGAAGTACTTACTTTTTTACAATTGATGTTTTTCAATGTACTTTCGAGCATGCAGTATTTTTTTTTTCTTAATTTGAAGAAAATTTTCTTTTTTTTTCATATCGATAATTTTCTCGAAACGCGATCCGTCCAGAAAAAAAGTGAGCTTAGTCGTAAGAATTTATTAAAATGTAAAATGCTTATGATTGCACGTTGCGTGACACAAGCATGCCATTTAATTGTATTTTATACAATATTATTCGCGATTCCATGTAATGTATATGTATGTACGTTTAATCGATAGATCTCAAGTATTGCAATTATGAATATTTTGTAAAAAGAAATTTAAAATTCAAATCATATTTTTTATTTTTATCGCTTGTTTTAAGATGCAATGGTTCAAAATTTATGTAGCACACAAATGTTTAGATGTTTATTATTTTTTGTAAAAAAAAAATTATCAAAATTTGTTTTATAATTTTATATAAAAATAAGTCTGCCTTTTAAAGTCTGAATCAACAAGA
This sequence comes from Trichogramma pretiosum, assembly GCF_000599845.2. Taxonomy (NCBI): domain Eukaryota; kingdom Metazoa; phylum Arthropoda; class Insecta; order Hymenoptera; family Trichogrammatidae; genus Trichogramma; species Trichogramma pretiosum. The sequence goes on along the minus strand of NW_019641606.1, from coordinate 442,637 downwards.
TACTTCCGTAAACTAGGGGAGCACAACTACTAGTATATAGCATTATGTATAAAAAATCACTCACTATCAACTCGTGTATCTTCTTTCATTCGACCCTCCATTCATTGTATTCCTATTCCCAACTATGAATGAATTTTTAGACGTATGCGGCGGGGAACATTACATGTCAATTTTACCGATCATTGAAAAAAGAACAAATAGCAGTGAGAATCAACATAACGATCGTTCTTACGAAGAGTATCACCGTTCCACTGATGCGCGATCAAAAAAATCTCTCCTGAAAATTTGCGGAGAAAAAAAACTCTTTTTCGAAGATGAGGTCAAGAAAATCTCTCCAAAAGAGAAGAGAGATTTTCTTGACCGCTTTTTTGAAAGAGAGTTTTTTTTCGCCTCAGATTTCTAAAAGTGATTTTTTTGACTCGCGTTTCTGTACAAAGCAAAAATAGTTTAAAATTTACGAGCACTAAATTATCGACAAATTCAATTAGCGTAAATACCGCTTCGTAATCTGAAGCTCGATAAACGACTTTTCGCCGTGTACCTTTAGGCGCATAATGAAAATTGTCGTACGGGCAAGCGTGAGTGGTCGCGAGATAACATAATTCGAGCACTAATCGGGTTTTGAGTGACGGACCAAAATAAATTTTTATTAGATCCCCGTCGGCGGTATATAATGTGCACCGTCCAGTAGCTCGATAATCGTCCCCCTCCTTGCGTATATACCGATTTTTCGAGATCGGCTGCATTATATAGAGCCGACCTTTGCCGCGCGGCGATTCTGTCTTGTATACTATAGAAAAGCTCGGTTTATAATGGTCTTCTTAATGGGTGAAACTTAAATCGTGCTGTAATTGCGGAGAGATCTGCATAATGTGCCGCCTTTGCGCGCCGCGTTAGAAAATCCATTGCATATTTATATAGCGACTATAGCTGAAGATTGCGATATAACAGAAAAATTAAAGAAACATTGTTAATGTCCCGATACATTAATATCTCGTTGGGAACACGATGCAGCTAATAATTATGATATTCCCGCGTGTGTGAGTGTTCGGGACCCCCTCGCGGGAGGGATTATGAAAGAATACAATAATTTAACGTTATATCCTGTTGCAATACGACCGGCGCCATTTATTATAAATATACACAACGCAAACTAGATCCTTTCAAAATAATATAATCTGCTGGCATTCCTTCATTTTTTTCATACATATATATATGTATGTGTATGCATTGCGCGCTTGATCTATCCGCTATATAGCATTGCAAAGCCAGTATATAGTAGTCAAGAGAGAGCCAAGCGTGATATTACAACATTTATTATGTGCCACGCTTGGCTTGGCTATATTAGCCTGCTACAGCATAGTAGTAGTAGTCTAAAGATGGCAATGAACTAAATCGTTTAGAGCTACTACAAACTACCGAGCTGTAATCACATGGTTTTTTACGTGTATTACGCCCATAGATATCGCCGCGAGCTACGCGAGGCAACGATCGGCGTTAATTCCTTATCCATGTCGATTTTCCAGTAGTTTCGCAGCTTGCACGCAGATACATGCGCGACTCGAGTACTTTTATACGTGCATACGACATATTTTATGTACGGCAAGCGAAACGAGTACATAAAAATCGTCATGATAATGATAAATCAATAAATGGGAAAAGTCGAGTTCTCGTTTTTTAACGCGGCCTCGATTTCTATCCGACGCCTGCTCGTGCAGGAATGGAAAATCAAGTAACCCAAGGAGCGCGAAGGAAGCTCACGGATAAAGCGATGCAAGTGTGCACACAGCGACACAACAGAGAGACAGATGTAAATTTATGAAAATTGAAGAAAATTACACTGGACGAGATTTTAATAAGCGCGACAGATTCATAACAACGCTCAGAGCTCGAAAAGTCGATCGATCGATCGGCGCGGCGCGCGGAGAATAACACACGGATTTAATCGAGAGAGAAATATAATTGTTTTCTATATATAATACGATCGCATAATAATGGAATATCATTTTACGCTCTATTTCTGATTTTTTTTTTTGCATTCTTCTTGGAACTTATTTTATTCGGATCCTATTTGATGTATTTGTTTTTTTTTTTTTTTTTTTTTTTTTTTTTTTTTTTTTTTTTTTTTTTTTTTTTTTTTTTTTTTTTTTTTTTTTTTTTTTTTTTTTTTTTTTTTTTTTTTTTTTTTTTTTTTTTTTTTTTTTTTTTTTTTTTTTTTTTTTTTTTTTTTTTTTTTTTTTTTTTTTTTTTTTTTTTTTTTTTTTTTTTTTTTTTTTTTTTTTTTTTTTTTTTTTTTTTTTTTTTTTTTTTTTTTTTTTTTTTTTTTTTTTTTTTTTTTTTTTTTTTTTTTTTTTTTTTTTTTTTTTTTTTTTTTTTTTTTTTTTTTTTTTTTTTTTTTTTTTTTTTTTTTTTTTTTTTTTTTTTTTTTTTTTTTTTTTTTTTTTTTTTTTTTTTTTTTTTTTTTTTTTTTTTTTTTTTTTTTTTTTTTTTTTTTTTTTTTTTTTTTTTTTTTTTTTTTTTTTTTTTTTTTTTTTTTTTTTTTTTTTTTTTTTTTTTTTTTTTTTTTTTTTTTTTTTTTTTTTTTTTTTTTTTTTACGAAAAAAGTACAAGCGTAACGCCAGTCGAGTTATAAATTATTTTGTAACTGCTGACGAAAGAAACTGTGTAAGCGTACGTATTCGCGCGCGCGTAGTGCGCTAAATTAATGCAACCCGCGGTGTGTATAATATGATAGATATCCTCGAATAATTTCTCATTAGAAGAAAAAAAAATATTATAAGAAGGAAAAAAAATTTACACGAAATCTGGAACGGCGAGAGGAAAAAAAAATATTCATTCTTACGAATGCGTAAAATAAAAAAGTTGTACTATCTACGCACGCGGCGCAACGTCGCGCGCTTACGCACTCTTCGAGCTTTTTCCTCAATCAAACTCAATCTACGGCTTTATATACTGCTACTACTACTACTACTACTACAGCTGTCGAGCGTGTTCAATTGAATCGAAAGCACGCGTACATAAATAAGAAAAAAAAAAAAACTCGTCGGTGAAGTTGCGGCTAGAGAGAGAAAAAAAAATCTGATAAAGGACGCGCGGCTCGATCGATTCTAAATATATGCGTATAATGTATATTATATTAATAAAAAAAAATAACGTTTATATACATGTATATTACGAGGAAAAAAAAATTATTTCATATATTAAGACAGTGAGAGAGAGAGAGGCTCGCGTTAAACTTGCGACTGTCCAGTCTTGCAAGATTGACTTACGTATCTCCACGGGCCGGTCGCCTATATACTCTTATAAGCATATACGGTACGTATACCCGACTACAATAGAGGGAGAGCTCGCGCCGCGAGCATAAGCGCGAGAGTCGAGTCTGGAGCTTGCCTCGGCCTAAAGAAATACAACGCTAAATGGCCAAAGTCATTCAGCGCCCGAGTACTGAAACGGATCGTTTGGTTTTCTGCGAATGGATAGCACACGACTCGTGCGCGCGTAGCTATAGCCCCGCGCACGAGCTCCAAAAAAATTGAAACAATATAAAAGTGGTGAAAATTGATCATTTTTTCGGGAGTGAGAGTGAATAAAAAAATCGATCGTGAGATAAAATCCATTAGGGTGCGTGCAAGTGCTAAGTTTATAAATAAAGAAAAAAAAAACGAATAAATAAATTGAATTGATTTACATGCTTGATTGAATTATGCGATGTATTTGAGGCGCTACATAATTCATCGCATCGCACGTTAATTAATATATTAGTTGTCTAAGTCGGGCGGATTCATTTCAAGCGCATCGTCCATGGGCAACTAACGCGACGCGTAGCGAATAGTAATCGATACACGATCTCTTTGACGCGAGGCTTTCGAATGAAAATTATTGTATATTCGATTACATTTCGCGCTCGCGCAGTGCAGCGTTGATTTTCTCTTATTCTCGATCGATCTCATCTTCTGTGTTATAAAGCTCAAATACTTGTGAAGTGCTTCGTCCGTCAATTACTTGAAATATTTCTTTTTCAATCCCGTGTCGATTCTTTTGTTTTTCTATTCGAGTCAGTGTGGCGAAAAATCCAAAAGTATACAGTAGCAGAAAAGCGTTGGCGCGTTGACGCTTCTAAACGACGCCACGATGACGATCATAACGCGCATAAATCGGTTGACATGTAATGGCGCGTCGCGCACACGTCGTCGAGTTTAGAGCGTGGCATCCCGACTAGACGTTCGTTCGTTAAAGCGTATAACGCATCTGCTATATTGTATGCATAGCAGCAGCAGCAGCAGCGCGTCGTCGCACTAATGCGTAGATAATAGCACGGAAGAGATTGTTACGAAAGACATTTTGATTGAACGTCTAAAGTTACGTTCCCTCGATCTTTTTTTTTTTTTTTTTTTGTTCATATTCTCTCTCTTCCTTTTCTTTCGTTGATTTTTTTCGTCATCGTTTCACCATTGTTCAGCGCGGCAGCCCCGCGTCAAATCCGGTGGACCCACGGGGGGGCTTGGAGATAATTAGCTGCAGCAGCAGTAGCAGCCTCGCGCGCGTTGGGATCGACGAATAGGTAGTCGCTCGTGGTGCGAGGTACTTGGAGCAGCTTCGTGCCTCTGAGGAACGAGAGAATCTCCCTCGTCGAATGGTATTTTAATTTTTTTCGTGTTTTTGGTTGTTATTTTTACAGAAGATGGATGGTCAAAAGTCCGTTTTGGAGGGCGAGAGGGTCGATCGTCCTGGCGACTCCTTTTTCTCGGTCCTGGCGAAAACCGTACGGGATGCACCGAACAACAAGGCAATCATTTATACAGGTAAGCCCAAACGATATGGGCGATTCCTTCGGAAGATTCGTCAAATACGTTATTGTAATTTTTTTGCTCCAAACGTATTATGATCGGGAGTCGAGGATATGAACTTTCATATTTGTATATACGAGTGTGCGTATACATACCGCCCGTAATACGAAATCGCACTGCACTTTCACTTGTAATTAACCCGAGTTCCTCGCACTTAAACATTTCGGGATATATATACGTATATTGCAACTTGTTAAATTGGAGTTTCACTTTTTGGTTACTGCACACAATTCGGGTGATTTTCCGTGCAGTATATGAATACGAAAAACGAAAAATTACTTATTTGCATGTACGCAGACGTCGCTGGAAACTGCAAAACGATCTCGTACCAGCAGCTGCGCGACGCGTCGAATCGCATCGCCAAATTCCTCAAAAAGCAGGCGGGCGCGAAGAAGAATAAAATAATCGCCGTGTCGCTGAGGCCCAGCGAGCTGCTGCCCGTGATTCTCCTGGCCGTGATGAAGAGCGGCTGCGCCTACCTGCCGATCGACGTCGATTTCCCGGCCGATCGGATCAGGCACATTCTGCGCGACTCCAAGGCTGCCTTCTGTATAACCGATAACGAAGGTGAGCAGCGAAATTCATCAACATCGTATAATAGCATTTTATGATTCTTTCATGTAAGGATTTCTCATTGTCGCGTCTGCTGCACTGACATTTTAATTACATTGTTTTTTCTTCGATCCAATTCGACTCAAATTATTCCGATATGCGTGAATTAATTTTCAGTTGAGCCGATAATTAGCAGCGAGGTGCTCACCATTTCTGTCAAGCGGATATTAATAGAGCTGGAAAACGAGACGAAGGACTTCCAAGTCGAGAACGAAGAAAGCACGAATATAGCCATTGTCTTGTACACCTCGGGCAGCACGGGAACGCCGAAAGGTCAGATCGATCATATTTTTTTTTTCATTTTTTTTTTTTCGCAATAAATTAGAATAATAACCCAAGCGATAATTTATAGGCGTCAAGCTGCCGTACTCCGCGCTCATGAACAGGCTCGAGTGGCAATGGAGGCAGCTGCCTTACGGGCCCAGCGAGACCCGCTGCATCTGCAAGACCGCCTTGACGTTCGTCGACAGCGTTTCCGAAATCTGGAGTCCTCTGTTGCAGGGACGAACGCTGGTCGTGGTGCCCAAGATAGTGACGAAGAATCCGGAGAAATTCATCGAATTGCTCGATGAATACGAGGTAAGTTTTTGAGCGAGCGACGAAATTTTTACAATTATCTAATTTACGTTTCGATTTTTTTACGTTTTAGATTCAGCGAATCGTTTTAGTACCGTCTCTGTTGAAGTCTATGCTCGCTTGCTTGAACTTCCAGGTAAAAATATGACATAAATCAATATTAATAAGCTCGTAAAAACTTTAGTGAAAAGAAAAAAAACGAGGAAAATTTGCAAACAGAAAAACAAGGAAAATCTCAAGAATCTAAATCTGTGGGTCTGCTCGGGCGAGACGCTGATCCCATCCGTGGTCGAGGACTTTTTCAATCACTTTGACGACGGACGCAAAACCATCGCCAACTTTTACGGCAGCACGGAGATCATGGGCGACGTTACCTTCTACCTGATCAGAAAAGGCGACGAGTTTTTGAAACGAAATTTAGTGCCGATCGGTAATGGATCTGTGCAATCGTCGTCGTCGTAGCGATGCGTAATAAATTTTCACGATTTTTCTTTCTTACTTTTTTGTTTTACGACAGGACGTCCGTTGGATAATTGCGTGGCTTACATAGTCGACGAGCGGCTGAACTTAGTGCCAAGCGGGGAAATCGGCGAGCTATTGATAGCCGGCAAAAATCTGGCCGAGGGTTATCTCAACGACTCCAATCATCACAAGTTTACCAAAAATCCGATCGACACGAATAGCAGTGGTGAGTGACCTCGAACGCAACTCTTTTTTTTTGTACTATACCGTTCGAAAGTAACGATAAAAAAAAAAAACAAGGAAAAAAAGAATAATTTATTGGATCTCGTTTTTTTTACAGAATATTCAAAAGTATTTCGAACCGGCGATTATGCAAAAATCCAGGCGGGTCAATTATTGTACGAGGGCAGACAGGATACTCAGATCAAAATTCGCGGCAACAGGGTCGACATCACGGAAATCGAAAAAGTCGTGCAGAAACTGGAAGAAGTCAGGGAGGCCGTCGTTCTGGCTTGCGACACGACCAGCTCCGAAAAGGTATGCGGTGCACTTTGAAAAAGTGATAAAAACCACGTCAAACACGGTCAACATTCAATTAAAAGAATAATAAAATAAAATAAAATGAAAAAAATTTCCGAGAAACTACAAAAATGTGCAGCTTCTCGCGGATTTTATCGATATATGGACTGTATAATACGGTGATTAAATGAATAATGGATCAATTTTTTTATTTTTTACCGAGTTCATATACTTGTTTTTTTTTTCTTCGCACGAAGCATTACTGAATTGAAATAGTGTTTAATCAATAAAATTTATATAATTGTATTAACATAAGAAAAAAACTACACGTGCCGTAGCTACAATTTTTTTGTTTGATCTTTATAGGTATTGTTGTGCTTCATTGTTACGAGCAAGTCGGATGTACGCGTCGAAGACGTCAATTCCAAACTCGAGAAGTCCTTGATATCGTACATGATTCCGCAAGTCATTATCGTCGAAAGTCTTCCCCTTTTGACGAATGGAAAGACCGATCGGCAACAATTGTTGAAATTGTACAGATCCATGAACGAGAGCAGTAAGGCTTTTTATGGCCATATTTGGGTTTAACAATGTCATTGATGATTTTTTTTCATTTTTGTAGAAGAGACCGATTTCGACTTCAGCGATGTGCCGAATTCCGAATTGAGAAAAGCTCAAGTTCTCTATCACATTTTGGCATCGGTCGTTGGCTTGAAGGACAAGGCGAAAATCAATTTACAGTCCAATTTTTATGAGCTGGGTGGAAACTCGTTGAATTCGGTTTACATGGTACTGAAATTAAGAGAAAAAGGATTCTTCATCGGTATTACTGATTTTATCATCGCCAAATCGATCGGAGAAATTTTGTCAAAATTAAGCAGCGATAAGGAATCGGAGAATCAAGAATCGGATAAGAGCAAGGAGTTTCAGATGGAAATGTTGAACGACAGTCATAAAAACGAAGTTATCGAGTGAGTTTTTGAAAAAAATATTAATTAATATTTAAACTTTGCACGAGTAAACGAGTGTATTTTTTTGTTGTCTCCGCAGAATGATAACCGAAAGTTTCATCACCAAAGCCGACCTTGAGAGGTGGTTACTTCCCGACATAAAACACGAGGACTACAGTGTCTTGATGCATGAATTATGGGTTCCACTCGTTGAAAAAAACCTCAGCTTCATTATAAAATCGACGAAAGACAGCAAGATGCTATCCGTGGCTCTGAACTTCGACGCGCGTGACGAGCCCGAGGTGCACATCGACTCCAAACTCTCCATTATCTTCGACTTTTTGGAGTCGATCGAGGCGCCGGTGCGCGAGGGTAAACTGCCCCAGGGCAAAGGGCAGATCTTTCACACGTTCATGATGGCGACGAGCAACGATCTCAGCCCGGCGGAAAATGTCATCATGATGAGACTCATGGAGGAAAAATGCCTCGAGGTGGCCAAGACAAATAACTTCGCTGGAATTTTAACGACGAACACGAGTCCACTGACACAGGTATTAATATTATTTTTTTATGTTAATAAAGCAGGTTTGTTGTTTCTGTTTTTGATTCGAAGCGATCGATATTTACGTAAATAAATTGAAATTATTTCAGCAACTCGGTACGGATGTTTTTAAATACGACGTCATGTCGGACTACCAAGTCAATCGATACGTTGCACCGGACGGCACGAAACCCTTTGGAGAAGCCGAGGACAGTCAAAGGGCTGTCGTTTCTTGGAAAAAAATAGAATACTCTTGAGTTAAAAGAAAAGAAGAAGATATTTTTATAGTATTATTACATGATGAGATTCGATCTATTTTACTGTTAACATAATTTACCTGCAACTAATGTAAAATTGACTAAATGTAATATAATAATAGTTGAATAATAAATTGCAGTTGTTATAAATTATTGGAGATTTTAATTTAAAAAATGTCAGTGTAAGGATAATTTTAAAAGTGATCTAAAGATGTAATTTTACTTTAACTCATAATTCTTAAGTTTATTCACAAAAACACATATTTACATGGAATCAAAACATTATCTATAGCTGAGCTTTCAGTTCAGCTTTTTCATCATTAGATTCAGATTTTTCTTCTTTCAGTTCAGCATCATCTTCTTTTTCTGGTTCTTCTTTTTTTACATTTTTTATATGATTCAAATTAAATCGTTTCAAAGTTCTTATTGTTTTATCACAGCTTATACCCCTTCTGACTATGCGAAATTCTCCTGCAATCGATAGGTCTACTATTGTTGAACCCCTCCTCCACGAATTGCTGTATGATTTATTTTCCATTTTTTCAAAAAATATACCATCTAACTTTGGCCATAATTCTTCAAATTCTGTAGGGTGAAGCGTACTTCTAGCATTGCTAACATTTGCACTAGTTAAAGCTATTGGCTCTCTTAAAAATTTCACAACATCTGTCACAAATTTGTGCTTTGGTACCCTTACACCAATGTTAGTAATTCCAGGATTTAAATATTCTTTTAGACTGTCTTTTTTTTTTAATATTAGAGTAGTAGGTCCTGGTAATAATGCATTAATTAGACCTTCTGGTAAGTCTTGTGTGTGTGCCCAATTAACAATTTCATCTGGTTCCGATAAACTAAAATATAAATTGGTTATTACAAACATATCAAGCAATTTGGAATAAATTCACAGAAAAAATAAATAGAATTGTGAAAAAAATTACCATATAGCTAAAGGCTTGTTGGAATCTCTCTGTTTGATTTCATATAATTTGGATATAGATTCTTCATTTTGCGCCAGACCAGCTATACCATAAATAGTATCTGTGGGTAAAGCAATAATTTTTCCTGCCTTCAATAACTCAGCAGCAATAGCAGCAGATCGGATACCCCCACAAAACCATTGTTTACCACGTGGTAAATGCTTAATCATTTCTTTAGCATTGTTTAAATGAAATTTAACAGGCCCCATGTGAATCTGATCCATGATGAAAAACAACTAAAATTCATTATAAAACTCTTTATTAAATTACCCAAAATATACATGTCATGTGCATAAATGATTATCTTACAACAGAAACTATTTTTCAATAAAAATATAAACTACAATCACAACTGGAACGTACAAATTAATTAGAAGTAGATTTAGTCTCGCCAGTTATGACAGCACTGTGGATTGCAGCATCTGTAAAATGTTGTCATAGGCTCATCGGCAGACCGAGTTTGAATTTGCATGAAATAAGCTCTAGGATGAGCGCATTTTGGACAACGCTCATCTGTTGCATCAACGTTTTCCCAAGCGGCCGATCCTCCTAGTACATCATCAACTTCCTTTAGCTTAGGATATGTGTTACTGCGTATGGATCCAGTAACTTTACAAATGTAAGGACAAGTTCTACATTTAAAACGAACTCCCGCATGATCTTCATCTAATTGTAAAAGATTGCTACACCATGGGCAAAATTTAAGCATTTTTTTTTAACAATCCAATTCAATGACCGATACAAAAGCAATTCCTGTAACAATATATTTTTTTTGAAGTTAGAATGCAGTCGTGATAATACATTGTTTTATACCAAACTATTCTACCAAACTATTAATCAGGCCATTATCACAATGATGCAACGATTTTGAGAAAACTTGAAAAATAGTTTTCTGTTGTAATTTAACCTTTTAAAATCAATTTAAATTAACGACATTTGACATCAAAAAGTGCAAAATTGTGTGAAAAAACTGAATTGTCAACATACCTTTGAGCTTATTTTTTAAATGTTATTCGTTGTTTTGATTATTTTAACACCATTCACGGATTCACGAATTGTAATAGTCACGTGTAGTGGAAGCGGAACTGTTTTTGACTGATTCGGCAATACAGCGGCTTTATTACACCATGTGTGTGGACGAATTATGACAAGTCTTCGGTCTTCCTACAATCGCTGTGGACAAGCTAGAATTCTCATGCTTAACGCACGAGGTCGCTTTGGTAAGTAGTAACTGCATTCATTGATTGACGTGTCACACAACCGAACCGCTTCATTTTGAGACTTGCAGCAGAACGTAGGATAGCCTTTGAAGTTTGCGGGCGTATATAACATAAACATTATAACATAACCCAGTATGTACAGGCTCTTGAGTTATTCGCTGTCGTAGCATAAAGTAGCGAATTGTTTGTTGTTTTTATTGAATAAAAGCAACTCTGTGCAATAAATTGGTATTGACCGAAAGTTTCTTCGTGGTACGTTTGCTTTGTATACTAGGAAATTGGTTATAAACACTGTAACAGTCGCTCGAGCATCGTCGAACAATTATTATAAACAATGGATTCCGGCAGTGAAAGTGCAACCACTCCAAAAAGCAATGCCATAGCCAATTCAGTAAACAGTAACAATACAAATTCAGTGCCTGCACAGTCATTTACAAATCAAACGCCGAAATCTCAAACGCTCAAAAGCGATCCTGCAGAACATTCACAGGTACAATAATTTATTTTTAATGAAATGTATTTTTGTGCAGCACATTCTAATAGATGATTTACTTTTTCAGTTTATAACAAAAAAACGATTGCAAAACTTGGTCAAAGAGGTAGACCCATCCGAACAGTTGGACGAGGAAGTAGAAGAAATGCTATTACAGTTGGCTGACGACTTTGTTGAGACAACAATTAGTGCTGCTTGTTTATTAGCTAAACATCGTCATGCTAACACAGTTGAGGTCAAAGATGTTCAATTGCACTTAGGTACAGAGAGTGACATTTACATAATTATTGAAAAAGATGTAAATAGCCACAATAAACTAAAACAAATTTTATTTGCAGAGAAAAACTGGAACATGTGGATACCTGGTTTTGGTACAGATGAAATCAGGCCGTACAAACGATCAACAGTAACAGAATCTCATAAACAGAGATTAGCACTGATACGCAAATGTGTAAAAAAATACTAAAAGTATCCGTAGGTTAATAGTATTGATAGATTTTTACAGTTTTAAGATAACAAAAATAAAATAAAGTACAGAGGACTAATCTTAGGGTTAATAAAGTACTAAGATTATTTTAAAAATCAACTAATGGAGTATAATTTACTATTTTATAAAAGAAAACCAATTACAAGATTTCTAGATTATAATTATTTTCATACTTTACAATAATACTTTGAGTTACTTGAAAAAAAAAAATTTTATTTACATTTATGAATACTTGAGCTCATTGCCAGTTCCATTTCAGCGTCGCCACGTCTATATCGAACAGTTGATTCTTGCTCGCGTTAACGTTCTTCATCCTCCGCACATACACTTTTCGGCTGCCAAGGTCCTGCAGGTATCTGTAATTGTCGGCTAATATGCCCTTGCCGCTCGAGAGCAATCTGAATTTGCTCATCTGTTGAAAGGATATCGGCACGGTCGAGGCGAAGACCATCCACGTGACTGCCTCGTTGCAGGGTGGCGAGGTCAGCGATCCTTTGTAGGTGTAAAAAGTGTCCAAATCGGGCGGTAGCAGCGAGGACAGGGCGAAGGTGTAATTCATTATGGTTTGAGAATTGATCCATTGGACTTCGGCTAGATGAGCGATTATTGGTTTGAGTACTTCGTTATCTTCTTCCTCCAGCTGTGCAGTTAAAAAAATGAGTCTAGCTCTGCATTAAATTTTCTAAATAAAAAAAAAACTTACGTGAAAAAATACCGCTAGTACCGCTAAGCCATCCTCGTGATCGAGGGCCGATTCTACATTCACGTATTTCTTGTTTCGGTGCAACAAGTGCATCTCCAAAGGATATCTAAAAAAAAATTAAGAGATTTGTTGAAATTATACTCTTCCGAAAATCAAGAAAAATAAATGGAAAAACAATTTCACCTTGTTCCGTGTAAAACGTGTTCAGAACCCCGATTGTTCCTTATACCCCAATGAAAATGAAAGCTCTCGAATTCGTATTCTATCTTTTCCTCCAGCATCGCTCCGAATATATACGGGGATTTTGATTTATTTGCCGATTTTTTGCTACTTATAACCACTGAACAAAACGAATCGAATGAATATTTGTAGTAGTACAATTGAAAATAGATATACACCTGTGTGTCCATTATTTTTCATGACCACGGGAGGTCGCAAGAAATTGCGATAACCGATCATTTCCAAGGCCGGAAGTGGCAGAGCTATCGATCGACTCGCAGCTACGATGACGGGAGACTGCCAAGATCCTCCACAGTTGGGATAATCTTTAGGCCAGAGGTGTTGACCTTTAAGTTAGCGATAATTTCTAATGAAATAAAAAAATTATACCAAGAAATATGTTCCAATTCGTACCTGCCTGAGTGTAATCATAAACCAACGGTCCCATACTTCCTACGGTTGGAATTCCTTCAAAAAGAATCGGTTTCGCGAATAAAAAACAATTGAAAGTTACGTAATTTCATTGCGACGTCATTTAAAAGTTACCACCTACCTGATAATGCAATTTCTAGAGCAAAAAGCATAATACACAAAAACATAATATCAACTGAATTCGAATCAATCAAAATCGTAAAATCCCTAATGAAAGTCGACTACTTAATTATCATTTCTTTTATTGAATATTTTAATATTCAACGCACATTGACATAATAACACAAGTAAATCATTTTTTTTTTTAATTAAAGACGCGATACACAACGATTATTAAAGTGAAAAGCGCAACATAATAAGTCACATTCTTTTGTATAAAAGAATTACTAGTTATATCACTTTTAACCGTGACACTCGTCGCAGTGCCTTTGATCTACTAACATTGATGAAAAAAAATGAAAAAAAAAACGAAGAAGTGATATAGTATAAACCAAGTGTGTAAAGATGTGCCCTCCAGTTACGAAAAAATATACCCACGGCAATTCGAGAGGCTAATTAAACGTTGCCGGACATGTTATTATCGTGTCATCGTTGTACTTAATTGCTCGTTACGGGAGTATAAACACACGCGGTATATATATAATGGAAAATTCAACGTGTGCTGTAACGAAGGACGTGTATGCGGTTATTAATGAGACTCTGGTGGAGTAAAATTTTGATGCATTATTTATTGCAGTGCTGTGTAATAAGTTCGATATATATCTTTTTTTCAGAAAGAAAAAAAAAGAAAATTCAACACATACAATTGTGATAACATCGCGTCGTGACCTTTTTCAATAAGATTTGTCTACATATAACAAATTGTATGTCAGATTACAATTACTAGAATTACAAGTGAGATAAAGTGTTCAATTGAAATACAACATCTACTAATAGCGTCGAAAATTTCGTAATTTTTTTAAGGATTATTCTTATCAGTCATATTTTTGCCGATATCTTCGAAAACGCTAGTGATGTACTGCTCGATGGTACTTATAGCTCAGGTATCGAAGAACTGAGCAAGAGCTGTCTTGACTCTGGAATAAAATACGCTACTATTGATTTCAATTAATTATCATCGGGAAAAAAAATAAAGTCATACAAAAACTTACTTATCAAACAATTGGGTATCCTTGGTATGTCTAAGTTGCAGTAAGATTCTGTAGAGGCCGAGCTCCTTCAGGCGTGCCTGACGCAGCGCCGCCCCGGGCTCCTCTCTCCAGACGAGATTGCACACGCAAAATATCGCGGCGACTTGCAACTTTACGTTACTATGCATCTGATAAGGTAAAGAATCAAAACGGTGAGACACGTAATTCTCGCGTACTCCTGCCATGCAAAATCATTAATTATGTTTACCATGTAATCCATCAATTTTTTAAGCACGTCCTCGTTGGCCATTATGTGATCTCGGGCGCGATCGCCGTCGGCGACGTTCGCCAGTATGCAGAGCGCCTGCTCTTTGACCTCGGCCGGGTGATTGGGATCCTCGAGCACCAGAATGACGGCCTGCATCACGTGAGCCGCGTGATCAGCCATGATGCGATCGATGTGCGTCTTCGTCGAGAGTAAATTCCTCAGCAAGCCGAGAGTTTTCATTAGTACGGCCAGCTCGGGATCGGCCAAGAGACGGAATATCTGATCGGTGCCGAGGCAGGTAAGTATCTGCGATTTGACCCTCTGCTCGGCTTGGAAAGCGACGTTCATCAGGGCCCAGATGCCGTTCAGTCGAAGCGACGGATCGGACCTCTTGGTCAGGGAGCAGAGTAGCTCTACTCCACCGGATTCGAGAATCGGTTCCTTGCTGGGGCTGAATTCCAGAAGTAAATTGCACAGCGTGCCAGAAGCAACTGTCAACAGATCTTCCTCGCCATCGGGTTTTCCTAATTGAAATTGATACAGTTTCCCAAATTATAATAAATCTATTGAACCTAAATTCTCCTCGTTCGAAGAAAATTATATTTCAAACCTTCTGAGCATTTGTCAGCACCATGCAGCAGCTGCATCAGAGGTCTCCAGACAGCGTGATCCTGAAAAGTCGTTCTGAGCTGCTGGACGCTCCTCGACAGCGAGTGCAAACAGCGCACCGCGGCCAAGCGCACCTTGGGACCACCTGGATCTTGCAAGCCACTGACGACCTGCTCCATGAGATTCTCGGTCTCGATGATTCTCTTGCGAATGTCCTCGTCGTTGGCTCCCAAGGAGGCGAAAGCCCGGAAAGCCGCTTGTCTCATGTCTTGAGCTAGAGCGGCGTCGTGCACCTGAAAAATATAACATAATATAAATAAACTAACGATCCACGCGAGGATAATTGATCTTGAATTGTGGATACCGACCTGTGAGCTGGGTTTCAAAAAGTCCGCAAGAGTCGGTATGAGATGATTGCTGATCGAGGCGAGCCTCTGCAGGTCCGTGTCTACCTCGGTCAAATAAGCCAGGGTTTCAGCTGCAGCGATTCTCTCGCGCGTCGGCTTCTCCTTGTGGCAGAGCCTTATGAGGGTCGGCAGGGCCTTGTACACGACTCGAGGATCGTTGGAGTCCAAGGCGTGAGCACGGTGCATGTAGGCGACGCAGCGAGCCGCCTCGAGCTGTATCAGGGTGCCCTTGTCGCGGCCCATGAGCTGGCCAAGTATCACCGGGATGCACTCCTCGACCTCGTCTGTGACCGTGGTCGAGGCGATCAAGGCGGCCACGTCGGCGTTCTGATAGCACATATTGGCGAGACAGGCCAGAGCCGGTAGTTGAACGTCGGCGAATTCGCATTTTAGTTGCTTGGCGAGGGTTTTGATAGCGCCACCAGCCAGTAGGATGTTTTGCTCTTCGCATGTCTGTTGAGAATCGTATAAAAATTAGGTATTGATCTTAAAAGGGGTATCACAGAAATCTACACAAATTCATTAAAGCATACTTTGCACGCAGCCGTCAGTATCATCGCAACGTACACCTGACTGTTGATGGATATGTTTGACAGTTGCAACAATTTCGGTATGAAGCTGGGTTCGATGAAAATAGCTGAAACCGGCGCGGCATGATGTTGAAAGATTGTGCGCAAACATCTCAAGCAGGCCTCGTACAGAGCGTTGCGAAGCTTTATGTTTTCAGGATTTGCCAGAGGAATCACTGACGTTGATAGGACTTGCAAGATCGATGTTACAACGCCCAAATCAATGAGGGCCAGTATGTGTTGATCAGTTCCCTTAGCCAGGGAACCAAGAGTGACTGCAGATTCCAAACGAATTTTGTCATCGTACACATTGTTGGGATCGCATAACAGCTGTAATAGTCTGGGTACAACGCCTTGAGCTATGACAGATCCTTTTTGTCTGTTGCTGCCAATGACAGAATTTTTCAGACAGCTGAAAATTAAGAGACAATGTTAAAATTTTATTTTTTCAATGTAATACTATAATTATTATTTGGCTACCATGATTAATGAGAAAAAAATTCAAGTTCGACCTCTTAAAGCATAAAAATAAACAAAACAATAGAAAGCTATCTTCTAGCTCCAAGTTTGTCAACATTATAGTAAGATCTTATGCATTGAAGATATAACAAGTTTAAGGAGAATATAGTTATCACAAACTTACACTACTGCATCAAAACATTTCTGATTGTCAGCTGAATACAGCTCGTCAATGTAACTGCGTGAACTTTCAATGTCCTAAAATTAAATTATTCATGAGTACAAGTGATCAAACTGAATGAACTAATTTATTACCATAAAGGGTTGCATTACAGAGACCATTTTGAACAAATGTAATTATGCAATTATATTAATTTTCAAAACTTGAAGTATCCTCTTCGAATGTAAATCCAGCTTTTTATCTAAAACCTATGACACATTTTGTGGCTGACACTTGACATACTAAAAAACAGCACGATTCAGTCGTTGTGGATTATTTGTTTTTCGACTAACGAGATGTTGTTTCTTGCAAACTATCGATAAAAATCACAGTCCAGATCGTCTGCTGCAGCTACATTTACAATTAAAAAACGTTGCAGCCTGAACGAAGCAAAATATTATGGAAAAACCACTACTTATGTGTATTTTCTCACACGGTCGGTGGGACCCGTGTCGATGCGGCTATCGTGCATCTATATATTTCGCACGCACATATGAGTGACATATACGAGAACTACCAGTGTGTACAGGTTATTAGACTCCCGATTAAATATCGACATACGTACACTCGGCGAGATTACAATTCGCGTCGTCTTTTTGCGGAGCGGAGGCCGCCGCAGTGTGCAGCCAGCACAGTGTGAAACGAGCCTGCACTCGGGCCAGCAACACACAGCCGAGCAGCGTGTCCGTGTATCTACGTCGAGTTCTGTGTTTGCCCCGTACATAAGAAACTTCAAAACAAAGAATGTAAAATGTAAACTTATAAGTATCCTCAAAGAGAGCATAGCAGCTGAAAAGGAAAAAGAAGAGAGAAAAAAACGAGCTGTATACATAAAGCACATCTCAGGAACGAGTTTTCTCTGCGTGCTTGCTCGATACGATTGAGGCCTGGTGGCAAATAGAAGAAAGTTTCGTGCGCTTTAAAAACCCCAGGATGAGAGGCGTAAATATAACTTCTCGGGCGTTGAAAACACTCGCGTGCTTTTGAGAGTGCGAGAGATTTATCAGTGGAGATAAACTTTTGTGAGTTATTCCGACGAGAGAGATTAATGTTTCGTCACTTTTTGTGTTTAATATAAAAATTTTTAACCTGAACCTGAAAATCGTGGATAAATGTTTGTTCAGTGAAAAGATTAGAGTAAAATAATTATCGCGTTGGGAAAATGTTTAGTTGCGAAATGTCGTTTTCGATTGACGTTGCAATTTTTTATTTTCACCTCATTAAATTGTATAAAAATTCTCTATAGTATTTTTCATCTACGATTATGTTTTATTTCATTTTTTTCAAGCAAAGTGACACGTACAAATAAATCGTCAAGTTTCCTTGTCTCCGCCACATTGTTTACATAATTTAGTTAGGTATTACAATAATCTTGTTATCACGAAAAGAGTTTAAATGTTGACAGGATTATTTGGATATGTTTTGACGTTTTTGGTGATTGAGTTACATAAGGGTCTTTGATTTTATCTGTATTGATTAGTACGTTTGTCAAGGGTTTCACTTTGAGGCAAACAAACATTTTTGATTTGTTAGTGGTCTGAGATTGTTGATTTACAAAACTTTTTTCCTGTTCAGAAGTAGTTTAGTTCAGGGTAGAAATTTGTTTAACTGAATAATTTTTTTCATTATTTTTTGATTTAATTATTGTCACAGTTATTCAAAAATAAACTCATCGTTTCACATTTCTTTCAGGAATATTGATGTGTGAATATTTTCGCAACCGTGATATTTTGTGAATGCAAAATATTGAAAATGTCTTATGCATTCAAATTTCATTTCATAAATTGTGATAGAGTTATAATTCAATTCAAATATGGAAGGTGAAACAGATCCTAGAGAACAATTGTTTCAAAATACAATCAGAGAATACACTGTAAGTATATCATCATTGTTGAAGATAACTTAATTTGACTTTCATTTAATTCAATGTATATTAAAATTGAACTTTTATTCCAACAGATATGTTTATTACTTTTTCTAATTCTTTATACATTGAGCTACATTCTCATCAACCGGCTAAGACCAGGAGGTGGTGAAGATTATTATGAAAATGATGACGATGATGTATTAGTATATAGAATTAGCTTATGGCTATGTGCCACAGCACTAGCCATATCAATAGGTGCTACTTTGTTACTACCAGTTTCAATTGCAAGCAATGAATTTTTGCTATTGTATCCAGATAGCTGCAATGTAGAATGGTTAAATAGCTCTCTTATTCAAGGTAACTATTCTTATACATTTAATTTTCAAGAATAATTGAAATGAGATTCTTAATAATGATATTTATTTTCTAGGATTATGGAATTTTATATTTTTGCTGTCCAATCTTTCTCTTTTTGTATTTTTACCATTTGCATATCTATTCACAGAATCAGAAGGTTTTCTTGGAAACAAAAAAGTAAGTACTTTTTATGTGTCAAATGAACAATAAAATCTTGAATAAAATATCTTTATGAAAATGAATGTTTATTTAATTTTCAGGGTGTTATGGCCAAAGTGTATGAGACAATAACAATATTGAGTTTACTGGGAGCTATGATTTTAGGCATGACTTACATTTTATCAGCTGTTCTTGATCACCAGAAATCAAGTCTTCACAATTTTTTTAGTAAGTTATTTTAGTATAATACATTCAATATGCTGAAGCATGATCAATAAATTGTAATATTTTTTCAAGATTTGTGGAATTATTATTTGACATTTTTATACTCTTGTGTCTCGTTCATCGGAGTTGTAATGCTTTTGCGTAAGTACTATATAAGAAAATCGTAATCAGAATTTTAAAATTAAAAGTGATCGATTAAAAGAATGTGGTATATTTTTTTACAGTTTGCACTCCGATTGGATACGTAAAATTATTTGGCATAGTAGGATCTTTACTTGTGAAACCACAATTTTTAAAAAATATAGATGAGGCATATTATTCACATAAGTTTGAAGAAGAATTTATTCTATACAGGTAAAATTAATTTATATAAAAAGTGATGCTTATTATCATGAATTTTTAAAGTACTTTAATAATCCAATATTAAATAATATTTTAGATTAAAATCTGGCGAAAATGGAGGGAAAGTGGAGACATTAAAAATTTGTCCTGAACTTTATTATGATGGACTTGAAATCCTTGACGTAGACAATGATAGTTCTACAAGTGCAACCGAATTAACACCAGATGACAATACCTCATATAACCAAATGTTAAACAAACGTCTTCAAGCAATACAAAAAAGAAAATACGAACTCGACAAACAGCGTCAGACTGGGTGGGTGCGAAGAACATTCTTTTACCCGGTATCAATGCTCGCATTATTGATGTTTTCAATGACAACAGGCTTAATAACTCTGCAAAATACTCTACAATTACTTGTTGGTATTAAGGCCCTACCAATTAGTACAAGTGTAAGAGATAAAATAAATTAATATATTTAATATTTCTAGGTATCTCCTTTAATCTGAAGAATGATATTTTCAATGTTTTTGTTTCAGAAATTTACATTAGGAATAAGTTCGTTATCAAAACTAGGACCTCTCGGCGCAGGAATCCAAGTGATTTTGATTTTATATTTAGCTGTGACAAGCGCCGTTGGTCTGTATTCCCTTCCAGGATTTGAAAAAGTTCGTCCAGAGCTGCATTCAACGCCAATCACTCATCTTATAGCTAATTGCGCAGCATTAGTTGTATTGAGTTCAGCTCTTCCATTACTTTCACGTATGATAGGTAAGTTTGTCGAATTATTGCTTTATTTGAACTTAAATTTACATCTTTAATGACACTACTGTTGTTTACAGGTATAACGAATTTTGATTTGCTCGGTGATTATGGAAGAATCGAGTGGCTAGGCAGTTTTAAACTTGTTTTAATTTACAATGTTATATTTGCGTTAACCGCAATCATTTGTTCGGTAACTAAGTTTTCTGCTGCTGTACGAAACGAAGTATGGACGAAGCTACGTAGCTGCTTCCGTACCATTTTCAGAAAAAAAACCAATAGACATTCTGTGACCAACAAATTGTACGCCAAAGAAGACTAATTTATTAATTAAATAAGAAAACGTTCTTGTATATATGTGTAAATATACATGTATTTATATTTATATATATAAATCGTGTACATACATTTAGATAGTCTTCAGATGTTGAAATTTAACGGCGTTTTTTAAAAAAAAACTTCATCTAACGGTGTACGTTAAAACTGTGAACCATATCAAGTCATTATTAATTATTTTAAAAGTGATCCTGTACATATTCTTATTTATAAGTGATTTAAACACTACATGTGACTGTTGCTGTGATGTTGTAGATTTAAAAAAATGCAACCTCAATACGCCGTCAATGTATGAAAAGAAATAAAAATATTTTTATCTGATAATGCTTGTGAATACGTGTTAAACGTTCAAAGCGTGTATACCATTTATAAATTATATTAAGAACTCAATCTTATTAAAATTGTTGTATTTTTAACATTATCCATCTTACGAAAATTAATTTTCTATTGCATCAAGACGGAAAATTAAAATTATAGGTTAAAGCAAACAATTGGTAAAAATTATGCTGCTCGAGAATAAAAAATTTTTTGTAATTAATCATAGATATAAAAATTATAAATAAATTGTTTCATAAAAAACTTCTCGTTTTGTAAAAAGTTTTGAATTACTACGCGCGTAAAATACGCCATACGAAATTCGGCCTGTAGAGGGCCGCGGTGTATTCCACATTCTAGTTTCGGTGTCGCGCGCCGGTGGCGATGAAATTTCGGCCTTAGTGCGGTTAAAATCGTGTATCGACACAAGGCCGTCGTCTCAGTTCAGTTTTGGACTTGTCGTTGAGAAGTATAAAATTCATTCGGCTTCGCAAGTCCGAACTCGTACCTTTATTTATAGTTAAAAGAGCTTATTAATTACTCAAAATGTCGGCTATGGATGTTGAAGATGAAGATATGGATGCGCCAAGCTCCAGCAACGTCAAGGGAGAAAAAAAGCGTTTTGAAGTCAAAAAGGTAAATCTAAGGTTAAATTGTAAATTACATTTCTTCAAAATAATTCAATGTATTTAATGATTTCCTTCGTGTTTTTTCAGTGGAATGCCGTCGCTTTATGGGCATGGGGTGAGTAATTTTTCTTCTGTTTTAATTTATATGTTAATAAGTGTGCTGAATCATTCTTCTGAATAGTTGTTGACATTTGAGTATGAGATTTATTGACCAATTGAATGTTTTTCCAGATATTGTTGTTGACAACTGTGCTATTTGCCGTAATCACATTATGGACCTCTGTATAGAGTGTCAAGCAAATCAAGCATCAGCTACTAGCGAAGAGTGTACTGTTGCCTGGGGTGTTTGTAATGTGAGTATATTTATATGGTCCAAAAAGTCTGATTCGTAAAACCGTTGAGTCACTTGATGATAATCAAAAAACAATTGTACCTTTTCAGCATGCTTTTCACTTCCATTGCATCTCCCGTTGGTTAAAGACTAGACAAGTGTGTCCACTGGATAATCGTGAATGGGAATTCCAAAAGTGAGTATCATTAACAAATTTAACTTTTTCTTCTAACTGTATACCTAGTTGAAAACCATTGCGTGGAAATCCACATTTTTGTACCCACAGTTTTCATAAAGATTATTCAGGTAATTTCCACATTAGACGTGGTTTCTGTGTTCTGATATTGTTACTATCATATCGTCCCCCCAGCCCGGAAAGGTACCTTAATAAATTCAGAGGCATAAAGGGTCTAAGCTCCTATCTTATAACATAGGACATAGTTACCTTTTTGTCTCTGAGCATAAAGAAATGTCTCCCTGCGCTGGGGCAACGATATGAGATACAAGCCGATTTTTTACTTGTCTACAATGAGGATACTTGAATTATTCATGAGGATGATTGAATCATATACAAAGATTCACCCGAACATCCTCGTGGATGCACGTCATTTTCCTTGACATTCGAAAGAACACGTGGTGTTTTCACGCGATACCTATGCCTAATTCACGTGGGAAAAATGTCAGATTGACGTGAAAATCGTTTCCGATCCACGTGGAGATAATGTCTGATTTTTGTGGAAACCACATGAATAAACCAAGTGGAAATCCACGCATTTTTTTCAACTTGATCTTAAATCAAACATAATGAATCATTGAATCTAATGAAATTTTTTTTTACAGATACGGCCATTAAAACAAATAGATTATATTTCTATTAAAAACCGAAATAAGTGATATGTAAAAAAGGTTGGAAGTTACACTACCTAATTCACAAGAACATTTTTTATTGAAACAACTTAAAAATTAGTAAATTGAAATTCATTATCTTTTAACTTTAATAAATAACTAAAATGATATTTTAATCAATGATTATTTATACATTTCACACCTTCAAAATTTACTGCTTATTACAATAATAATTTAATGTTGAAACCAGAATAGTTTAAGGAAAATTATATTTTTTCATTTATTTATAATTATTACTAGATATTAAATAAAAAAAGTTAATTAGGATTATTATAAGTCTTAAAGCTTGCTTTATGAATGCAAATTGTTATAACATATATAATTTATATAGTACAATTTTTTTTTTAATATTTCAATGAGGACCTATTCAATTTTGACAAACTTTTTTCATTGAAGTCCCTTGAATGTGAATTACTTTGAATCAAGTATATCAAATTCTAATGCCTTCTTCCATTAATTTATTAGACTCAAACTATTTCTCCAAAGCTTTGATGCTTTGTATCAAGAGCATGTTTATGTGCAGCTTCTGAACCAGTTAATCTACAGTCACATTCCATACATCTAAGGGTAAATTTCTTGACATCTGTATATTGGTGACTAGACTTGGCTTCTTGAGCCAAGCTCATAGCTTGACCCAAAACAGCTTCGTCTTCTGTGAGGAACACAGATTGTATTACATCTCCCTAAAAGATATGCAGTAATTAATTAATTAAAAGTCAATCGTAATCAACATATAATTGATGATACATAATTGTTGAATAGTTTCCTTACATTCATTGACTCCATATACAATGGATCATAGTGGATTCCGTCAAATATTAAAAATACCCTTGTGGCATAGTGACAATCTTCTCCAAACCTATTGATAATGCCATTACTACTATCAACTACAACTATTTCTACACCATACTTTTCAGAAAGAATTGCAAGTTCTATCGCTCCACCCCATGATGTACTCTTGCTAATCCATTCGCAGTAATCCTTGTTTGTTTTTCCCAAATAAGCTTCATTATATACTTCAGGGTTTGCACTGACAGCATTGACGATGATTTGTCTCATGTCTTTTGCAAGTGTCGTATCTACTTTGCCTATTTAGAAATGAAATAGAATTAAAAATAGTACATGTTTTGATAAAAATAATTTCAAATACCATTCAGAACAAATCCAATGCTCGTAAAGAGACATGAGTCATCGGCTGGCACAACCATCTTCATAAGTATACCAGGACTGTCGCCAAAGTTTGCCTGCTCTGTTATGTGTTTACGTGGCTGTTCCTGCACGCTCCCCTCGTTGTTCAAGTTTTGTTTCTCCTCGACGATGATCGTCTCGCCCGAGGAGATGTTGCACTCTTTCAGTGTCATCTTGTCGTTTCTCGTATCCACGGCTTTGGGTGGATAACCTTGCAGTATTTGCATAACGTCGGTTTTGATACCTGTCACTTGGCACAGTTTGGCTTTCAATTCGTCGAGGGTACTGTCGGGACTCAGAGATTCCAAGATCTTCTGTCCGGATTTGCACTTAACTCGGAGTACGAGCGGGCCCATTTTGTTGGAGTTTCGACGACAAACACAAAATTTAGAGTCAAGCAGAAGAGTCTTCGAAGCAGAGAGACGCGCTGACGTTCGAGGCCGAGACACTATCCGATAGTTGTATAAGATTTTTCCACGCGTCAGTTCGATTTACGTTACGCGGAAAATGTCCGATAGCACTAATAATTTTGAAATTATATCACGATATAAACAAATACGGTACAGACTTAAGCCGAAAAATTACGTTACTTTTCAATTTTTGTTATTTATAATAGTTGAACATCAATAGTCGTGCTCTAAAGCCGCGTAAACGTAAATAAAACCCTCGGGCGAAATATTTTGAAAATTTCGAAGCCCAGCAAGAAGCGTGCAAAAGATCGAAAACGATCCGTTGTGTTTTGAAGAGAACGGACAGCTAGGCTATAGCCTTTGTATATACGACACTGCATGCACGGCCGTATGAGTAACACTCCTAACACATAAATAAACTGGCTTTAGGGTCAAGTCAGAGCATTGCCAAATGCACTCTTAATGCTGCGTTTCTCTTTAAGGTCGAGCGCTGCTGCAGACGCTCGCTCGGTGAAAATGGCGAATAAGCGTAGGATACAATGTATGCATACGACGATGATGCAGCCGCGAAATGGTGACCTCCTTATTAATTTTTTTTTTTTCAACGGAGTTTGCACTTTCTTCGATTGGTAAAAATGCAATTCTCGACCGATCTTGCGAAATTCTCAGTTCGACGTTTTCTTTTTTATGATAAGATATATTGCCGCACGACAGTGTTCAAATGTCTTATCGATCGTTAATAAAATGATAATTATATAAATGCGAGGTACTTTTCTTTTTATCAACGAACGAGTTACGGGTTATTAACTCGAATTACTACTATAATGAATTAGTTTTTTGAATATTCTTTAAAATGTTTTTCATCGCGACTGCATCGATATTGTTACCGATAACGTAGAAAATGACGAT
The DNA here is from genome assembly GCF_000599845.2 of Trichogramma pretiosum. NCBI lineage: Eukaryota > Metazoa > Arthropoda > Insecta > Hymenoptera > Trichogrammatidae > Trichogramma > Trichogramma pretiosum. The sequence goes on along the minus strand of NW_019641606.1, from coordinate 416,944 downwards.
TTTTCCAATGCACGATGAATGAATGCGAATGAATGAAGGCATTATATATAACTACCAATGACAATTAAAGCAATATATCATCCGAGTTCAAAGCCGAAACTCCACAACGGCTTTATTAAAAAAAAAAAAAAACGAAAACTAATAAAATGGATATTTCGATATTATTTTAGAGCCCGCAGGTGATCATGGGTTTTACACGCGTCAAAATAATATTTCTATTTCCTTTGTTGGAATCAAAATTTATTTAATTAACCGACAACCAAAAGAATCTATTCATCGTTCAAATCAGCGCATAAAGTAAACAACGATCATCCAACGTTTTCCGATTTTCAAATATTTCCCATTTACAGATAGATGTAACAAAATATTTTTCAATTTCGATACTCGGCGCGTGCTAGCGCAATCCTGGACTGAATAAAAAATGGACCAAAATCGCGGATAGCGCGCAAAAAATGGAGAAATTTTGCAGCTATATTTTTCTGCTTTCCCTCTTTCCCTCGCAAACGCCGAAAAATATCCTCGGCTAGAAAAACAGCTCTTTTCGCTCTCACTCGTACTATTGGTGTTTACGGGTTTTTTCGGTGTGTGCTCTCGACAACGACACGCACAAACATCATACACCGCAGAGGCTCTTTGGGCGTTGATAAAAAAATGAAAAAAAGAAAATAAAAAAAAGAAAAGAGGAGTAGGAGGAAGGAAAAGAAAAAGAGGGAAATAAAAGTAAAAAATCGAATCGTCGAGAGAGAGAGAGAGAGAGACGTGTCCGAGCCAGCAACACATTGGATTATAACATCAACGAAGTTGAATAGAAGTAAAGAAAAAAGAAGAGAGAAAAAGTATACGAAAAAAAAGCAGAAGAAGAAGGGAAGTAAACGAGCTTTATAGCGCGCCGTAGAGTACTCGGTTGGTGCGCGCGCGTGTGAAAGGACATCAGCACCGGAGCAGAGAGGCAGGCGCCTATATACACGGGGGTACACAGAGAAATGTATATAGTGTACACGTCCTCGGAGTCGGCCTCAGCAGCATCGGCGGCGGCGGCAGAGAGGATAGCTGCTCTCGCGCAGGATCTCCTCTCCTCACTCCTCCTCCTCCTGCTCCTCCTCACTCCTCACTCCTCCTCATCTGGTGCGCGGCGCACGTTCTCTAACTGTACCGTGCATAAGGAGGGAACATCTACGGTGCTGCTGCTGCTAAAAGCCGTCGTCGTCGTCGTGTATACGTGGCCAACTCTCTCTCTGTAGAAGCGTAGTCTGCTGGGAAGGGCAGAAATTGAGGGAAAGCTCGGGCAGGCGCGCGCGCTAGCACGCGTCACTATGACAACCCCCGTGGTGCTTCGGAGCGAGCACACGACGACGACGAAGCCAGCGAGGTGTCGGTGCGCATCCGTGACCACGCCTACGTCACCGAAACGACGATATATCCATTATATAGGTATGTATATACAGGTCCACATGCAAGCATGACGTCATCCCCCTAGAAGCGCCTCGGCACGAGCGGAGCCGCCGTAGCCGCCGCCGCCACCACCGCTGCTGCGAGCACACGGGAGGATATCAACGAAAGAGAGCGAGATAGAAGGAGTAGACCTATACGTCGTATAGCGAGTCGACGACGACGTCGACGAGGCAGTCAGCAGCCAGCAGCAGTAGCAGCTCTCAGCTATCTCAAATATGTCCAAGCTCAAGCACGAGCTTTAAAACACGCACGAAGCAAGACGCCGGCGCCATTTCGATCGACGAAGCTCGCGCGCGGAGCTTTCGTATAATATATCTTGCAAACGGTAATAATAATTCCATCGCGTCTGAAGGAAAGCTCGTTCGCTGGTCGCAACGACGCGAGCCACGTTTTCGAGAGAAGAGTAACGAACAAAACGTAAGAGTTCCGTTTCTCCTTGGAGCTTGCGCGAGCGAAGCGCGCCTGTGTATATATTATAAAAAGCTCTCTCGACTTTGGAGCGCGCGCGCCCGACTCTGTGCAATAAATCAAGTATCATAAACATACGCGCACACGGACGGACTCGATATACGTGCACAGCAGCAGCTAACAGTGCGTCGATCGCATCTCGAGTTTTTGCCGAAAGAGAAAGAGAGAGAGAAGTGCCAGTAGTCTATTATTAGGAGGGGTCCAGCGGCGACTGCCGACTTTAACACACACACACACACACGTACACCTACACACTTGCAACAACAACGGCGCAGTTCGAGATTCGCCACGAGCGCATATTATAGTACAATACGAGTATAGAAGTTCGACAGAAAATCACATCGACGTCTTTTTCGCGTAAAGCTCATTGAATCTCTTACTCTCTCTCTCTCTCTTTCTCTTACGCTTCGATATCGTCGTGTACGCGTTTTGTCATACCAATCCCCGTGTACAAGTACTCGAGCTTCGGCGATCGAACGGAAGCTCCAATGTGTATATTACATATGTGCAATTTTAGAGATCGATCAACGGGCAACAGCAGCAGCAGCAGCAGCGGCAGAGTCGTCGAGTGTATATAACGCGTAAACGATATATAATACATACATACGCGCCAGTCAGTCAGTTTGTGTGCGCGCTTATGTGCGCGCGGGCGTGTCAGTGTGTGTGCGGTGTCAAGCTTGTGTCAGAATTTCTCGTGTGTATATTATTATAACGCAAAGGTGATGATATAATGTGAGCAAAGCAACAATCCGACTGTATTAATAACTAAATGTGATCGTGATATCCAAAACCACCACCAAACATCCGAGGGTTTCCATCGCCAGCAGCAACCAGCATCAGGAAGCCGCACCGACGACAACAAATCGACGTTCGACTCAGCAGCAGCTCCTCATTTCATCATATTATATTATATGAAGACACACGTAGTTCAACCGGACAGTCTAAGCAGCAATAACAACGGCAGCAGCAGTAGCAGCAGCAACACCACCAGCAGCGGTCATAATACAGCCGGCACAGCAGCAGCGGCGTTAAAAATCGAAAAGATCCTGAGATCGGAAAAGGCGCCGAAGAAGAAAGAACGCAGTAGGAACATTGGTAAAAAAGCTCTCTCTCTCTCTCTCTCTCTACCCTGCTCTCTGTCTTTCTTTCTCTCTCTCTCCTCTATCCGCCTGTTGCTACATCACCGAGAATCGTATACCTGTGTGTTCTTTCCGTGCCGAGGCAGCACACACACACACACACACACACACACACGTATATGCTTATACACGCACAATCGTAAAAGCTCGAGCTGTGTATAACTATATACGTTTAACTCACACATACATGTATACGGTCCACCCAACCACCCACCGAGTACACGCAAGCTCACACATACACACTCGAACGTATCGAGCTTTCCTTGCCGTCTCATCCCCTTCCCCTCAAGTTTTAACACAATTTATCCCCACCCATGCTCTCTCTCCACTCTCTCTCTCTCTCTCTGGCAATTCGCGCGATACCGTCGGGGGATTGCCACCCCGCGCGCGAGCAAGTAAAAATGTGAGTGTACGTGTATGAGCTTGCGAGTATAGGTGCGCTAGGACTGGATGGCTGACTACTATATATACATGTATATACAGTTCTCACACAGGCAAAGCTACACGAGTCCATATCTCTCCAACCCCAGTTTTACTCCCTTTCCTCTCTCTCGCTCTCGGCCCCGTATAACACATACAAACACACGTACACAGTCGGGCGAGCTTCTCTCTCTCTCTCTCTCTCTCACTTTCGCACAGCAGCGGAGAATCACACGAAGCTGTGGATCCGCCGTGGAGTGTGTGTACTCCGTCGGTCAACCCCCATGGCTCGGAGCTTCTCTCTCTCCTCTCTCCATCTCTCTTTAGCTCAAGCCAGCTCTCAGGGAAAGCGGAGAGTCAGGAGAGAGGAGATGAGAGGAGAGGAGTTCGCCCATGTGTATACATGTGTTGATACGAGCGGGCCGCGCGCGCGCGCGCATATAACATGCATACATGCATACCTCGCGCTGCTCGCTGCTGCTGCTGCCAATGCTATATAACCATAAGGCTATAACACACGTATATAGAGATACACGCTAGCGCGCGGAAAACACAGAGACTCGCACATACACACGTACACATTGTCGATATTTCGCTCTCGCTCGCTCTTGTACTCGTTCTTCTCTTTATCTTCTATCGCGCGTGCAATACTGTTTGCTGCTGCCGCCTGTGTGTGTGTAAGTGTGTGTAAGTGTGTGTAAGTGTGTGTACATGTACTCGTGTCCGTGTGTAGGAGAGTAGTTCTGGCAGCGACGACGACGACTATACTACTCGCCTCCTCTCTCTCTCTCTCTCTTTCTATCGCTGCTATTTTACTCTTTCAGTTGCAGTTCGTTCATAATCGCGAGCTTGCACAGGGGCTCGCTCGCGCTCGGCTCTCCGCTCCGCTCGACTGTTATACTGTATAGCACAGCCTGTGCGCGCTTCGCTCTTTCTCTCGCTCGCTCGCGCTCTATCTTTCGCGTTTCAGTCAGTCATTCTCTCTCTCTCTCTCTAGCTGCGTTATATACGACGACAGCAGCAGCAAGTCTGTGTGTATACGTGTGTGCGGCTAACTGCTCGTTGTGTTTGTGTACATATATATATATATATATTCGAGCGTACGTCTCTCTCTCTCTTTTCTCGTTTTGCCTTTTCTTTCGCAGTAGAGAGAGAAAGGCAGTCAGTACTCTGTGTACTGCTGGGGGCGAGCTCCTAGCAGCTCTTCGCATAGATTACTTCTCTTGCTCTCTCTCGACGATTTTCCGCACGGAACCTCTGTCTGAAAAGCCAACGTAGCGCGAGCTTGCAAGCTCGTAGCAGCAGCCCAATAGCCAGTGCAGCAGTACTGGCTTTACACCGACGCTCGTCGTCGTCGTTGCACTTACATATATTAGCCCCGTACATTGTGTCGAATCGTTGCAAGCTGTATGTGCTTTTCTACGCGAGCTGTCAATGAGAGCGGCCAGTTAGTTAGTTATGGTTGTCTATATATTGGCAGCCATTTTTACCTGTCAGCAGTACAAATTCAACCGAGAGCGAGACTGACTCTTAGATAGGAAAATAGTGTAGTTTTTCGCTTTGTGTCCGAGTGTTATATGCCTCGACGACAACACAGCAGAAGCAGCAGCAGCAGCAGCAGCAGCAGCAGCAGCAGCAGCAGCAGCAGCAGCAGCAGCAGCAGCAGCAGCAGTAGTAGTGGTGTTGTGCTGCTACTGTCAGCCGTAGAGTCGCAGCAGCCACCGCCACCGCCGCCGCCACTGTCGTCGTCGTCGTCGACAACAACGACGAGACGTCGTAGTCGTCGCCGTCGTTTTCGCGATTCTCGCTGAGATCGATATAATAATCATCCCAGTACTCGACACACGGCAACAACGCCACGACCAACATAGACATCATCGATATCACCTACATACGCGTAATGCTACGAGCGGAGTGATTTGTTGTCATTGTATCTACTTCACTGCGTGTGTATTTGTGTCTGTGCTTGTGTTTGTGTGTGGCGGACGAGCTGTCATCGAGAACGAGCTCGAGCCTACAACTTTAACAGGGTTGTCGGTGCGCGCGTTGTTGTGAAAATTTGTGTTGCGCGACGACGCGCAAGTGCCATCCATCCATACGACTTGATAACAATTTATACACACACTCACGCACGACGACGACAACAACAACAACAACATTTTTCTTACGGTTTGTTTTTCGCCTTCTTTCTTCCCAAGCAAAAGCTCGTCCATCTATCTTTCTTACCCCCGAAAGCTCATCGATTTTTGCGAACGCGAGGCATCCAGAGCGGTATGTGTATGCATAACGTGCATACAAAGTGATCGCGAGGAAGGAGAGTATATTACCGAACCCCGGAGAGAGAGGCACAATACTCTTTCGGGAGTAGCTGAAGAAGAAGAAGAAGGAAGAAGAAAAGCAGAAAATATATAAAACTAGGCGGTGCTCTCGCACCGAAAGCTGCACGCGAAAAATTGCGAGAGACAGAAAAGGAAGAAGAACAAGAAGAAGTGAAGAAGAAAAAAGGCGATGAAAAATGGAAAGAGGAATGGACGGTATTGACGACCATTTGCCAAAACAACAGGCGGCTGCACATCAATGGACTCTAGGTAAGACCATTATTAATATTGCATCATAAATTACTTTACATACAAATTATTCTCATCGTTTCTCTCTACCTTTGCGTGTCGTATCGTGACAGACATTTAAATATTAAGCTTTCTTGTGCGTATATTACCCTTTTTTGCTGCTGCTCATCGTTCACGACGATCTCTCTTCTTCTTCTTCTTCTTCTCGGTTATAAGTGTCACAAACGGGACAGCCGTGTATGTGTGAGTCTTCTATCTTATACCTCGGCTCGTGTGTACTTACCTTTTTACGACGAGTGTGCAGCAGCAGCAGCAGCGACGAGACTACGAGAGTCTTTTGTGAGCAGCCCCTCGAGTTCACACAGCCGCGCGTAGCACCGCCACTTTATTAATTAATAATGCGACATTTGACCGCAACAAGTGATTTTCGTGTGTCGCGCCTTATATATATCTACTTTATGTTGGAGCTCGGTAAACGTAGAGTAATCGAGCAGCTCCAGACGTACCGTACCATCGTCGTTTATATAAGTCATCGTTTTTTACTCGACGGCCCGACGTCGTCGTTCGTTCCGTATAGTCGCGGTTATACATAAACCATCGGCTCGACGTACAATATGAATGTATCTTTAATATATATTCATGAGAGTGTATACACACACACCAAGCTCGAATTGCTCGCGATGGCCAGCAGCACCGCCCGTCGCACCGATATTATATATTTTGCTCAATTTTTTTTTCTTCATTTCGCGATCTCTCTCTCTCTAGTTTCGAGTGGTAAAAAAAAAACGAGAGGAAAAAACGAAATTGTTGCCTTCCGATTGGCAGCTGTGCGACGACGACGATGGACGCGTAGTAGTGGCGCTGTTGAGAGACAGAGAAAAGAAAAAGGCCAGTGGAAAGAGAGAAAAACTTTGCGCCTCCTCCTCCTGCTCCTCTCTGCGCTCTGGAGCAGCAGCACGTACATTTCACAGTTGATTCCGTGTAAATTGAATAAATGACAGATAGCGAGGGAACCCGAAGATTGGCGCGAGAGAGAAATATATGTATATTATCTGTACGAGCACTTCCTTTTTTTTATTTTTTATTGCTTCCTCATAGAAAAAGATAGTTTATTCATAAAGATATTATGAAAAAAAGATTGGAAATGAAAAGTTGCACTTTTGCTCCCTCATAGAGGGAGCTCTGTGATAGGCTCGAAAACGAGATTTCGAACTAGACCTCGTAGGACAATTTGTTTACATATTTGTAAACTAAATTGAATTCTCAATAAATGTCCGTATGTATGGATGTGTGTGTGTGCAAGCTAAGGTTCGGTAGCAAGGTAATCATACAAGAAATTCTAGAAATCTTAAAGTATTTTAGGAGTTTTGTATACATTAAGGAAAACGGAATTTGAACTTCTAAAACGAAATACGAAAATTCTGCCTTTAATAACCAAACCCTTTTATTTTTTTTTCTTTTAAAAGTTTTGTATAGATTTTGAATTTATTAGTATTAAGTTTTAGGTTAATATTTATTATAAGACAATTAAAAAAAGAATGAGGAAACACTTTGCCAATGACTTGGCAGCGGTTTTTTACTACCCTCGGCTCAGTCAAGCTTGGCCGTGTATAAGAGCCGCAATTAATCGTGAAACGATTGGGTTTTCGAGTAAATAGGTATCATCCTTGTAAAATCCATGGGATACGCGTCGTTGCTCCTCCCTCTTTTATATGCACGTTATGACCACCCCCGCCCCCCCGAATTCTCTTTTGCGTATTATTATAATAATACACACGGCACACGGGTGAATCGTCAGACTAGTTAAGCCCGGGTGCTTTTAGCAATTTATATAAAATCGACGCGTATGTATATTCGATCATTGTTCGATCGCGTGTCAGTGGTTACAAATATTAATTCCTCACTCGTGCGACAACGGATCCATTTCAATTACTTTATTTTTCATATACAATAATGTAATATTGTATCATATCGTTGTCGCTGGTATTATTATTATACCATTATGCGCGATTCAACGCGCGATCGACTTGTTTGTCTCTTTTGACCAGAAAATAAAACAAAAACCACGAAATACCTTTACACGCTAAAAATTCTACATGCGTGCAGCTTTGTCATTTCGTTTACACGTAGCCCACTACTGCTGCTCTCGGTAACGTCATCCCTGTGGCCGTTCGCGGTTAATTGAAGATGTCCAACAAAGAAATGTTTTTGACGTAACGCAGAGAGAGATAGAGCAAAAAAAAATCTCTGGCACGCAAATCGTAAAAACATATTTTCCGCGGGCGGTTTATAGGGTGGTAGGGAATGCGCCCTCCGTGCTCGCGGGGTATTTAATTCGGAGAGAGTCTCGAATGTCCAGAATTTTCGTTCTTTTACTCCTCCCTCTCGCGCACTCGTCCTCTTTTTTTTTTTCATTTTCATTTTATATAACGCGAGCCCGAATTTTATACATCGTTTTACGACTATTTTCTCTCGTTTAAAACTTGCTTAATTGAATTCGTCGAATACGATCGCGCGCGCGCGCTTGAGCCCTGTTACTCTCTGTAGCAGCAGCAGGAGCAGCACATATATACCCGAAACTATGCTGAAAATGTTGCAGCCGCGTTGATCTTTTTCTCTTGATTTTTCATTGAAAACACGTATATACACGGACACGTACACACGTACATAGGTGCGATGCGTCGCTTCTGCGTGAGCGACAGAGCGAGGTCATTAGCGTTAATTAAACCGCGCGCGCGGGGACGAGAGCGAATAGTTGTTATACTATACATCGTTATATGCATTGTGCGCGCGGCGTGATACGTACGCATACGTGTTGATATATCTCGCAAGGATGGATACACAATTTGTTAATTTGATAAGCACTGAAAATTTATTAACAATTTTATTTTATTCGTAATTTCGTGGGCTACTGCGTAGTTTGATGGCTAAATTACTTCGTTATGATGCGATCTCGTGTTTTTTCTTTTTTTCAATTTTTGCCTCGTTCTCACACCCCCGGCGGTTCTGAATATTTCACCCTGCTGCTGGCCGCGTGTGTATGAAATTAATATAAGAAAATTATTATATCGCTCGCTCGCTCGCGCGGATGGGCGACGAGGCGCGTTGATGAGCGAGTGAGAGCGAGAAAAAAAAGAGTAAAAGGCGAGCTCCGTGCGCATAATGTATTTCATTGCAAGCTCGTTTATGGATTAAAACTTTTTCCGAAAGTTTTACTTCGGGTACTACTACTACTACTGCTGTTTAACTTTTGATTCCAAAAACTGACTCGTCGACTCGCGCGCGAGACTTACCACTATATAATTATATAACATTACGAGACCTCTTCATTTTCGTTTCGAGCTCGACTCTTTTCCTTTTTCTTTTCTTTCTCCGCGCGTAAAAGCTCTCTCTCTTCCCACTTGCGGACTTTTTGTCTTTGTCTCTCTCACTTCTCGCGCTCGGCGGAGACGGCGAGAATCGGGATTCCGTCAGCTAGCTCCCAGCAAGGAGCCCTCATTTCTAAATGGTATATACATTTTAAACGAGTATTTAAACATCGTACTTAAAGGGCCGCTCGTAATTTTCATTATATGTTTTTCTTTTTACTCTTTTTTATTTTTACACTGTTCTCTTTCTCTCTCTCTCTCTCTCTCTCTCTCTCTCGTTCGCTCCGGTAGATTTTCAATTTCACCTATTACAATAGTATAACACACGGACTACTTCAACACCTTTTACCGGAATTCCAACTTTACACTTTTTTATTTTTCTATTTCGCGCCGCCACTATACTACGATGCTCTACGTAACGCGTCGAGAGTTTTTCGAGGCGCGCACGCACAAAGGGATATATGCAGTGTAACAAACGCAGGTATAACGCGCGAGCGAGAGATCTCGTTTAACAATTCGCGCGTTTCATTTCAAATTAGAAAGAGTATAGCAGTAGTCGAGCTTCGCTATATATACGAAAAAAACAAAAGAGAGATCAAACGCGACGCAGCGCGGCCGATATACAACAAATATCGAACGAATAGAACTGCCGCAATACATAAATATAGAAATATATAAGGGTTGCGCGGATAGAATGATTTTTTCAGCTCGACCGGGTATAATTTCGATGCAAATATAACAAGCGCGTAATACGTATAGCATATAGTACAGTATATACAGAGGCGCGGGTGCGAAGCTCGCACCTTTATTTGAGTCTAAACTTTTTTACCTCGTCTCTCGACTATAGTAAATAAAGCCCCTCGCGCGCAGTTAGCAGTTAGCAGCAGCAGCAGCAGCGGGGGAGAGCGAAAAGTAACGGAAAAGTGCGCGCGGATGAAAATTCGCTGATTTTCACCTTGGCGCGCGAGGCCGACGCCTACGCGAAGAGAACGAACAAGTGTTGCTTTGTGTAGGTTATCGTGTTACGATTGAATTTACGCAACTATACGCGTAATTGAAAGCAAAAAAGAAGAGAGAGAGAGAAAAAAAGAAGAATAAAACTACGCGATATATGGGGTATATGCGAGAGAAGAAATGTAGCGAATATAAATTATTGTCGTCTCCTTATGCATACTCTTTTTTTTTCCTCCTCTTACTCTTCTCTGCTTTTACTTGTGTATATACCTATTCGCATACATCTCGAGAAAAAGAGCGGCTGTTTCGGGGGGCACGGCTACAGTAGGTATGTAAATAATAACTTTTTCATCGTTTAGTGTGTGTACCTATATAGCAGCCTCGAGTCTCCTGCTCGCGATCCTGCGCCGAAAATGTTTCTCTCTCTCTCTCAAGCTCTCACTCGAGCTCGCCCGGCACGCGCCTCGCTCGGAACAGCTCACACAGTAACTTTGGGAGCGCCTACACACACACACACACATATTATATATATCACATCACGGGTGGCAAAGGGCTGTGCATGGTATATCGCGTACACACGGTTGACGCCCTACTTTACAACATCGTGTTTCGGGCCGCATGTATATGACGCACCACCACCACCACCACCACTGCAACTACCACCACTACCACGACTACCACCTATATAATATCGGAGCTGCTGCCTGCTGCTGCCGGGTATTATACAGCACGCAGAGAGAGAGAGGAGAGCACCTTCGATGTAATACGCATATACACACATTTGGCATCTCTCTCTCTCTCTCTCTGCGATCGGATCGCTGCCAGAGATCCTCTCATCATTCTGCCGCTGTATATATACCGTATTACACGATGATAGCAAATTCGTGTCTATATAATAAGCTCCGCGGATCATATACGCCGGTCTGATTTTAAATGCAGTGCTGCGCGTTATCGTATGCCTGCAGCTCGTATACGCTGCTGTACGTGTATTCTTCGTCGCTCTTCACGGTCTTGGGATTATATTTGGCGTGTGAAGTTGAATAAAAAAAAAAAAAAAAGGAAAAACTCTCTTTTGTTCAAATATATAAGGAACGTAATACGCAAGGATTTTTCGCTCGTTTTTATATCTCTCTCTCTATACTGTACAGAGCTCTCGGCTTTCTGCCGATATTTAATTCGTTATGTATTTATTTTGCTCTCCGCGTGGTACCTATATCCCTACCTCTTTCGTATTATATCTCTCTTTTTTAACAACGTCATCATCGTCGCCATCGTTTCGTCGATATTATGCCATTTATACATTTATACATCTCTTTTTAATATATAAAGTGAGAAATCGCACAGCTGAAAAGCAAATGACGTATTATACATATTTTACATTAATACGGTATTAAGCGTAAAGCAGCAGCAGCACTCGATATTTCGTTATTAAAAATTATATATATTATGAAGTATTGGATGGTCGAACGCGTCGGAGCTCGATCCAGGCACTCGCGCAGGCTACTTTGAACCTAGATGAAAAGAGTTTATAAATGCAGGTAGTGCGCGCTCGCAGTAATGAGCTAGAGAGAGAGAGAGAGCTGGGAGAGAGATGACAATTTTTTTCATTTATCTTTTTTAACTTTTTCGTTGCATCGCATTATCGCTAAAAAGCTGGCTGGTAAAAAAAAAAGAGAGAGAAAGATACATAAATTATTCACGCGTAATTAATGTAAGAAACATTAATCGTCGCGCGCGCGCGTGTGTGCTCGCGTATATACTCGCGGCTTATCGAGTTATTTTATCGGGCGACCGAGTGGAGGAATAATATTCTCATAAATAAATAATTACGTTCGAGGTAAAACAGAAGATAGATCGAGAGAGAGAGAGAGAGAGAGAGAGTAAAAAAAGTTAGCTATAGTGAGAAACGAGGGGGGGGTGGTAAGGAAGAAAAAAAAGCGTCAAGAGAGAGAGAGAGGCGAGCTTTTCGCGTCACGCGCGGGGAGTAAGGAGGAGTGCACGGGGGTGCGGCGGCGGCGGCTAAAGTAGATAAATAGCGGCAGTGTTTGCCAGAGCTAAATAAGTCAGTACTTACGTCGCGCTATATATAATATCTAGGCGAAGAATACATTATATTTCGTATATATAGTCGCTCTGCCTTCTCCGTTTATATGCGTAAGTACGCGCGTACCATTACGCTGCTGCTCCTGTTCCTGCTCAACTTGCTCCTGCTACTGCTGCTCCAAGCGCACGATAGTATATATACATGTTTATGCGTAAATGTAAGGGGACAAGTAAGCGCGCGACGGCCGAAGTTCTCTCTCTCTCTCTCCCTGTTTTCGTTTTTGCCGTATCTCGTATACATTCATTATATAGTATATAAGCAATGGCAGCGGCATATGCATGCACCCATGTTATATATAGCTAGTTGAGTCGAGTTAGCCTAGCGCAGTCGTCAGCGTGAAAACGAGTGATTTCATTTTGCCGCGCCGTCCTTCGGACTATACAACTGCTTGACCGATAAGAAAAATACAATTTTTTTCCACTCCCTATACTTGGCTGCTTTTTTTTTCTCTTTCGCTCGACCCCACCGCACGTTCGCGCACGAGTTTACCACCCGACATAACGCCAAGCAGCCGCAGCAGCAGCAGCAGCTTCGTATAATAGCACGAGTAGAGAGAGAGGAAGGAAAAAAAGAATAGGAAAAGAAGAAAAAAAAAGGGAAAAAATGTTGAAAACGGAAGTATAGAAAGGATAGCGGAGAGAGAGAAAAAGAAAAACGGTTTCTTCGGCTGGTGAGCCGACTCACCCACGTACACATACAGTAGTAGTAGTAGTACAGCACGTGCATTATAATAAACATTAGGCGGTGGGTGGTGGCGGCGGTGGAGGCACGATAGGTCTCTCGAGTGGCGTATAGTCAGCAGCAGAGGCTGTACTATAGCCGAAAGCTCGCGCGAGTTGGCTCGCCGAGTTCAAGCGTAGCTAGCAGTTGTTGTTATATACGATGCTTTTATCAATTTTTCTCTCTCTAGTTCTTATAAAACACGTACTTGCTACACACGGACATACATATAGAAAAACACACGCGTACATATATATACAAGGGTTGTGCAGGATGGTTTACGGGGCCAACCTGATTATACGCGCGCGCCTATGCTATGTATTATATGCGATAGATATAGCGAACGCTGTACGTGTTTCTCGCGCTCTCGGCTCTATCCTGGCTCCTGCTCCGCGTATATATAGGATATATACCGATACGTACTTGTATTAGTTTTGTGCCAGTGTGTGTGCGCTATACGCGCGTGGGGTTCGGACGGGCGAAGGATATAATAATTGCGTGCCGCGCTCCGCTCCCGAGCTCGAGCTGTCCATGTTTCTCTCTCTCTCTCTCTGTAAGTCAGTGTGGAGAATATCTGCTACGGCTATATGCTATATATGCTATATAGATATATTACATTAGGCACCCTACGCGTGTATGTGTGTATGTGTGAGCGAGATAGTGCCCCACGCGCTACATACTAACGCGCACACACACGGACACACACACACACCATGTATATAGATGTGCGTTTGGGGAGACTCACCGCTGCGCTGCGATAAAGGCAGGACAAGGCGCAGCACACAGCAACATCGCAGGGGGTGTACTACTACTACTACTACATAGAAAACCATCGTCGTCGTAATGTCGCATATACGTACATAGTCGACTGCGAGTACGACGGCGAGGGCTGCGAAACGCACACACCATTGCTACTACTACTACCAGCGCCGAGCACAACCACCACCGCCGTAGCCGTCGTAGTCGTCGTCGTAGTCGTCGCTTCTCTGAGTGTGCACTGTGCTGTACTATAACGCCAGTAGTACCAGTGGTAGACTTTATACGAGAAAGAGACTCGCGCGACTCGAGAGAGAAACGAATATATATAGCAGTAGTACTAGTAACGTAGTAGTAGCAGCAGTTGTGTATAACGAAAAAAAGAAAACCTCGACACCTTGCAGTTTTCGCGCGTCGTTCTCCTTTATATTATTATTATTATTATTACATGAAAAATAATAATCCGCGAGTGACGACGACGCCAAAGTTTCCTTCCTTCCTTTCTCGCTACTCAACTCTATACGTACTCAAGTTTGTGAGTGCGCGAGCGCGTGTGTCTGTGTGAATTTTCTCGGCTACCTGTATATCTGTGCGCAGGAGAGTGTTGTTTACAAGCAGCGCCTTGCATATTTTTCCTCAACCAACGGCGGATTTTCTTGTAAAATCATCTCCTTCTTTATTTTTCACGTTTCTTCGCTCTTAACTTAAGGCGCGGACTCGCTGCTGTGTGTGTATTATAATACACAACGAGCTTCGAGCAGAGTATATAGTGGCAACCAGGGGGAGGTTTTGTGCTCGTGCTTACAAGACTCGCTTCTTCCCGCCTGCTACGTCTACGAAGGAGAGCAGCGTTATAATATCTCTCTATCTCTCTTTCTCTCTCTCTCTCTCTGTCGCTATCGTCCAACAAAGGGCCGAGTACCTACGTATATATCGCGTCGAGCCAAAGCTTTATCAATGGTGCAAATCGTGGAGGTACGAAGCGCCATGCGTCAGACGAGTGCGGAGTCGTCGGCTATCAAGGTAAAATTATCGAACGCGTGTTTACATGCACGATTATTGTTTCGCTCAGCGCGTAGGTGCGCAGCTAGAAACTGCTCTCCCGCGCGTTGATCGAAAAAGTGTCATTTCCAGTCGCTCGCGATTCACCGCCATCGAACAGCGATCTTGTACATACCATTTTCGGGGCATGTATACATGACGTGTATACGTACGTACGTACGTAGCAGAGATTGAGTATTTAAAGGGCATGTAGTAATATATATATATCTATGTATGGGTAAAACGTGTGTAATAGCTCTCTCTGCTACGTAGCTCGGAGGAGAGCAAAAGCTCGCTGTACCTAGCTTTTCAATTATCGCAGCGGCAGCGGAGGAAGCAGCTGCCCCGATGATTGGCGCGTGTTGCATCGCAAGCTCCGATATTATTATAATTTTTAACGTATATCTGTAATATTCCTTCGGCCTCTGTGCTTTTTAATTTTTTTTTTTTTCGTATTTTGCTTTTACCGAGTAGCGCAAAGAATTTTGCGCAAAGTAATAATAGAAAAAAGCTCTCGCCCAGACCAAACCGGACCCTTCGGCGGCTGGAGCAGACAGAAAACAAAGTGTATATAGAATTTTTAATTTCTCATCCCTCTCGCTCGCTCGCTCGTGCCTCGAAAGCGTCGAGGCTACGAGAGAGAAGAAACACGATGTATAAAGTACACAATAAATATAATGAAAAACATCGCGCTGTGCTGCTCGCGAGCGTTTAAACGATAAGAGCTTTAAAAATGAATATACAATGCAACGATGTATAGTTACGTTTTTATAATTTGCATATTGCAAATTTATGTTGAAAACGCTTTTTCGTTAATGCGTCGTCGTCGTCGCTGCTGCTGCCACTGTTACTACTACTACGACACGACGAAAATTGTTATGCACGCGGGCGTGTGCCATGAGCTCGGCGCAAAGAGCCGAAGTAGGGAGAGAGATCTCCGCGCCCAATTAGCTGTGCAATGATCCGCGCGAGAGCCACGGCATAGAGAGAACTCGAAGAGAGCAGAGAGGACAGAGTTGGAGCATGATTATAATGCGCAGCGGCAGGCCGGGCGGCAGCGGTACATATACTCTATATGTACCGCGATGCTAGCGTGCGAGAAAAGAGGTGCATTATTGAAATTATTATCAGCTGCATATACGCGATTTTACGCATTTGTAATTCAAATGTGGATATCCAAAAACGATGATTAAAGGTCGAAAGGATCGAAAAAATATCTATAGATTTCGGGGGCTCTCTCTCCGGTCTATAAACTTTATATCGCTGCAATTCTGTTATATATGTGTGTGTACGTAATGTAACTCCGGTGGCTGCTCTCGAGGCGTATGCCCTATTTCAATTGATCGGTGAGGGACAAGGGTTCATGCATATAACGCACACACGCATACATACTAGCACACACACTTTGGGTGTAGACGGCAGCATGGAGTAATCTTTGAACCGTACAGAGTAGGGGCGACACACACACATATATATGAAGCGTATAAGGGATGTAAATGCAGGGGATGAGTGTCTCTCTCTCTCTCTCTCGGCTTCACCCGCACCCAAACCCATACATCCACACCCACACACCCACACGTAACGCGTAGCGGATAGGATAGTATGTAAATTGGAAGCTGTATAGCGATAATATGGTATAGGGATCGAGGCAATCTCTCTCTCTCACAAGCAAGCCTACACATCAGCAACAGCAGCAGCGGCATATATCGATGCACGCGCCGATATATAGGATAGCAGCGGAGCGTACGTGACGAAAAAATTGCATATCAAAACTGCTGCTGCTGATGCTGCTACCGCCGGAATTCCATAAACCGGCAGATCGTCGCGAGCGCACAGAGAGATGTACGTATAGTACACACATCCATAGAATCATTTGCCCCTTGTGTGCAACACAGCAGCACGCGAGTATACCTCCGGGGGGTCCTCCTCCTACTCCTCATTCTCTTTTACAATTGCCCCCGCGCGCTCGCCTATATGTTCCGCGTAATTGTTGTATTTTTTTCACCCGCTCGCTCGCGCTTCATAGTAGTAAACGCATCTCGCGCGGCAGCGGCGCAACCGAAGCGAGAGACAACTTTGACAAAGAACCGAATTAGCAGTCATCCCCATGGGCGCAAGCTCGAAACGAATGGTGACCCAGATTTCTGAATGCGCGCAAAACGCAAAAATATACACGCGTCGAAAACCGCACATCGCACAAGCACGCGCAGCAGCCGCGTGCGGTTTTTGTTTTTTATATTATTTTACTTTTTCGAGAAAAAAAAAATTGATTCGATATAGCCGCGCGGATGGATGTACATATTCCTCGCGCGTTTTTACCTAGCGCCCTATTGTTTAAAGAGCTTTAGCGCGCGCTGTGTGTCACGAGGACAATCGTGAACTAAAACGAAGCTTTTTTATTATATGTCACGATGATTTTACTTTTTTTTCTTTTTTTACTTTTTTTTTGAACGGTAAAAGAGAGAAATTCGAAAATGAATAAAGTATAAATTTTCAACGCGCTGCAGCAGTGTGGCAGCAGAGATATATACATATATAATACAAATGCCCTGAATTGATCTTGTTACAGATGAGCCGTCCCAGTCAAGTCAAGTTGACGGACAGTGAAAACCGCGCTGGTAAGCTCATTTTTCTCGTTCTTTTATCTTATAAAACTCGTGACTCTCTCGACTTTTCAAGTTTCATAAAATATGAATTTTTGCTACGCGATCGAACGCAAGAAATAGTATATAAAAAATTTATTTGTGTGTGTATTATTTGATTTTCCCTTACATTTGTTACAGATCGGAAGCTATTCGTGGGTATGCTAAGCAAGCAGCAGACCGAGGAGGATGTACGCCAGTTATTCAACGATTACGGTACAATAGAGGAGTGCACGATACTTCGAGGACCCGACGGAACGAGTCGAGGTGATTTTCTGCGCGCTCTGTGCGATTCGCGAGAGAGCCAAGGAAGGCGGGGGGAGAAATATTAACTATAAACGATCCATCGACTTGGTCGAGTTTTTCTTGTTTTCTCAATTTCTGCGACGACGAACGACAATACTCGACACGAAAATTTCCCTCTCATGCATAAAGAGAGAGAGAGATATCAGCCAGCCACGATCTTTTGCGGCTCTCTCTCTCTTACTCTGACTTCGATCGTTGTATCCGTCGCGTATATATTATTTGCCTGGCACTCCTCGAAAATCTGCCCTCAAACTCTTATCGCACTCAACAATATACCTATATAGCATTTATACCGTTCCATATATCGAAGCTTCGCCTTTATACACGCAACCGACACAACAGCACAACACAAACATTTCACACATCAAACGAAAACCTACCCTATACCTACTACCTTTTTCCACAAAAACAATGAAATAATTTAAATTTTTTCTGTCTCTCTGTGTTTGATTATGTTGTATTAAAAAATTCCGTTTGTGTGTTTTTTTTGCTCTCTTTTTTTGCAGGCTGTGCATTCATTAAATTTGCATCCTATCAAGAAGCACAAAGTGCAATAAATTCATTGCACGGAAGTCAAACTATGCCGGTCAGTATACCAGTCAGTCGATACTTGTAATAATAATATTATGCGTTGATGAGTGCGGCGGGTGGTGGTGAAATATAGAGCGCAACGATCGATAATGTAATATTTCTTTCTTCTCTTTGATTCTCAAACGATATAGGGAGCTTCTTCGAGTCTCGTAGTCAAATTCGCGGATAATGAAAAGGACCGACAACTGAGACGCATGCAACAAATGGCCGGAAACATGAGTTTGATCAATCCCTTCGTTTTTAATCAGTTCGGCCCGTACGGAGCTTACGCGCAGGTAAAGCACAACAACGATAAAAAAGAGAGATATAAAAAAGATAAATCCGCTGAAGCCATTTTATTTCGTGTATGTAATAATTGAATAAATCCTCCCTATGCCTATGCCGCTGCTACTACTACAACAGCAACAAGCTGCTTTGATGGCCGCCGCGACGGCGCAAGGAGCTTACATCGGACCCATGGCTGCGCTGGCTGCTGGCCAGCTTCCACACGCTCTCAATGGCCTGCCCAACGCCGTTGTACCTCCGAGCACCGGTACAGTATATATACAGCACAAAGCCATTATTATATAATACCCGAGATATTTTATATAATACATATATCACTCGTGTGCAAGATATCCGATGATTCGCGTCAATCGTGAGACGTTTACAAGTTGCGATTCCCTTTTTCGCGGCGACGATTTGATATATTTATTGACTTTCCGCGGTAAGAGATATATTGGCTTGGCTCTCACCGGGCTCGCGCGATGAAAGGGGGAAAATCTGGGTATAATACGAGAATCGACGATGTAACTCGTCTTTGTTTGGCGATATGGAAACTCGAGCTCTCTATTATGACGAATTATAATCCGATTTGTCTGATTCAACACCTTTATTACCTATATACATCGTCTATAAGATTTTATACAAATATTTGTAATCGATTCGTTTTGTTTTCTTTCTCTGTGTGTACCTTGGAAAATCAGCTGCCGCGGCGGGTCAAACGGTGAACGGCGCCATACCGTCCCTGCCGTCGCCGACGATGCCCAACTTCAACATGGCAGCGCAGCCGCCCAACGGCCAGCCCGCCTCCGATGCGGGCGTGTTCGCCAACGGGCTACCTCAGACGTTTCCGGGCCGTGAGTGTTTTTGACTTATATTTATCAGAAATATGGATGACAGCAACGATTCAATGGTTCGTTTGTTTGTTCCTCGTTGTTGCAGCCCCGACTTTACCGAACGGCGAGGCGGCGCTGTCGCACGCCACCGGCGGTTACGCGCCCATGTCCGCGTACCACAGCGTCGGTAAGTTGTGAAAAATTTTGCAACCGATCTCGAGTACCGATTTTTCTAATTTTTATCTGCTTATCTGGCTTTCAGCGTATCCAACCGTCTACGGTCAGTTTCCTCAAGCCCTCGCGCAACCGCTGGCAGCGGTGGCTCCTCAACAAAGAGAAGGTTCGTACGTCGATTGCGCCTGGCAATATCCGGCTCGCTTTGCACGTGCACACGATGCATCCATGATTTACGGGCATCACCCCCCTGCCTGGCTGGCTGCGTTCGTGGCTTCGAGCCCAGTGTGTCGCGCGCACGGAAACCTGTGCAACCACCTGTGTGTCTACGTGTGTGCCTCTCTATGTTCGTTTTTGGCACTCGTGCGCGGCGGTGGCAATCGTAATACGCGATCAGGTGGATGCACGCGGCTCTCGAGCCAACTTGCGATATCGCGCGCGCGCTATAATGGCCCCCGTGCAACATGAACATTTTAGTGCTCTAGGCTGGTGGAATCAACAAGTGATGTCGCACGAACGAAGCTCGGCTCTCTTGCACACCGGGAATGTACGTGACGATTTCTTTTGGCAGGACGCCAATCGGTTGGTCGTCGTCGTCGTTTATATACATAGCACATAGCGTACACATTGAATAGTAGTACACTGTGTAAAGAACGAGTTGGGGAATCTTCAACCACCGCCGCCGAGCTTGGCATGCATTATTCCGTGTGTACGATGCTTTGTATGTATATATAGATTTCCGTGTCTCTGGCCAAGTGGAGTAGTACTAGTGGATGGAAAAGCAAAATAAGAGCGAGCGAGCGAGGAACGAAACAACCCGCGCCAAGGTCGTGAACTTAAATGCGGAATACCAGTGGTATACTACTCACACAAAATAAACGGCGGTAACACGCGACGACGACGGTCCCCACACGTACACACACAAACACAGCGGCGCCGCGGCGCTGCTTTACAAAGTCTTCACCCGAGCGGTTTGCGCTTTCCGTGTTTCTCAACTGTCTGTCCGTATATCGCTTTATAACTTACAGAACAAAACCCCCCCCGCGCACGGGCGCGTATCGTATATCCAAACACAACTCGTTTATCCCTTTTTTTTCTTGCTTGCCGGTCGTTGTTGTCTTACCCACTTGTACTAATATGATGTATTAATTTCTCAACTCGTCTATCTCTCTGTCTCTCTGCTTGTGTGTATCGTTTTTCACACGGGTACTACACAGGTTGCTCCATATCGGGACCGGAGGGCTGCAACCTGTTCATCTATCACCTGCCCCAGGAATTCGGCGACGGCGAGCTCATGCAAATGTTCATTCCGTTTGGGAACGTCATCTCGTCTAAAGTATTTATTGATCGTGCCACTAACCAGAGTAAATGTTTCGGTGAGTTAATTCATATTAATTATAAATTAGGATATCTCTTACTTTTGAAAATGTCAAAAATTGATGCAACACATATCTGAATGTTAAATTTACATGTTAAAAGAGGATACATCCATTAAAGGTGAGATAAAAGGGTTCAAAGCTGGCCTATAATTAAAAATTCATCTCACTCTGGGCTTTTAAACATTTCGTGCAGTAAGCTTTTTTCTACGACTATTAGCCAATTTTTCTCACATTTAGCAGATTTCACATACAGTTTTCCGTTGGATTAAAGAAGGAAAAACTGTTCCAGTCAATTAAATTCAATTTTAGGGCGCGAAAGCCCCACCAAAAAAGTTCGAGTCTGCTAATACCGATTAACTGAAAAATAGACGAAATTTTTCGGGGTTTCAAACCCTTTCAAAAACTTTAAAATTTAGGGCTTTAAAAGCTCCAAAATAGTCTTAAAAAAAGTTTCAGTGTACGAAATAATGAAAAGTACATGATAAAATGTTTTTGTTACTGCAGCTAATTGGCTCTGAACTTGCCTGTTACCTCTAAATGGTTGCATTCTCTTTTTACATGTAAACTTACTTAAAGTTTAGATTTTGGTAGCAACAGTTTTTAACACTTTTAAAGTAAGGGACATCCTGTTATTCATTCAAATTTTTCCTCGTGTTGACCGGACCATTTCTGTTTTTTTTTCTGCGCAGGATTCGTATCCTTCGACAATCAAGCATCTGCACAAGCAGCGATACAAGCAATGAACGGTTTTCAAATTGGAATGAAACGACTGAAAGTACAATTAAAAAGGCCAAAAGATGCAAGCAGACCCTATTAACCTATATTATCACTAAACTGATTGAAAATTAGCCATATAATCCTAGATAAAAATGTGAGTAGCCATTGATTTGGAATATAAATGTGTGAACGAGACTCAAGAAGCTCTCGGGAGCAAACCACGTAACTCTCATCCATTTTTTCTCGTAGATATGATCATAAACAAAACAAAAAAAACATAAGTCCAGTGGTCGCTCAAACATGTTACGCATTATAAAAATATGTTTCGAGATCGCCACCACAAATCCTTCAGACTGTTGAAGACTAGCAATTAGATAGATAATTTTTTAGGGGTAACGGACAAAAAAATATAAATTGACTTCATTGTAAGAAATAGTTCCACTATAAACAGAACAAAACAAAATAATGAACTGAGAGAAGAAAACCCTACGCTTTGCTGACAAAAGACTTTTTTTGAAGCAAAACAAAAAAAAACCTCAAAAAACCCCGAAAAAAAAAATTATAAAATCAAGACATAACAGAGTAAGATCCCACTTGACCAATAATTTTAACAAATATAAATTAAAAAAATGAGAAAAAAAAAAGAGAGAAATAGAATTGAGAAATGAGAAAGAGGGACGAGGTGTGGTGAGTGGAGAGATAGATATGGTAAAACTTGATTATGTGGGACAAAAACGGAGCAAAGGAATTGCTCGCTGGTAATACTCTAAAAAGTATCGCTAGCTGAAAAATTAGACTAGGTAAAAAATGTAATGTTCAAAGAAAATGAAAAAGAAGGAATTAATTTTTTGCAAAATCGTTAGTAAAGTTCTCGTTTAGTCTTGCGGATATATTTTATGAAGCATACGCTGCAAAAAATGGTAAAAAAATAAAGGCGTACATATACACGAAAAAAAACAAATATACTATATATACATATAATAACTATCTATATTATAAATATATATAAAAATATATATATTATATTATATAATATATGAAATACTCATACAAGCACGTATATCTCGTATGATATAGGATATTAAAAATGATTACAATTTTAATAGAAAAATGGAATGACGATGGAAGAAAATGTACATCCCTGAATAGAATGAATATTAGCCGAAAGGAGAAGAGAAAAAATACTAATATAGATTAAATAATTAAACAAAAAAAAACAATTGTATATATGAAATACAAAAAATCCTAATTGTTCAAAGAGGGTTGATAAGTACATTTTATGATTTATTGTTCTATTTTTCTTAAACGCAACCGCGATTTGCAAATTGTGCACGGTTAAAACATAAACATTTTTGGATGGCTCTCACAGGGCTGTACAAACATTATATAGATTATATTATTATGACTAAAACACAAAAAAGGGAAGGATCCCACGAAATGAGAAAAGCAGAATGTTTATCAGTAGGTAAAATTTTAGTATTGAACGATGAGCCGCTTTTCTCATTTTCTACAGGCGTCTGTTATAATGAGTATTATTAAGTTGAGAAGTAAAAAAAACGCGTATCGCATAATATAAATGATGGAAAAATAAAACAGGCAATAGAGGAATTATTTTTTCCCCCAAAGTGGTTAATAATAACATAATAAAATAATAGCTATTGAATTGAAAAGAATAATAATGGCTACAAAGTAATGCTTAGTTTTTTGAAAAATTGGTCGACGGGTATAGAAAAATTACTTTGCCGTCCCGCAGCGAGGGAGGGCAAAGTAAAAAGTGACCACTATGAAGCATAATTTTATAACCTTAGTTGAATAAGAATTCTTATATAAATATATACCGAGTAAAAAAAAATAACACAAGTGGTGCAAGACGACGGCAGTACCAACTACGAAGTGATGATAGCTAATCTTTTTTATTTAGTATATTCTCAGAGCTGCTATTGTTGCGCGCGTAATTCGCAGGTGCAATCGTATATTGTAATGAAAAAAATTATTTATAATTATTATTAACTTTAACAGTGAAATATGTTTTTAAACGAGGAACGGGCAAACTCATTAACCATGGGTTATAACATTCGATGTTTTCGAAATTTTCAATCGAGGAGAATCGCAAAAAATTATTGTACTTATCGTAAATATCGAACGAACAGATCCGCACTTTGCCATATTATAAAAACGAAGAGAGACAAAAAAGTTCGAGAAAAAAAATTCGAGTCATGTATCGAAGTTCAGAGCCAATGGGTGTGTGTAACCGACTAGTTCAACCGACACAAGTCTGACTGCATTTGGACGAAAAAAATATAAAAATAAAATTAAACTACATTTAAAAAATCGCTAATCAATAATCAAAAAAATTAACATACCGATAAACCAAAAAACTTATAAATACTATATCATCCTTTGAGAGTGACGTGCTGGATCTGTGAGGTAAAATAGAGGATGTTGTAAAAAAAATATCTCTAGGTAGGATTCTATTATAACTACGGAAAAGGTAAATACTAGATAACCTATCAAATACTCGCGGCTAAAAGGCCATTATATAATAAAAATATATTGAGGCGTTGACGATTGCTGCGATGCTTTGTCAATGCCTATTTTTAGTAATAAATATCTAAAGAAAAGAAATTTTAAAATATTATATAAATATATTATATTATATATAAAAATAATTATATTCCGACGCGAAGTGTTGGAAGAAAAAAATTATCTGCTGCTCCGTCCTGATATAAAATTGAGCTGACGCGATTGAGTCTCGATAAACGAAAGCAAAATTTAAAAGAAAAAAACATAGAAAATCGCGAAAAAAAGGTAAGAGCAGCATGTGTGAATATTATAATATGAATACAAACGAATTAAATCTAGTCCAATGAAATTTCACGAGTACATAAAAAAAACAGAACAAAAAGCGATCAAAAAAATATTTGATATTCAATGGTCAGTACTTGCAAACTTTTTTGCGCGAACCATAGGGCGAATGAGTTGATATAGAGACCGGTCGTGAAATTTTATTACGAATATCATTTTAACTGGAAAATGCAATAATTTTGCATGGCATTTTAAACCATATTATACCACACAAAATCTATTTTGTCTAGATTCGAGTAATTTTTGTTACGTAATTTTAATGTTGAATTTCGAATCCCCCCCCCCCCAACGCACAAACTATGGACCAATACTTGATCTGCTCAATTAATGTTGAAGTCTCTTTTGAATGGATTGTATTAATTTTGCAGTTGTTAAATCATGTACTTTAAAAAGCTCAGTATTGAATGTATTTAATCAAACTTTGCGCTCTTACTTGAAAAATGATGACTTCGAATTTATTGAATCTTATGTGATTTTAATTGATATAATATTCGACTTATAAGTATGAATGATAAAAAGCTTGCAATGAGCAAAATTTCACGTAGAGGGAATCTTTTAGGATAATTCAGTTTTTGAAAACATCGAATGAAAACCATTATGGCTGGGCTTGTAACGGTAGTTTCGAAAGAATACGACTGATACGAGTAATAAATGTTAGTCAAGTTGAGAAAAGAAAGCAAAATTCGCCTATTTTAATTGAGACAATAGGATTAGAAAAATCATAATATATTGAAAAGAAAAGTTTATCACTCCGACATGAAACTGTGACAGGTATCTAGTCCATAGAAAAGTCGATGTAGGTTTAAAACAATGCTCCATAAGGCATCTGTATAATTATGGCCTGGCAAGGGTCGATATGTAAAATTTTCTTCGGTGAAAGCAGAGCCAAGGGACGAAGTGTGTAATCTTGTCGTTTCTTTTTTTTAAGATTAAAAAAAGGAGATATGCGTACTTAAAATAATTGCAATGAAAAGTTCCATGTAACTGGAATGGACTTTAAGCTATTGTTTATGAGTTTCACGATAGGCCACAGACAAAAATATTACGATTCTATGGAAAAAAGAGAGTATATTATTAACAAAATTCGAATTTCTACGCCTAATGACGTCGGATCACCTACACAATACAAAGTAAGGTTTTGTAAAATTTTACCTTCTTAAGTGTTTCTCTAAAATACCGCAGAAAAAAGCCAATAATCACGATGAATTTTTATTATTTTAGTCACCTCGATACTTAATTGCTCAACACACAAATGAAAAATATGTTTTTTTATTTTTTTAATAATAGAAAAAAGTTTCTTTTCTTACATCAATATTCTTCGATTCTTCTTGTCTTGATTAAACAAACTTTTTGCTGACAAGCAAAATTTCCGCCCTGACAGTAAAATTGATAATTTGTGCTTTTCGCAGAGTACTGATACCTGAATGACAAATACGTGCTAACCTCTACACTAGGGTGGTTCGCTTTTGCAAAAATGTTAAAAATCGCGCATATGTCAAGGCGATTCATAAAGTTCAAGTCTTTACGAAAAGAAAGCCGGGTTCAGAACCTCAAAAAAGTGTCGGGAACCGGTGTCGATCGATTTTTCAAGTTTAAAAACGTGCTCCAAAATAGGAGCAAAATCGGTCAACCATTCAATTTATTACAAACTGTGTTTCGAGAGTAAAAATAATATCAACAATACATTTTCTTACGTATTTTTGTCTGTAGAATCGAATGCCGTAGTCAGTTTTGCTCTACGACTTCGTTTTCATCGATAAAAATGTACTTTTTTGATTTTTTTTCGCTTAAAAATCCAAAAATCGACTTTGCAACGTTTACAAATGAACAGAAAAAATCTTCGAAAGTTTTTGACACTACCAAAATTTAGGATTTTTTATGACGAATCTAACGGTATAAATTAGTATATACTTTAAAATTATTTTCGTTCATAAAAATGCAAATTTTCGATTTTTTTTTGCTGAATTTGACCGAAAATCCAGAAAACGAGATGTTTTTGAAAAAAAATCGCTTTTTTCTAAAACGATGTTTTAGGACACAAATCACAACGTCATTCAATTTCACAGCAAAAAATACAAAAAAAATGTTGCAGCGGGATTTTTTAAGAGCACTTTCTCTCCATAAGGGCTCGTTTTTGAGATTTTTCGTCAAATTCAGCAAAAAAAAATCGAAAATTTGCATTTTTATGAACGAAAATAATTTTAAAGTATATACTAATTTATACCGTTAGATTCGTCATAAAAAATCCTAAATTTTGGTAGTGTCAAAAACTTTCGAAGATTTTTTCTGTTCATTTGTAAACGTTGCAAAGTCGATTTTTGGATTTTTAAGCGAAAAAAAATCAAAAAAGTACATTTTTATCGATGAAAACGAAGTCGTAGAGCAAAACTGACTACGGCATTCGATTCTACAGACAAAAATACGTAAGAAAATGTATTGTTGATATTATTTTTACTCTCGAAACACAGTTTGAAATAAATTGAATGGTTGACCGATTTTGCTCCTATTTTGGAGCACGTTTTTAAACTTGAAAAATCGATCGACACCGGTTCCCGACACTTTTTTGAGGTTCTGAACCCGGCTTTCTTTTCGTAAAGACTTGAACTTTAAGAATCGCCTTGACGTATACGCGATTTTTAACATTTTTGCAAAAGCGAACCACCCTACTCTACACTCTTATACATAATCTATCTAAAAACAATATAAACGGACAAATATAAAAATTTGCCAACGCTAATTTAAACAAAGTAATACTTATTATGAACACAAAACAAGGGGATTTAAATAACACATAGTTCTACAATCATAAAAACAAACCTATTTAATCATCGATCGAAATACTCGGTCAATTATTAGGTCCCCTCAGGTATTCATACATATAAATATACTATAATATTAAATAAAGAAATTATTAATAAATAAAATCATTATTATCCGTATTATTAAAGTATATAAGCAAATTAATATAATGAAAGAATAAAAAATTATATTTAAATATATATATAAGCATTAAGGAATAAATAAATGAATATATACATATATTAAAACAAAATATATATATATACATATACACATAAAAATATTTACCGTGCAATGATACTACGAATAAATAAATTTTATAAGGAAAGAGTGAGAATAATATCGCAAACGCTGCAGCGGTATGTACTTCAAAACTTTTCGGAGTAACCGTGATACAGAAGCTTTTCATTAATGAAGCTGTTCTATTTTAAATGCAGCAGCCGAGAAAATCTTGTCGAATTTTTAAAAATGACTAAAAAATTTTACTGAATTTACCATTTTACAGTGGAAATATACATCAAAATTTTAAAAACACAATTAAATATTATAAAAAAAAAGGAGAGGAATGATAAATGAGAATTTCATTTTCTCAGAAGCGGGTATACCGATATTTTATATTAATATGTTTCAGTATAAAATATAAAAAAAGATACTTACAGATCAAGAGTCTTTTGAAGGCTCCGTCCTTTTGCTACAGATTTCCTTCGAGCAGAGTTTGAAAAATGAAAAAAATAAAATAAAATAAAAAATTGAGTTATCACGAGAAAACTGTGTTTTCATCCGATTGAACTTTTGATTGACCGATAGCGGGCGAAGATCGCACAGAACACATTTGTAGTATCGAATTATAGATATATTCTACGTTATAATGAAAAACTAAATATAAAAAAACTAAATTATGAATTCTTAATGAAAATAGACGCTTGAGAAAACGTTTTAAATGATTAAGGGAAAAACTATAGATATTCGCTATATTATTTACATTAAGTAATGTATAAAAAAATTTATGAGAATCATACTTACTTATTATCATGGTGAATATATCATCGATAAAAATGATCTATATTCCATTCTTAAAAAGAGTATAAAAACGTAATATAGCGATAAAAGTTTCACGAACTGATAATGATTTTGTCAAAAAAAAAAAAAAAAAAAAATTATTTAAATAATAATAATAATAACAAACAATTTTTCTTACGCTCCGATCATCCTTCTTATAACTTAAACTTTTTCAATCGCATTGAATATTTTTGAGAATATAAAATATGACGCACTAATAGATAATATACTAATAACAAAACAAATCGTTGTCCTCGCAACATTTAACAATGGGAAAATAATAATATAAGTGATTAACACTTGAATTCGAAACTGAAGTGAAATAATACCACGGATGAACTTTTTTTAAATAACAATCTATATCTACTCACATAATTCTTTCTTTCAAAAGAAAGTTAACTCTAAAAACCCAGCAGGATTCAATGTCGATGCATAAGGATTGATACAAAGAAACAAGGAATTAAAATAGTACTCATTTCGAATATTTCTCAATTTAATTTATATTTTTATAAGTAACCTCGATAATTTCTGAGAAGAAAAAAAAAATTATTTACAAACTATCGATAAATTATGTTTACAAGCTACAAAGTTTGTACAAAGACGGTACCAATACAGCTTAAGTTTTAATTAGATTTGTGGATAGGAAAATTGTAAGAGAAGAGAAGATTAGCTAGATCAAAGAAACTAATTATTCTTGATTGAAATCTCTATATTCTTTTAAAGGGTTTATTATGGTGATGACTGAATATTCAAATGAATTATAATGTAATATTTCACCCACTAACTATATTCTTTGTTGCGCAAAAGTGAATGAAAAGTTCAATTGCATGTAATGTTTACTCAGGCGTGACAACAAATTAAACTGAAATCGATCGCTTGGAAACTGTAAGCGATCGCTAATTATTTTGCATAATCGATTTAATTCAGCGCGTAGTGAACTCGCATTTAGATGGATTATTTCACTAACTCTTTGCTAATCCTTTTTATCCGTGCAATTACACTGGGTTTTCTTACCGCGAATACTTTTTAAAGCCATTGATTAAATTCGAATCGTTAAGTGACTATAAAAGACTGCCATAAAGAAATCGATATAAGAAAGCTTTATCAAATTCTAAATATCTAAGGTAATGGTTACGAGCTAAAACTTGGGAGAGTATCTTTGAACCGCAGAATAAATATCGATCGACATCTTCGTCCCCAGAACACGTTTTCATTCTACCATCGATCATTTTTATGTTCTGTGCTCAAAAACTTCTTTGAATGCATAATATTGAAAACTTTCGAAGTAAAAATTTTCTACGAGGTCAAAGATAAAGAACTTATTCGAGTAACAATTTAATTAAAACTATTAGTGTTGGAGAAAAAAGTGGCGTAAAAAGATTCTCTTTATTAAAAAATAAAAACAACATGTTACAAGGCAAAATTATAACTAACCCAACTAACTCCCTCTCTCTCTAAGTGTTAGATATTACCCGCGGGTACTTTATCAGAACTAATTTTCTCGGGCTGCGCGCGCGTAATCAGTCGCGCCTCAATTTCAAAGTCACGCAAGAGAAAAAAACTTGTAACGAAAGCAAACAGCCAACATTCAACTTGATTTTTATGTAAATAACGCACATTTCGTAACCAGCACTTGCAAACACACAGCACTTTATTTTCACACCTGAAAAATTCACACATTGATATTTTTGGAAAAATTCTTTCGATCGTCATTGAGAATGGATCAATCGCTGTAACTTTTTTATTGAAATTGAACGCGTCACATTAAAAAAGCGAAATAACTGCCTGAAATTGTAGAGAATAATAAATTCAAAATAAAAAAAAGAATCTCGTTCAATTAATAAAAGGTTGCAGTGGACAAACTCAAAACTTAGGAAATATACTTGCGTAATGTTTTTAATTATTAAATTTTAGCGCATTCTCTTGAGGTCGGAGAAATTATTGAGTAAATTTTAAATAATTTTAATGGATGGTAAAAGTTTTAATTATTCCGAATAATTATAGATCCGTACAAATACATCGTACTTTCACTATTAGGACAAATACTTGTAAATGTTCATTTTGAATTGAAGAAAGTACAATTCCACTGCCAATCATTCAAATTTTCATCTTGATTTATTAAATTATTTTATCAAAAATCAAAACGATGTTAAATATCCCTGTAGAATGGATTATGGGTGAGATAGAATGAATTAACTAGCTTAAATATTGTATTTTCAAAAGAATAGGGTCGATTCCAGAACACTGCGTTGGCACAAATAATGAATAAAAAAGTTAGATCGTTTCATCAAGTATGCCGCTCGAGCTTTTCTATACGCATAGCCGTACATAAACGAATGTTAGAAGAGCTTATAATAAAAAAAAGTAAATAATACGGCGACGTTTTTCCAATAATAATGATTATTATATTCTCTAAGAGACAGGGTACACTATATTTAATTTAAATTTTCACGCTCGCATGATTTTCATTGTTAGTGATATGTAATACATATCGATATTTAACCTCAAGCTGTCAAACGTCTAGATAACGCGCCGCGCATGTAATAATATATGATGATAAAAATGCAGGGGGATAAAATGAAACGCGATGATGATGATGATGATAATGCGGACGATGAGCGAACGGGCTGTTCTGGAACTCTTACCTGTGGTAGCAAAACGCGAAGTTCAAAACTCATAGATAATATGATGAATATAGTCATATCTTCGATGTTATTAAAACAATAAAAATAGAATGAAAAATTAAATGTCCCATGATATTTTACGAACGTTTTGGAATCACAGACTCTTGAATAATACTTTATTGAGACTCGCCAGTAAATAATAAAGAAAAACAAACTAACAAAAAACAATTACAACTTCGCTAATTCAATTTTTCGTTGACTAGGAAAGAAATAATAGCCATCTCGGTAAGATCTTTTTAACATTTGATATATTTTTACTTTTTCTAAGGAGCTATTCTCAAACTCTGAAAAAGAAAACTATAAATATTTTGTTTATTCTCACCTTTTCGAAATGGGAAACAGACTGTCCAAACTCGAAGTGACGATGGTCTAAATTAGGAATCGCAAATGCACAAAAACACTTGAATAAAATAAAAAGAAGAAGAATTGTAATCTTTTAATAAAACACACACGTCACAACGACTTGTAAAAAAATTAAAAACTACATGTATAAATTCATAAAAAAAATAAAAATAAATAAACAAACAAACATGACCACTTTAAATGGACATTCTCCTTAGTATTCGTATAATCATTCGGTATAATTGAATCCTTGATGAGGTTTTCGTCGACGAAACGAATCGATGGACCGCGAGAGAGCGACGAACAAAGATATTGTAAAAAAGAATAAAAAAAAAATAATTCAGAATTTTGTGAGCAGATGTTGCGTACATTTTAAAAAAACTAATAAGTCTGAAAGTATTTAACTGTAGGCTGATCTTCTCGAGCGACGCTTAATACGCGACGCTCAAGGAGTATTTGGTTAGCTCAGAGGTTTGAAACTATCCATGACATTTGATGATGATATTGTTGAAATCACAAATTGTAGTAAAGAATCGTCGGAATTTGTATAGATGAATGACGACGGCATTTTTTTCTTCGATTTTCTCGATCGAGGAATGAGAGTTTGGTAAATATCGTTGAGTGACAGAGTGATTTGAACCTTGAGAAAAAATAATTATTAATTATATTGAAGCACGATGTCAAACTATAAAAGAACAAGATCATATTTACCAAAATAATGTTCCAGAGGCGAGAAAATAATATTGTTCGAGTATATTTAAAAAAAATAGGTGCATTATAGTTTTTAGTGTGGTAATTTTTACTTTTTAATGAGAAAATTTCGTTGGATTATTTTGAGATTCACATTTGTATTTACCAAACGAGATAATGTACAAATCAATGGAGTAAAAATATTTTATAGAAAAGAAAAATGAAGCTCAAACATTCAAAACACGATCATCTTATTGTATTACGTTGTTATAAACATAATGAAAAAAAAAAGATAGAGATAAAAATCTAGCCAACCAAAGAGTTCAAGTGAAAAAAATATACTAAGCGAAAGTAGTGCTAAACAATGCTCTCAGTTTCTAAAAAGATAAACAAAAAACAATGCATGGAAATAAATCTGTATCAGTATAAAAGTTTAATCGAAAATAAGAATTTTTCTTTTGATAATATATATAAAGTATATTATACGATACACAATAAGTTTATCCGAGAACGATGTGAAAATTTTATTATAGATCTTTGATTATAAAAAAGTGAGAACTTTTTGATTTTGTGACAAAATGTGTAATAATTTTGTTTATCGCATGAAAAAAATCAGTGAGCCATTAACAAAGGTTTTGCCGTTTTAATGAAATATATAAGCGATATACTTAATTTTTCGACAATAAATTTTTTTTCACATAAACAAACTAATTGATGATCAATCATTTCATTCAACTATGCATATTTTTTGGATGTATTTTATTTTTATATGCAAACATACGATTTTCTAAAAATGTCCTCGTCAATTATGGAAAAAATATATTGAAATATATAATTAATGATTAGAGTAATAGACTGTTTTATATGGAATTTAAAATTTTTGTGAACTTATAACGAAAATTTAATCGTAAAAAGTCTTTCATCTTAAAATATATTTTTATCTTAGCATACGATAATATATTTTGAAGTCTCAATTTTATTCACAATTTTCCGACAAGATTTCATGTTGAAAAATTATCATATAATAGTTGAAATAAAAAGAAAGAAAAGCTGAAAAACAGGGGAAAATCGTTTCCTAATCGAACACAAAGAATGAATGAGAAAATACGATTTCAACAAGATGCAGCATATTATATGATTTTTACAACACGTCAAAACGTTTATATTTTTTGTAATGAGTTATGAATTTGTGAATTTTATCTATGATGACTTATTTAAACGAGTATGATTTTTTGTTTTATGAACAAACAAAAAAAAATGTGCCCCCGAGCAAACGGGGACGTTTTTTTGAAATGACTGCGCTAGTCACGAAAAAAAAATATCTAAATACATGATTATTACCAAACCTGTATATTTTTACATATAGATATGAAAATGTAGTTATATTATAGTATAGCATGAAAATAATCTTAAGAATGATTATATTACGATAATGATAACAAATAAATATTATAACAATATTGTTTAAAATTATAATCTATGCAGAGAAATTATATACAGATACAATTATACAAGATACAATAAAACGTATATGTAGTAAATATAAACATTTACAAATTCGTTATTTAATATCCCTATGCAATTCGCCCAACACTCCTTTTACAAATATTTGCAGGCAATCGAAGTAGTTTAATAAAAATGCGTGCGAGTACGCTCGCACGTATATAGTTATATTGAAGCAGGAAATCGTTAAAATTTTTCGTGATGCAAGTGGATCGCGCATGTGTGTGTTTGTGCAGAGGTAGCCTAGCAGAAAATCCAGTGCGTGCAGTAACATTCACTTTTATAGAAAACTCCCTTCCCCTATTTGCCATTGCTGTTATAAGCCGCTGTCCGCCCGCCTTGATACGACGCACTCGCTCGCGTGTTCATGAGCTGTTTTTCAATAACGCATATAAAGAAATGCGATACGCCTACGTGCTGCTGCAGCAGCGAGCCTAGTTATAGACGGTCGAGGCGCAGTGCTCGACATTCTCAAATGTGAATCGTTCGCGAAAAAGACAACAAAAGAAAATAGAGAGAGGAGTTAACACTGTGCTGCGAGAGGGTCGTGTTTCAATTTTCACGATAACCCGACCCGTCCGATAATATGATTTGATTTTCTTCTTCTTCTTCTTCTTCTTTTTTTTTCTTACTTACAACGCGAGTACTTGATGAGATTAAGTTTAAAAGAAAAAAGAGGAAAAAATATATAAACTCGAGTGAAGTTGTTGTACGTGTTACACATTATTAACGTAAGGTCATTGCATCCTTGAGTGGCATCTCTCTCTCTCTCTCTCTCGCGTGCGCGAGTGGCTGCATCGTGTACATAATGACTCTCTCGGTGCATTAACGCTGATTGCGGATCGAAGAAAAGTAAGGTAAAAATGATTAATTATTTATGAGTGCGCAGCAGCGCGCGGGGGAAACTAGAAAAATATATCTTTCGACATCGATTATCATAATATGCTTATTACCGAAGAAATTACAGATCAATCGGATGCAGTGTTTGCTCAGCTTCTCGGCGATATAGCCATAAGAAAAATTTCATTCTAATATTAGCGTATAGTTTGCGCGCGCGCGAGTGCACGAGGGCCTGCACAGTGCAGCGCATCGCACTTCGTCGGTTTATTTTTATATACTTACTTTCACGAGTGGCAGCTGATTTACGGTCAAACGCAGTTAGTAAGATACAAATTAAGCAATTCTAATCTTTTTTTTATTGTTTTATGTAACAATTTATTCTTGGAATATTTTTTATCTTTGGCAAATAAAAATAAATATTAAGGTAAACAAACGTAACACACACTTGAGTTGTGCGACGAGCCGAACTCGAGCTTTTTTTTATGCAACATAACGAAAAAATTAAAGTAATATGAAAAATTGACAGGTAGAGTAGATAATATTCGGCAACAGTTGCTTGTTGTCTCTTTGTCAAGAAACTTTCGGATTTTTATTATTTCAATTGATAAAAGCACCAAATGTATTTGTTAAAGATGTGAAATTAATCTCCTCCGGGTTACGAACGAAAGTTTCCCGCTCGCGTCCCGACACAGTTCTTGTGTGACTTCGCGGGGGCATAGATAGTGACGTTTCTTTTACTTTTGTATTTTTAAGTTTCGAAATTCGAGCAAGATAAAATAATCCGTGCATTCGAGACAGCTGGACAAAAAAAATGGGATACGCAACGATGCTGCTTCTTCTGGCAGCGATCTTCAGCCTCGGTCACTGCTATCACTACGCACCGATCACGCCCAAATCGCCGGTATTCCCGTTCCGATCGCGAGAAGACATCGACTATCGTCACGATCATCATCATCATCGCGATCATCGTCGCCACGATAATTACTACGATGGAATCTCCACGGACGAGCATAAATTTCAAGCGGGTAGCGCGCCCTTCCCGCCGATGAGCCGCTTTCCTCGCCAGTACCGCCTCGAGACCGTCTTCCAGTGGTCCTACCTCGACTGGGTGCAGGGCGCGGTCGAGCGCACCGGCAAGAACTTCACCCTGGGCAATCCACTGACGCAGGACGTCGACATCGACTCGAGAGGTCGAGTCTTCGTCACGAGTCCGCAGTGGCTCGAGGGTACTCCGGTTACCCTGTCGCTCATCACGAATCAGAACGGCCTGGGCGGTCCCCTGCTCACGCCCTACCCGGACTGGACTTGGCACAAGGCGGGCGACTGCGACAGCATCGTTTCCGTTTACAGAGTCGCGGTGAGTGTCATTAGAAAAAAATAATGTACATAATAGGTGAAAGTGAAAGAAATTCGCGTATACGCAACTGTCGTATAATAAAAAATTATAACTCGACGGCAGCTCAGTACGATCTATATATCATTAAATAAATTATACAGATCGACGAATGCGATCGACTGTGGATGGTCGACACCGGCAGCGCAAGCGGCAAATCCGTCTGCCCATCAAAGATCTTGGCTTTCGACCTCAAAACCGATAAGCTGCTTCTCAAGTACATCATCCCCGAGCGTCAAACGGTGAACAACGAAGCATCTTACGTTAATCCTATTGTGGAGGTCGGTAAGACTTGCCAAGACACGTACCTCTACGTCGCGGATGTTCTCAAGCACGGAATTCTCGTCTATGATCTGAGATTGAATCGATCCTGGAGGCTGAATAATACCGTTAACAATGCATTTGGTAACGATCCCGAAGCAGGAAAAATTACGATCGAGGGAGAGAGCATTGATCTGACGGATGGTACCCTGGGTATGACTCTGACGCCGCGTGGATTATTCCCTAAGAGGTTGGTTAATTACGATAATGATTAATGATAATGATTGATCTCTTTAACTAATCCGTCACCCAACAGGTATCTGTACTTCAACTCTCTGGCGAGCTTCTATCAAAAAGTCCTCGAATCCGACTCGCTCAAGCGCAGCTTCGTCTACGAGCCCATAATGTATCAGTCACTCGCGAAACGCCAGAGCCAGGCCGGCGTCCAGGCCATCTCCAAGAACGGCATCATGTTCTTCCAGCTGGCCGAGTTCACCGCCCTGGCCTGCTGGAACGTGCGCCAGCCCTTCAAGCCCGAGAACGTCGTCGTCGTGGCGCGCAATCCCCGACTGCTGCAGTACATCAGTGGCATGAAGGTCCTGGTCAATGCGGAGGGTACCGAGGAGCTGTGGTTCAATACCAATAGGCTGCAGAAGACCATCAACAATTCGAGAAAGATCAACGAGATCAATTTCAGGCTGATCAGAGGAAGCGTCGATGATTTGGTGGAGGGCACCAAGTGTCAGCAGAACGACGCGAGCGGTGCCGAGTTCCGCGTGGAGGACGGATGGCAACGAATTTAGAAATCGAATTTTGTAAAGGATTTTTTTACTTTCACTGTAAATAAATCAATTAGACTTGAAAAAACACAATTTAAAACTCCATTTCATTTAGTTTCAAATTAAATGTACCGACTCGATTTATAAAATATCTCGTTTATTATAATCTGTATTTATAAATCTTTTCTTTTTTGTATATTGCAGTGCACGTTTCGTCTGTATAAAGTAAAATAAAAAACAATAAATATAATAAAAATATTTTACACGAATAAATTTTTACAATTAAAAACAAGAAGCACATTAAAGCTCAAGCTAATAAGACACTTTTTTCATTAAAATTCTTTCTTCCCGACGTAATTGTGAGGAACGTATCCTTTGTTTCCCTGGCGATCCTCGACCAGCCACCACTGATCGTTGTTTTTGTGATCGTGC
The DNA here is from genome assembly GCF_000599845.2 of Trichogramma pretiosum. Taxonomy (NCBI): domain Eukaryota; kingdom Metazoa; phylum Arthropoda; class Insecta; order Hymenoptera; family Trichogrammatidae; genus Trichogramma; species Trichogramma pretiosum. The sequence continues at coordinate 379,402 of NW_019641606.1, read as the reverse complement.
TTCTTTATCACTTTCAGCGCTTGACCCTCGGTAATAGAGAGGGTTCCCTGAAGATTTGGATTATTAAAGTCATAAAGCGCGTAAACAAACTGTAAACAAAAAATTGAATTTTAAAGAACAATTTCTGGTTATTGCGTAATGTATAAACAGTTATTTCAGCTTACTTCATTAGAAATATTCTGATAAATATTCTCACTTTCAGCCTCAACAAAATTATCATCTAAATTAAGGTACCTGGAAACACTATAGTTCGATTTCTTTTCCGGAGAATCTAGCGACATTAAGTAAATCGAATCTTTGTCCTTCTCCGAGGATACCGGAGATACCGCGCAATTATTAGTATTTTCTTCCTTGAAATTTGCCACCTCCTCGCTGATTTTCAGATACTGATAGTCTACGAATCCTTTACTCGCGCCGTTATCGACGAACCACTTCGACGTGTTGCCCATTGGATCCTGAGTCTTTATCACTCCGACCAGGGTACCTCTGGTTACGGACAAATCGTGCGACGTGGCGCCGTTGACGGATTGAGTCACGACGTAGACTTTGTTCGGAGGATATTTTTGCCTGACGGCCTCCTTGTCCATCGGGGATTGCATGCAGCACAGGCTGTCTCTGTTTTCGATTTCACCGAGTCGAGCATTGGTACCTCCGTAGCATAGTCGATTAATTTGATTGTACAATAAAGTGTGATACACGAAGAAATTTTCTTGAATGTTTTCTTCTAAAACTGGAGAAGTCGCCTGAAAAGTCGATAAAAACATCATCATCAAATCGATATCAGTGTGAAACAGATAAAATGTTTTTATTACCTCCATGACAACTAAGTAATTTTTCATTATTTTGGCATTATAAACTTTGAAGGCATAAGCAAATGCGTGTATGCACTTGTTAAGAATCACAGTAGAGTATTTAATAAATATAGGAAGCTCTTCTAACAATTGTTGATTTAATGCCTCAAAATTACTTTTAGCATTCATAAGATCTTCTGTCATCTGAAATCGGTTTAAATCGAATAAATATTTTGTCGTTCGAAACCAATGAAACGAGAAATAAAAATGTTATACTTACACTTCCTCTTTCTTTGGTTTTTTCACTCCTCGATATCTCAGTGTCATAATCGAGCATTTTGTCGTGCCTCTTTTGGATCAATAATTCAGGACCAGACAGAAGGGGTATCAGATTATTCAGTGGAAGTATAACCCGCTGTTCAACTGATTTTTTAAAGTCTGGTAGATAATTGGATCTCGTAATGTTTCCAACTTCGAGAAGTTGCAAAATTTCGTTGCAGCAAGAGCCCGTGAAGTACTGATGCAATTGTTCGACAAGTACATTACTACAGAAACTTTCGTTATCCAAATTTGAAATGCAAAGCTCGACGTCTTTGAGTAGTTGTTTCGTGTTTTTCTCTAACGACATAAAGTCCTTAACCAAATCTTCGAATTCGGAATCTGCTTGTAAATTGGTCAAACCAAGGGTAGCTGATAATTTTGCGCCTAATCTCGAAGATTTTTTCGACAAAGTATGCATATTAAGATTCGCCATTCTGCCGATTATGGTACTGTTGGAATTTAAATATTTGGAAGATATTTCTCTTTTCCTTTTGTATTCATTAATATGTGTAGCAACAGCTGTCATGGCAGTTGCTGCTTCTTGAATCGTTGGTTTATCAGGATGATGATCATCTGTGCACTGATTTTATTTTCATGTTCAATTAATCAAAATTAATTAATATAATAAGGAAAAATTCTAAAAATAAATTAAAATACCTTGAACAGTTCATTTAAAATTAATGGATACTTCAGAACTCTTTGGACTGGTTTGATTAAAATTGAATTTACATCAAAGCATATTATTTGCATTTTTAATGTTTCAACCGCTTTGTCAAAAATCCTCATAATGTCTTTGTTTTCTTCATACTAAAATGAAAAGCGAATTAAATTCATTGAGCATATATAAAATAAGTGAATAAAAAATGACGATTAGAATCATACTTTTTGCAGTAGCACCAATGCTGATTCGTAATTGTTACAATATTTTCCATACACAGTTTTCATTTTTTCAGCAATGTTTAGAAAACTTTCTCCGATAGTTTGTTTATATTCATCTTTGACATTTAATGCTACTTGTAATGAATTTAACAATTCTTCCGAAACCTGAATAATTTCATTGATATTCCCAAATAAAGTCATTACATCAATACCTCTTGACTCTAGGAATGAAGGTCTGTGCAAATTAAATGTTTCAAAAGTTATTTTCATATCCCTAAGAAAATCTTTTTCTGTAATAAATAATTCTGAAATAACATGTTTTCTTTGGTCTTCTCTTTTTTTGTCTATAGATTCACAATTTTTTTTATCTATCGAATCTAATGATTGATTGCTAGAGGTTTTTAATGGTGATCTGCCTGGAGAAGGGGCAGGAGGTGCTGGCCGATGAGGTTCAGACAAACTTTGGATTTCATGTCTCACTTTATCAGAGTTAGGATCATCTTTGTTTCTGATTACAACAAAATCTTCCAGAGTGCTATTGTGTTCTTCATTATCTAAGTTTTCACAAACTGTTAAATAACTCCTAGGACATAATCCTGTTTGTTGAGCATTATTTTTTACAGTGACCCAATCAGCATTAACCATTTCAACAACAGTCAAAATTTCCCCTTCAGATACACTCAAATCTCCATCCATTTGAGCATCAAACTTGAATTCAACTTTTACAAAATCATTAGGCTTAAGAAAATCTTGGATTTGATTACTTTCTTCATTTGATATTTCATTAGATTCTTCATTTGATTTTTCAGTTTGCGAATCAACACAGTCTATGATAATGTTAACATAAGACACAGGAAAAATTCCCCTTACATTATCTATTTCACCTTCTGTCCAATGATTATCCACATGCTTAATTAATTTTACTTCTTGTCCTGCTTCAAAACTTAGTTCATTTGGAAATTGAGCTACAAATGGAAATAATGTAATAGCATGAGGTTCTGAACTAGATTGATGAGGCACATTATTACAATAATCATCATATTTTGGTTTAGAATCTGGGAATAATTCATCATAACTAATAGGTGCATCATCGCAAACATCTTGACTGATGGTATTCATATTATCTTCCTTAAAATTATCCAAGTAGTTAGCAGTAATTGGAGAAATTGAATGAGTATTAAAATTATTATAATCTAAATTTGCATCTATTTGGTCATCATTTTCATCATCTAAGTAAGTAATAAAACTTTCTGGAAAAATTCCAACTCTACCATAATCTGTACGACCCCTGCACCAGCCATCATCAAGAACTTCTGTTACAATCACTATATCTCCTTCAACTAACTTTAATTCTTCATCGAGTTGTGGTTCAAGATTTGCTTTAACTCTAGCTTTTTTTACAAAATTTTTCTTTTTGAGAGTTTCTTTGTTTAACCGCTGAAAATTTATAGCATAGTGGACATTAGAACACTGATGTAATTGAAAGAAGTTACAATATTACAAATATTATTACTTGAATAACATTAAAATCTAGCTGCCACACATGATTAGCTGGAAACATTCCTTTTCTTGGTCCAATGCATCCAGAAAACCAGCCATGCGGAGCTTTTGTATTGCCTACTATAATTTCTCCTGTAAAACAATGAACTTGAGTATACAAGTTTTCATAAAAAAATTGCAGTGCAGCAATTTGTACCTGGAGCAAATGATAAATCTCCCGGCTGTTTACTATAAAATGGAGCAATAGTGACAAATATTGTTTCGTCATCGTTTGTGGCAGGTAATTCAACTTTCATCAAGTTACTGGAAGGAAATTTGCCAAATTTGTTATTGGACTGTCCCGAACACCAATGTTTATCTTCAATTTTATAAATCTGTAAAATAAAAGAGCACATACCAAGTTCAGTCGAAAATGGAAAAATTGACAAATTGCTCAATACAAAATTGACATTTTAAAACTAATTAAAAACATTATGTACCCTACCAAAAAGTATTCTCCTTTATTCAGACTCAACTCTCCTTCTTGCACTGTGATAAAGTCACGCAGTACGACCGTAAACGTTCCGGGCTCCATTTTTGTTGCAAAATTTCATGAAAACTCACAGTACCGAGCGACAAAACGTAATTACAATTACGTCAATTCGATCATAACAAGGCACACCTGTAAGATTTTAGTTTGATAACAAACTCGAAACATAATTCCGTAGCGTCGTAGGGGCTCTGCACTTAACGTAAAACTCGATAAGTATCATCGAAACAAGTATGGCGCTTCATAACTATACTAATTGATTGGAATGTATTTTAACTATGACAACATTTGGTTGATAAGTACGAGAAAATGCTGCCCGAGCATTGTCGCACTTTTGACGTATGCATATGTCTAATGTCATTCGTGCGGTATTCGTTTGGGTTTTTCGTCGTAGCTGGCGAGATGGCGCTGCTGCGATTTTTCACTGTGCTGTTCATTTGAGATAGATTCAATCATAAAATTTAGCCAATTATTCAAATACAGTGGGGTCTTTAAAATTAAATAATTTTATTGTTTTTTGATGTTTTTGTATGTATGTACAATCATAATTGACTATCCAGCTGCACTTCATAAACGTTCTACATAACAACAAATTTGTTTCTATAATTACAAGTGATTTAGGACATTAAAGATATGAAGTAACAATAATAACAATCTAAACTTTATTATACAAATTGATTACTCTTTCTCTTCTTCTTTTTCATTCTTTTGTGGTAGTTCTTGAGGTAAATTATCATTGTTTATGTCATAATCTATCATGCTATTCTCTAAAACCCACCAGTAATCAAGGAAGCCAATGTCAATAATCCTTTTATGAAAGTCTAACAAACCTGGCTGCAAAGCATCACACTGAGCTTTGTACACTGCTACCCTCTGATCGTAATTATCTAACCAAAGCAACGAAAAGAATATACAATTCAATACTCGTATCGTTCCTTCATTTTCAGATTGATGCAGCCATTTGACATAGTAGACGCTCGATGGATTTCTCAAGGGTTCTCCAAGTGAAAGAAGTTTTTCTTCAGAGCGAACAAGCTGCTCTTTGAAACATCTCTCATCAGGATTGTGTTGCGCACAGTATGTCAGACTAGTTCCAACTGAAATAAGACAAGTCATTAAGTACAGAGATAGCTAAGTCATCAATAAATTCTTAAAAAATTACTTACCAGTAAGATATGTTAGTAATTTAAGAGGTTTTTCTTTGCATTCAGTATAAACATCTATTGCAACATCTTTGTAGTCCCTATAAACGTTTTTCCAAAATTTAACTGAAACAAAATGTTGCAAGTGTCACTCAAAACAATTATTCACATTGTACCAAAACACGTCAAATCAAAGATTCTTTTATGACATTGTTTACACATGGCAAGTGTCAAAACTAAACACTTGGATCATGACTTTTTACCATCAAAATCTGTCGAATATTCATCATAAAATTAAAAAAAAATTCATGTTTACCTATTCTTTTCATGCCTTTCAGTTCCTCCTCCTCGACTTTAGGCACTGCAGCAGCATCCGCAACTTTGGGAGTCGCATCCACCACTTTGGTTGTGTATTGCTTTAATGCATCTCGGAGATGCGTGTACTTTGGTTTCTCGACAGTCCTCACGAGCGTCAATAGTCTTTTATTTAAAAAATTCATATTTATTTACATCTAGTCGCGATGAAAATACACGGCACGTTGCGTAGAGCATCTGCACCGTGGCAAACACATGCATAATCTGTCGAGACACTAACCCCGCGTCGTCTGCTAAGCGAGTTCAAAAAGCGGGTTATTTAAATGTGTGACATGACCGGTGTACGTTGACCCACTTATTATTTCGATACGGTATCATATTTCAATTTTAAAGGAAATAGAAAATCGAATAATTGTTTGTTAAAATTTATATAAAATTAAAATAAAACGACAATAACGTTCGTACATTTGGCGAAGTAACAAAACATACATTTTTATTAAAATTTCGATTTTTTTCTTACACAAAACAGCATGTATGCAGATGTTTACATCAATATCAAAACATTACATTTGCATATTACTTTGTGCTCTCGACGTGCCTCGTTTCAGGCACACAACGCGTAAATAATAGCAGTGCGACTGGGCACGTAGACCTGCATACTGTGATCTCGGCCGGCGAACGGTTCGGGCCGGGTGAAGTGTCGCACGCTCGAGTCGACGCGTTGCTCGCCTCCAAATTGATGATCGTCGCTGCTCAGCACGGCCGAGTAGGTTCCAGGCGTGTGCACGCCCAGGGGATAGTCGGCGAACGACTTGGTGGCGTGAAAGTTGAAGGCGAACACGAGGCCGGCGCGCTCGAAGACGATCACCTTGTCGTCCTCGTGCTTCCACGACACGTAAGCCTGAATATGATGAATAAATATAGTAATTATTCAGGATTTTTCAAAAACTTGGAACCTTTTACGATACTTACGGGATCGCTACTCAACCATCCGTAGTTGCTCTCGAGCCTATTCACCGCTGCGTCCCAATTAGCCATGAATTTATACTTGAGCAGCTCGTCGTCCAGGAGATTCCATTGCCTCCTGGCGTACTTGTAACTCTCGTTGTTACCGGCTCGTGGAAAGTCCAGCCACTCGGGATGTCCGAATTCGTTGCCCATAAAATTCAAGTATCCCTCGCCGCCCAGCGCGTGAGTTATCAGGGTGATCATGTTCTTGAGGGCGATTCCCCGATTTATGACCGGATTCGGTGGACTCATCACGCTCATCGAGGTGTACATGTCCTTGTCCATCAGCCAGAAGGCCAGGGTCTTGTCGCCCACCAGGGCCTGATCGTGCGACTCCGCGTATGCCACCGTCTTCTCCATCCATCTGCGATTGGTCAGGGTCCAGACGATGTCGCCCATCTGCCAGTCCTCGTCCTTCACCTCTTTGAGCAGTTTGATCCACTTGTCGGGTATGGCCATGGCCAGACGATAATCGAAACCGACGCCGCCCTCGTCCACCGGACGGCAGATTCCGGGCATACCGCTGACGTCCTCGGCTATGGTGATCACTTGCGGGTAGAACTCGCGAAGCGTGTAATTGGCGAGCATCATGTAACCGATGCCCTCGGTATCTACGTTCAAGCCGAAGTAGTCGTCGTACGAGCCGCCGAAGGCTTGGCCCAGTCCTCGAGAGTGGTAGAGCATCGAGGTCACGCCGTCGAATCTGCAAATAATAAAAAAGAAAACACGATGTAAACAGCGAAGCCTTTGATTTGTAATTTTTTTCGTATAATACCTGTAACCGTCGAAACCGTACTCCTCGATGTACCATCTTAGATTGGACAGTAAAAAACGCAGCACCTCGTAATCGCCGTAATTGAACAGCCTGCTGTCCCACAACGGATGCTGTCCCCTCTTGCCCGAATGGAAGTAACAAGCGTCCGTGCCGTCGAACATATTCAGACCGTCGAGGGTGTTCTTCGAGGCGTGCGAGTGCACCACGTCCAGCATCACGTAGAGACCGTTGGCGTGGGCCGTGTCGACGAGCTCCTTGAGCTCCTCGGGCGTGCCGTAACGCGACGAGGCGGCGAAGAACGAGGTCACCTGATAGCCGAACGAGCCGTAGTAGGCGTGCTCCATGATGCCCATCAGCTGGATGGCGTTGTAGCCTTGCTTCACGATGCGCGGGATGACGTCGCGCGAGAATTCCAAGTAGGTGCCGACTCGCTCCTCTTGGGTGGCGATGCCCACGTGACACTCGTAGATGCGCAGGCTACGGGGTCTGGCCGGTCTCGGATGTTTCATCACGTATTTCTAAGTACGCGACAGATGCGTTACTTTAAATGTGTTAAAAAAAAACAATTAACCATTTGTAAACGAACATTTTCCGGATGCCAGATTCTCTGACGGTAATTGAAACCATCCGTGGAGGGATTGTTCGGAGGCACGACGTAAGTCGCCCACGGGCTGAGCCTCTCGATGTAATTCCCATCCGGGCCCTCGATGATCAGCTTGATCTCGGACAGGTGTTTGACTTTGCACGAGCCATCGCTTTCCGGCGGTATGTGAAGCTCCCATTTACCGAACTCCAATTTGGAGAACGGATGCGAGTTTCTGTTCCAATGATCTACGTAGGAAATTTTTTTTGTTAATTCTTGAGATAATTAAAATTGTTTACTTTAAACTCACTGAAATCTCCTGTGAGAAAGACCTGTTTAGCGGCTGGTACCCACTCTTTCACGGTAACTGAATTATCGGCATTCACGTGGACGCCGAATTTGTTGTAAGATTTCGTGAAAGCGTCCAATGTTTTCTCTCCGCATTTTATTTTATCGATATAATCCAAGTACAGAGCATATCTGTGATTTAAAATATAGTTTCCGTCATTGCATAGTACCAAAATAATGTTACCGATGATGATAAAAATTTCAAAAGTTCCATGATAGCTTATCAAAAGTACCGAGTAAAATATTGAGTGATATAGTCTGGTCAATATAAATGTAGCATTAAGTAAGTACACGTGATAGCATTGTAATCTCGAAATTATTAATCTCACAGAAAAAACTTGTGTAGACAAAACAATAAGTGAAAAGTGTCAAACGATTTCATTTTCAGAAGATCCAATCTTCATTATTCTTCAGAAAATTTGAATATTTTCTTGAAAAAGTTGTAAAAATTTATCTCATAAGATATCAACCACCTAATTTGTTTCATCAATATGATTCTGAGAGCTTGCAACAAAAAATTAGAACGCACCAATTGAAATCTACTTACCTCTTTTTTATTTCATTCTCGTACGGCTTCAAGTACGGATCTCTGTTCAGGAGATCGTGTAATTGCGGAACAACGACTTGCGCGGGATCCAGTGCCGACCACTTTCCACCCATCGTCGATCGATTTCACGCTCGTTGGCTCGCAAGCCCTATTCGAACGGGGAAATTTAAAACACGACGATCGCGAAGTTATATCAACAAGTTTTTGGCTTCGTACGCGCACCTATCTCAGCCGCCGCTCGCCGAGCGAATGACAACTCAAGGTTATTATCATGCAGATTTAAGGGCCGCTTCATAACGGTGCTGTGCAATTATTTTATACGCACTGTGCAACTGAATCGAGCTGTCACTGCCCACACGGATTCGTAATTTGACATTTGGATTTAATTGATGACGGCGAGAACGACGATCGACGTAATTCGAGATCATCGAGACCTTGCGCGCACACCTTTCCGGCTCGTGTGTTCTCGATACTGCGATTGCAGCCATGCACGACACTTCGTTCGGCTGAAAATATAAATAGAGAAAACGATAGGCATGAATTTCAGTTTTTCTGCAATACGAATCGGTTCGGTACTCCGCTACGCGTGGAGGAGAGCTCAGCAGTCGACTCCGTATTTCATGTGCGGCAGACACATGACGTATTCTGCGTTTTCTTTACAAAATAGATAATGACAGGAGGAGAGCTGTCTTGTCCGAATCATTGATCTCGAAGTGGTGTTTTATGATTGAACTTCTTGCGTGCAATTGATATAAATTAATCGTAATAATCATGAGTGATAAAGAAAAAGTTCCCGAAAAGGGCGTCTACGAAGATGAGAAAGTAAGGTTAACGTATGGATATTTTAGCGGCGTATTTGTGCAAATTTTTAAAATCAAGCTCTATTTTCAGTTGCAGGAAATGACTGCTTCTTACTCCGAGATATCTTTTGATTCTCAATCGTCGTCGTCGTCTCCCGACGTTGATGTCAACTCTCTGATACATTCCTCAGAGATGAATAAATATTCCCCAAACGATACTATCAAGTCTGGTATTGTTGGTAACAGACCCGATTGTTTGAATTTAAGTCGCAAGAACGAACAGACAACGGATTCAAAGTTTGCTAACTACCAGAAGTCGCTTGATTATTTACAATCCGAAGGTACTGTGACAAAGGAAGGTGATATGGTGAGTTTTGTAGCAGGGGATTTGGAGAATAAAATAAAACTATCAAGTCCTGTGACTAGAAAAGGAGATTCTATGATGTCTCTTGAACCAAGAAATGCGGTATCTTATTTGTATAGACAAGCTTTAACACCACAGCTACCCTGTTCAGATCATAACATCTTGAATGAACTTGAAAATGAGGCTAGAAAAGTTGCAACATCTGTTGATTCTATAACTGAAAACTTGGCAGCAATACTACACAGTGTAAGCAAAAAAAAGTTCTACGTATTTACTGAAAAATTTTTATGAGAGTAAATAAAATATACTCAATTTTTCTCAGGCATCTGCACTTACAGTTGGTTGTTTGGAAACTTACAGAGATGCCGTTTGTAAGACCTGTGATTCTGTAGATTTCAATATCAAAGCAATGTATCAGTTAATGGCTAAGACTGAAGAGCTTTCCAAGTCAATGGCAGGAATTTATAAAATGTCTGAAAGAATGTAAGTGTAACAGACATACTAACTAAAATAACTTTATTTTTCTCACATTGATTGATCATTTTTCCTTTACAGAAAAGAAATGAGAAAAATGCTTGATCTTTTTGAAAGCACGCTCAATGTTTAGTGAGCAAATCCAATTTTGGAGAAGCCTTTAAAGAAGTGCAATATTGATACAAAAAAATCAAAACTCCATAATTTTTATACAAAAAAAATCTAGTCATGTACATACATATCTTATTATTAAGCTTATGCTCGTATCCTATAAATATTAGAAAGATTTTTATAAATGTAAAAAAAAAAAGATATGAATTTAATTTTGCTTATTGTTAAAAATGTACTTTCAAACTCACACGATTGAAATATATGCAAGTCGAACACCGAAACCAGTTTGTCTTTGTTCGTTAATCTTACTCCGGATTTTCGGAGTTTCACAATGCCACATCCACCCATAAAGGCGCGCGTGCATCCTTGAAACCCCTTATTTCGCCGCACTCTCGAATATCACTCGGCCGGTTTTTGTTCTTTCGCTAAATGACGAGTCGATGCTCAACTCGCCCACAGGTGGCAGCACTCGGCGCATAATCCGCGAGGCCCAAGCGCGATTTCTGCGCACTGAATTTCAAAGCGCGTATTCGAACGTGCATCGCGCGGTGTGCGGCAACTGTCGCCGCGCCGTGCCGGGCCGACGATCTCTTCTCGCGGCGGGCGGCAGCAGTGCCGCAGTCGTTGCTCGACCGCCGAGCCTGCGCGTATGTATGTATATGTGGATGAATTTCAACATAAGAAAACGGATGGTGTTTGTGTTCTCTGACGAATAAATCGGAGCTTGTTTTGTATACAAAAAAAATTAATGATAACCGGCACATCGCGTCGCCTATGAAAAATTGAATAACCGACGACTTAATCGTGCGCATGAACTATCGTTCGTCGTTAATTTAAAAAACAGGTGAAGATCGCGGGTAAAAACAAAGTATTCAGTGTTTGTTTTGATCTCCGATCTGTTTATGTTTTGATCTGTGTTTGTTTCTTTAATGAGCAAAAGAATAAAAAATAATATGTGCGTGAAGATTTCATTAGTTTGAAATAAAAACCTCTTCTACTGCGTTCGATCGCTGCACCGACGAGATCCATCCAACGGTCGCATTATGCGCCGATGATCTCCGGCCGTGAATCGATCGACGAGCCGCTCGTTCGTGCACGGGCTGCAGCAGCACAGGGTGCAACAACTGTGCAGGTACCCACGGCAACTTTTTCACACTTCTTTGCATCGCTGACGAAGTAGCATACATCGGATATATTGGATGAAACCAGTCATCGGAATCAACGAGATGGACTTCGTCATACTGAAGGTAAGGGGACAATAGCCTCCTTTATGATTTTTAAGGACACAGTGTCGAGTCATCGATCTCTCTCATTTCTCATTCTTATTCTCGAATCTCGAAGAGTCGATTAAAAAGGAGCGACAGAAAATAAAATCGCTCGCACTACGCGCGCCCACCGCCGCAAATTCAATCCTCTTTATAATATATCCTACGCGCGTTTCTCTCTCTCTCCTCGCTCGAGGTTTCGGTGGGTGGCCGCAAAATTCTCGGCGCGATTATAGTTTCTCCGGGCGCGCATAAACGCACGACATAATTCAGCCATCTGCATCCGTGCGGTTTCTGACGCAGCCTGCGCGCCTGCCGCTCTTGGAGTTCAATGCACGACGGAGGCAGAGCTACGCAGCAGAGCAGCAACAGCACCACTACGGCCGCTGCTGCAGTAGTTTGCGCTGCGTCGTCGTCATCATCATCATCGTCATCATCTCTCATGCACACACACACACACACACACACACGTTCTATTCGGCTTGTTTGGCGTTTGCATATATCGAAATAAATAATTGCTCGATTCGCATTATATTACAGTCCCATACGACGGAAATCTCCTTTGTGTTTCGTAGGTGCGTAGGAGTGCATACACGAGCGTGGATTTTATTTTCGTATTTATTATCGTCCCAATGAGTGCTCCTTCACGCGTCATATATTATGCGCTGCGATTTATCATTATAATTCGTAGCGGCGGCGGCTTCCTCGACTCGTTGACTTTGATGGTTGGCGCGCGCGTTATAACATTTGCATGCGAATATCAATTATAGAGAACAAAAAAATAAATAACTAAAGAAAAAGAAAAGAAAGAAACGGAGAGACACGCACGCGGATCGTGCATGTATGCGCTGACAAGGCCTCGGACGCATCGTGAATTTTTATCATTATATTATGGCATTTGTAGAAGGCGACAGTCGCACTATACCAGGATGACTCGAGTTGCAATTCCACTTCTCGGAAGGTCAAACATTTGTCTTTTGCGACGTGCGAATTATGAAATTTCGACCTTTGTAATATTATAAATACAGCGTTCGCCTATACGACGCAAATAAATATTACATATTTTTCCTACGAATTCGTGTCCAGAAGTGCAACAGAATTTCGGCAGTTCCGATATACTATATGTATACTCCGAAACGAGCTTACACATTAAACATGAAAAAGAACTCGGAATTCCAGGGAAGGGAAAGGGATTATTTCGATCCGCGATCGTCGTCGTCGTAGTCGTCTGAAAATTTGAAGCGGAAGCGAGAGCCGTGTCTCTCTCTATGGTCGTCAGTGTTTTTTCAATGAGAGTCTCGTTAGCGGCTCTTATCGTAAGCTTAATCGTCGAATATACTTTTTTTTTATAAAAAGTAGTGTATAAGAAAAGTATATATAAAGTGTTCCCTTGAATCGATATCTCCCACCGCGACGGTCGCGGAGATCGAGAGGGTCTACTTATACAAATATCATGTCAAGCGCCATATTTTTCTCGTCTCGAACAAAGAAAACACATCAACTTCTTCCTCGTAAATAGCTTTGACTGCGCGATATTATTGACACGTACTTATAACGATTCGCTCGTTCTCCTCTTTCTTCGGGCGCACTTTGAAAAAGTTCATCTCTCTTTCTCTCTTGTCCTATGCGCATAGGCGTTTACGTACAGTACGCCCGATATACATTACGTACACGGGCAGCAGCAATGGTGTGGCTGCTTTTTTCGTGTGACACTTTCAAAGGCTTCTCTCTCTCACTCTCTCTTTGCCAGCTCGAATGGCAAACGACGACGAAGAAATCGAGATTTTTTTTCGCGCCCATCCCCTTTTTTCGCGCAGCAAAGTCGCTGCTGCTGCTGTAGCAACGACGTGTAACACTTTTGCGCCCTTTTATTCGCAGCTCGCGCGATTCAGTAGTTCAGATTTTTACCGCGTGATAATATTGTGCGCGCGACAAGTTGAGAAACTAGTATTTGCCCAAGACGTCCCGTGTGTACACTAGTTTTCTCAACGTTGATACACACGCAGACGTAGAAAATCCGTAGCACAGTTCCATCTGTTTTTACTGACCCGTATTCATATTATAATACCATCTCTCTCTCTCTCGCTGGAAGTCGCTGCGACATTTTTTTTGTCCAGGGCAAATTCATCCTGACAGTGCCAACTGCAGCCGGTACGGTGGGCCAAGCGATATTTTTTGACGATATAGCGTAACACAAATGATTCAATTTTACCTGCATATATTTTCTATTTTTTCTATCTCTCTTTTGGTGCGGCTGTCTCGAGCAGACGACGACAACAAACACGAGAACATTATTTATTGCACATAGCGGATAACAAAGTATAAAATATACAATACAAAGTCGTATACAATTTGTAATACGGAGATATAAAAAATGTATGCACACTCGAACACTCATGACATAATAAATAGGCGCGCTACACACATCCGAAGTGCTTTGGGCAATGACGTTGACTTTCCGAGATACATTTTTTCTCTTACCATACTTTTCATCCTCTCTCTCTCAGCGCGAATTTCCCGCGAGTACCTTTATTCGTCCCCAATATGGTGTGTATATGCAACGTCAAATTCAATATCGATATACCACTTGAATGAAAAAAAAGCCTCTCTTCGTCCTCGTAGCTCGGCTTATATGATGTACGGCATAGTAAAACAAATGCGCATGCATATATCCTGGTGTGTCGAGAAGACACTCCGTGGAAAAAACTGGAACGTTTAATAATATATACCCGCAGTGCACACTTGTGTCGGGTAAACCTGATAAAAAAAAGTAGGAAAATAAAAATAAAAATGCACTTATGTAAGGCACGTGTCGCTATATAAGTATAACGGCGTTTATAAATGTACAGTGGTGTCGAAGAAAATATAAATAATAAAATATACGGTTTACATAAGCCGCGGAGACGGTACTGAACAGCTGTTATCGAGGAATACGATCGGACGGATCTTCTTCTTTTTATCCTTATTTTTTTTTTGTGTTGTTTTTCAACGTCGCCAACGCTAACACGTGTGGCAATTATTTTACACGATATACTGTACACGTTATTATCGTGCTTGTAACGAGTCATATATTGACTAATCTCGCGAAAAGCCATACGTTTTGTACAGCGATCGTTATAAAAGTGCACAATCTCGAATCGATGAATAATATCCTTCTTTTTTTTATTGTTTCTTCTTCTTCTTCTTCTTTTTTTACATAATCACAGACAAGATACGGATAGTCGAGTGACTTTTTAATGGCATAGTATGAGCTCGCGCGCCGATTCCGCGGTGAGATTCGAGTGGTGGTCGCGTCGTCGAATTGCGAAGGAAAGCTTGCGATGCAGTGAATATGAGTGTTAAAATTGAAATAATTTACAACCGAGTGACTAAATACATATTAATTTTTTTTTCCTTTTTGTTCTTCTAAGATATAATAGAGGCACGTCGTATCGCATTGTATTATCTCTATCTTCTTGGCGCGCGAAGATCGCTAATATAAAAAATTACATAAGCCCGCACGTATAGAGTACAGCTCAGAAAGAGGATGATACTTTATACTTTACATACACACACACTCGCACTCGTGGACACGCACTCGCACTCCGTACGCGTTTGTATCACATAATCGTTTGATTCATAGTCACACTCGCGTCAATTATATCCTCTCGCGCACACAATAAAGCAGAATCGGTAGAATAATTTTTGATAAATTATTCAAGACTCACACACACACGTGCATACATACATACATTACATTTCATACAAACTCATGCACTCACGCGCGCGTACGCAATACTCAATCGGATTGCGCGCACGTGCTGTTGTTACAATAAGTACGAACTTTTTTTTTGTCCCGATCGCCACACGACTTTTCCTAAGCGCGAGATCAGGACTTGGGCGCGACACCCGTGTGCTGCTGTATCCAACCGGCGTACCTGTGTACGCGCGTGTAGATGCCCGGATAGAAGGTCGAGCCGCAGTCCATGCCCGACGAGACGACGCCGACGAGCTTGTCGTCGATGACCCCGGGCCCGCCCGAGTCGCCCTGGCAGGCGTCGTTGCCGCCTCTGCCCGCGCAGAACATGTTGTTGGTGATGGGGTCGTTGATGTAGCGCTTGGCGCAGGTGGCCTGATCGACGATCGGCACGTCGGCGATTTTCAGCATGGGCGAGGCTCCACGGCGTTCCTGCGAAACGTGAAGCGATTCAACCATTTTAACGATGATAATGATAGAAGGACCTCGAGAGTCGTGTCGCGTGACCACATAATCATTTTTTTATACTTACAGCCACTTTGCCGTAACCGGAAATGATCATTGTGTCGCCGGGTTTGGGTGGCGTTTTCGAGATCGGCACGGGCCTTTGATACTCGTTGAACTTGATCGGCGTGCTCAGCTGCACAGGACGAGCGAGCGAGCACACAAAAAAGAAAAAAATAATAATCCATTATTAATACACCATCGCGCGATCGTTAAATTTTTTTATTACGATAAATACCTTGACCAAGCAGATGTCGTGA
This sequence comes from Trichogramma pretiosum, assembly GCF_000599845.2. NCBI lineage: Eukaryota > Metazoa > Arthropoda > Insecta > Hymenoptera > Trichogrammatidae > Trichogramma > Trichogramma pretiosum. Next base: position 363,150 of record NW_019641606.1, on the reverse strand, counting down.
TCGTTGGTGACCTCGTCGTAATTGCGATGTATGATGACCCTATCGATGAGGTGTCGCCTGCCGCCTCTGCCTCGGAACGTCGATCCGGTGATCACGTAAATGCCGTATGTATCTCTGTTGTATATAGACACGCGAGTGAATGAACACAACAACAGACAAAAAAATGTATATTAACATATTGCACTTTGGGATCTTGGCAAGCTGGTAGTTTTGGCTATCTCCGAGAAATCGATACACTCACCCGAAACAATGAGCGGCGGAGACCAGCCACTCGGCCGAAATGATCGCGGCGCCGCAAATGGTTTGGCCCTGCTGAACGATTTGTGCCTGCGCATGGATAACGGGTTTTTTTTTTGTTTCGTTATGCTTTGTTTCGTCTATCGGGGCGGATATCCTAATCACTACGTCGCATAATTTTCCCAAATGACTTACCTGATAGGGAGCTTGAGTGATGGGCGCGTAATCACCACCGGTGATTCTTCCCTTCATCATGTTACTGTCGTCGAGGAAAACTTTGGCGTCGACCAGCCGCGGCGCCATCGCCGCGAACGCCGAAATTATCAGCAGTAGCGCCGGTAAGGGCTGATAATACATCGCGAGGAACAAAAATCCTTTTTATCTTCAAATAGTAGCACACAACTCGAGAGTCTCGATCAAACAAAGATTTTGCGCGCCAATAATGAGCGCGCGTATATATACTCCGAACAGCAGCAGCGGCCGCAGCAGTGGCGAGTACACATCGGCGAGAGCACTGAACAAATATTAACGTACATCCTTGCGTGCGCCTGCTTATTTATATTGTATTCTCTCTCCGTGCCTCGGTTCTCCGTTTTTTTTTCTCTTCTTCTCTCTTTTTTCTTCTCTCGCGCTCTGTCGCGCTCTTGCCATCCCACCTATTATGCGATCGGCAGCCTATAGTGCAGTAGCGGCGCGCACAGCGCAGAGCACCGATGTGACGCCTCGCGTGCTGCTGTTCTATGTGTGTGCTTCGTCATTTTTTCGCTTGAATTTTATGCGCGTACAGACGATTTATTATGTGCTGTGTACAGGCGATATCTATATATGTGACGACGTACGCATGCATACATATAGGCGGACGCACAAATACGCGTCCAATTAAGAAAAAAAAAGAAAACCTTTGTAACGTAACGTCGTCGAATGAGATAGGAAAAGCTGCGAAAAGTAGCGGTAATCGCATGCGTGTCTCGTATTCAGTCATGTCAGCGCAGAGTCGATTCGCGCTCGTGAGCCTGTCGATCGATTAGATAATTTCATTGCGTACACGTACAACGTGTGTGTGTGTGCGTGTAGCGTACAATGGCATGCATGTTGATTTCCGCACTCCTTGAATATTTACTTCGTTATACACGCGATTGATGTTGATTCAAGGACTCCTTCATTATACGCACACAGACACATAAATACGTATTCCTAATAAGCCTACTCGTTGAGCCTGACGTCGATACATAGACGAGAGAGAGAGAGAGAGAGAGAGAGAGAGAGAGAGAGAGAGAGAGAGAGGTTTAATTCCATTTGTAGTGTAATATGTCTATTTCTTTTAGTAATGAGTAGACACGGACACAACGATTGCGCGAGAGCACGTCACACAATTTCACTGCCGCCGCCGCGCCGAGAGTTTGATAGATAGATACGCGGCGTTGCGTTGTGCAGTGTATGCGTCGGAATTTCCGATGAATTCATAAAGCGTTTATCGGGTGATTCGGACGTATTTTACCCGAATAAGCAGCGATTACATTGTATCTCGGTGTGGATAATAAGAAATTTATGAATCGCTGTTCCGATGTAGTTTCTTCTCTCTCTCTCTCTCTCTCTCTTTCTCATTTTTGATTCAGAGAAAAAAATTAAAAAATAATTCGCGCTTAATCAACCGCTAAATGTGCAGTCGTATATTATATGGCTGTAAACAAAAAGAAAAATACCCGGAATCAAATTCAAAACAATAACACAGACTGGGGGAGGAGGAAGGAGAAGAGCATCGCGGTGCATCGCATTTACGATTATTATACGTTGCAACAGACAACAGCTATAAAGGAAAAATTTGGCAGGAAATTCGGTGTGGCTGCACTCACTGCTCGAGATCATTATTTGCACCGACGTGCACCGCACCGCACCCTGTTCAACCCTTTTTTCGTCCCTATACATTATAGCGAAGGGTAACGACACGGTATTATATGCGTAACAGTGGTGGTGGTGGCGTGGGCGGCTAGCCCGAACTCCAATTATGCGTAAAAATGCACACAACAGTTCCGTGGCGCTCGGCTCGCTCGCGACTGAGCGTCAAACAAGCAGCGAGCGCCAGGCGCATATTGCGAATAAAGCCCTTTTGCGCCGCTATACGGATACAGGCAATAGGCAGCGCTGCGCAGTCGAGCTTTGTTTTAAATGCGTGCGTACAATGCGCCTCGCTTGCTTCTCTATCTCTCTTTCGCGTTTTGCGATCCATTATATATATTCAAAAACGGAAAAGAATCGAAAAGTCATTAAAAAAGTAGAGATTGTATGCAGTTTGTGCCTGCCTGTGCGTGTTAAATTCGAGCGAAAAGCTGTATACGCATGAAAAAAGACGCCTTCACAATGCAACGGGTCGGATTAGTAGTAAAGAGTCTCGGGCAATAAGACAAAAAACCAAGTGTACGCGTAACTTGTCTATCCGCTGCGTATTTTTACACCATGTAAATAATGTACACGAATATACGATATACGACGTCGAATCAAACTCCCCTTTGTAATCTATGCGCGATAGACTCGAATTGAGTCACGCACTCACAAACTTGTGCTGTAGCTGCAACGACAACTGTTGTTACATTTGTATGTATCATCAACTATATACGAGGGCATTAATTGGCTCATGCGCTCGCGGCTCTGGAGCGCGAAGAGCTCGTATTCGTATGTGTACTACCTACCTAGTAGCACTGCAGGGCATCGTCGTCGTCGTCTTCGTTGTAGCAGTAGCTGCAGCCTTTCATTATTATATGCATGTATAGGTAGGCAGCTACTCCAACTGCTCAGGCGTCGTTGCTACATACGTACGCAGTATATGTAGGCGGGCGAGCTTGCGCGAATGTTTAATTTGAAATAGTGTAGTTAAATAACACTTCAATTAATTCAATTTTATGTCTTAATTGTGACTCGAGATAAGATTTGTAATAAAAAGTTTTGCCTACTTCCTTATTGGAGGAACTCTTGATGAATATTGCTGTTACTGAAATACTTATTATCAATATCTAATTACTATAAAAGTTATGTTAATACTTGTATCGAGTCATAATTGAAAAAATTTAATTACCGATGGGAATCAAGTCACAGGTTAGTTAGTCAATCATCTTGATTATTTGAATAATTACAAATTTGTTTAAACTTGACACAAGCAAGAATACAAAAAGTATTTCAAAGCTAAGGCTACAAATTATAGCTTAAAATGAGGAATTCGAGCTAAAACACAGTGGGCTATGAGCGCGCTAAGTGACTTGTAAAGTGTAAGTGAGATAAAGTTGGGGATTTCGGGCTTGAAAGTACTTTGAAAAGTTGATTGGAGTGTTTTCGGTAGTGTTACAGAGTTTTACCTGAATTGCATTCGAACTCGACGGAATAACTATTCTTGCTATTTTTTGTTTTGTTTACCCCGCGCTACAAACACTAGAGAGCTAACTTTTAAATACTTTCGAATGAAAATTCAATTTTCTCACTCACCGTGCAGCAGCATGTCGCGCGTTCATACACTGTTACATCACAAATTCATTATTTTTATTTTGATATTGTTTAGTTTATAGGGGCTTGTAGAATGCATAATTTAGTAATTTCGTTCGTTGCATTATAAGGTTATTACAGGAATTTTCAAGCATGGCTAATTGAACTAGCAACAAACTAATTGATTGAACTCGGAGTTGGAGCAGATTGCGCGCTTAAACGCTATAGTTTTCTCTGAAGGGTCAGACCTTAAAATTCGAAACACGAATTTGAACAATTTTCAACTAACAAATGAAATTTATAACGATAATATACAGATGCATCACCTTACATGAAAAACAGAGACACGATAAATCCTTTGTTCCAGTCGATTTGACAGTCGACCGGTCGTCGTCGTCGTCGTCGACGCATATAAATAAATTTCAAGAGCGTGCGACGCGGTCATGCGTGCGTCTGTGTGTGTGTGTGTGTCGTACTATACGCGCAGCAGCATCGAATGTTCTCTAACTCGCTCGAAATATACAGCAGCATAACTGCGCGACCAACAAGTCGAGCGCGATGAAATTCAGGAGGCACTTTATAACCGGTGCGACGCACACGTGGTATAATTGTTGATTAAACTACACGTACAAATATTGCCGCATGGTGCATACGTGATGCAGCGAGCTGTTGGTGTTTGTGAAACCTTCATGTATATATACGTATACAGCACATACTCCCACGCAATCAGCAGATTGTCCATATCGTCCGAGAGGCAGGGCAGACCGAGCGAGCTCGAGCGAGCTTTACTGGGCAGCAGCTCGTGTTATGTGCTCTCGCTCTCTCTTAATGCACGGGTGGCGGAGAAGAAAAGCCCAGACTGTCCGATTCGCTTATAAATATACGGATCACATACGAGAAAGCGAGCAAGAGAGAGAGAGAGAGAAAGAGCAAAAGTTTGGTCTTTTGGCCAGTATAGAAGGCAGCAGCAGCAGCTCGTGTGCGAAAATTGCAGCGATGCCAGAAGCTGCGCTATATCTACTGGGCGCTGCACTGATTGTTATACTACTCTATATAGCTATATGTGTGCAGTACGTACACACTGCATCCCGAGCCGAAAAGGGTCCCCCGGCCGTGCTGGGCGAGTTTCTTGCCGGAATAACGATGAGTCGACGAGACTACTGCCTGCTGCTGCTGCTCTTGTCGTCATCGCCTATATAAACGCGCGCACGGAGGGTAATATTGTGCAATTCCTACGTTGTCTTCATACATAATGTATTTATCGGAGGGGTAGGCGTGGGCCTGTATATACGCAGCAGCGCCTAGCCTAGCTCACTCTTGGCTTTTCATCGCATACATTAAACATGTGTGTATACGCGCGCGCTTGTATATAATATAAAATGAAAGAGAGATGGAGAGCTTGCGATTGTCCGAACGCAGCACTGTGAGAGCTTTATCACAGTGGCTCGCGATGTGTGTGTGTGTGTACATAAGCGACTCGCGGAATATATATGAGAAGTTGTACGGGATTCGGGGTTAAAATCGCGATTGAATCTTTTGACTAGAACTATTTTTTTCAAAAGATGAAATATCGCGGTTTACCATTAGTAGGACTAATTATTCGGCCTTTTGACATTGCTGGAAACATTAAAAAAACTTTTCTGTGACTATTTTTGAGTTTGGGACATTGAATACATAAAGGAAGATCCATTAATGATCGAAAAAAATAACATTTAAATAGTATAATTTTTACTGAATGTTTGACTTTTAATACGCGAACTAAATTATTTTATACTGGAGAATTGTCGAATAGAGAAAAAATGGAGTTTTTTTTTAAAGAATTCTTCATACCACTGTCGGAATTTCGAGATTTGAACTAGATTTTGAAAAATTAAAAATGTTAGAACCAAAAATTCGTTCAAAACTTTTTATTTAATATATCATGTACATTAGATAGCGCATTAGAAGAATGACAAATTCATAGTCATGACCAAATTTATAACAAAATATAATTTAAAATTATAATTTAAGTTCTAATTTAAAGTTATTTTAGAGAAATTGAAAATATTTATGTCATAAATTTTCAAACTATACTCATGTAAATGCCAATTTATTCGGTCTACGTGCCTCTAGTCTCTAGTGTTTAGATTACTTTGCGCCTTTATGACTTGTGACGAATCTTACGTTTAAAGGGCTTTTTACGATCATGTACTGTTGTGTGTTTATTGAGATCACCCTTGTATCCAAATGATTTGTGACAAATTTCACATTCAAAGGGTTTGATCCGATCATGTACTGCATTTATGTGTCTTTTGAAATGACCTTTTATTCCGAATGATTTGTGACAAATATTACACTGAAAGGATTTTATAAGATCATGTACTGTTGTTGTGTGGTTATTGAGATTACTCTTGTACACAAATGATTTGTGGCAAATTTCGCACTTGAAGGGTTCGTTACGATCATGAACTCAATTTATGTGAGTTTTGAAGTTCACTTTAAATCCAAATAATTTGTGGCAAATATCACACTCGAATGGTTGGCTCCGATGATGCATTGTATTTATCTGAACTTTGAGAACACATTTTTGTCCAAATGATTTATGACAAATCTCACATTCGAAGGGTTTGCTAAAATCATGTACTGCATTTTTGTGATTTTTGAGATTACCTTTGTACCCAAATGATTTGTGGCAAATATCACATTCAAAAGGTTTGTTCTGATAATGTACTGAATTTATATGTTTCTTAAGGTCACCCTTGTATGCAGATGATTTATTACAAATCTCACACTCGAAGGGCTTGTTACGAATATGTACTATTCTAATGTGCCTTCTGAGATCTTTCTGATAGACAAATGATTTGTGACAAATCTCACATTCATCTAGTCTTATTCTCGTGGGTGTTGTATAGTTACGTCTTTTTCGATCGATTTGTGATGTTATTCTAGTTATTTCCATTTTCTTATATTTTTCACACTTCGATTGATAATTAACTTGAAAAGGACAATTTTTCTCAAAATTAAACCCTTTTTTTTATAAAAATTACTATGCTTTTTCCGAGGTAATCTGTCCGATTTTCATTTTCTTTTTTTACAATTGGTCTAAAAATGTTAACGTCAGATTTGCAAATGTTTGTCGAGGGATACGTCAGTTCAGGTTTAAGATTTTTGCAGTCCAGTTCTATGTATATTTTTTCATCTAAATTTTTTTGTAACTTTTCAGCCTCATTTGCGGGTTTTGCCTGAAATGAAAATGGTCTGTTAGTTACTACGAGTAATTTAAAATTACATAATTTAAATCATTGGACTCACAGATACTTCATGAAATGGCAATACCTCTGATTTCTCGGCTTTGCAAGAGCCCATCGAATTGAAAACATGATCTTCCCCCGTTTTAGTCCAAGTATCGCTCAGTTCTTCCTTAACCCTAAAGAATAATCGTGTTTTACAAGGAATCGCTCAAAAAATTATAATGGCAGTATACTATGCAACAAATTTTACCTAATCAAGTCACTGTGGCCTTCCATCACTTCCTCGATTATAGTAATTCACTGTTTATCTTTTCGATACGCACTGAGAAAATATTTGAGGTTAAACGCCTCAAAAAGTTAACACTGTATCTCGATATCAAGTGCAGGGTTATACTCTTGTACAGAAATAATTTGTAAACACTTGATCGTCCTGAAACTCAAGCAAAGTATTAGTTCGCTATATTAGCGAGGTGACCCGGCTCGCTGGTGAAACTTTCCCCCTCTACCGAAGATCACCTCGATAAGTAGTTATTATCATCCTTCGTCGCTTTGTTTTCTCTTTGTACATTCTGGATTCTCGGCTGAACCTCGAGTTCGAGTATACAATGAAAATTCCTAAAAATTACCTAAGCTAAAAATGTATTTTATCGAGTAAAAATAATATATTTTACACATTACTTACAAAAATTATACCATTTAAATGACAAAAATGTCAAACGCGATATTAGCCTCGATTTTTAATTATCCTTTATAAAATCATTCACATATGATATACACCCGCGCCTATCTATACGCTGAGTAGTGTATTTACGCACGTGCTTTCGATTTATGATATATCGAACGAATAGCAATGCGCCTGATTTTCATATATACTGCACTGTTTATTTCCTTCTATAATATATTATTATTATAGCCACAAACGTAAATATATGTCTTCAGTTTAATACGCAATAACGTATTAATACGGTTCTCTCTCTAGATATTTTCAAGCTAGAATTCGACGTTTGCAACAACCGCATATATGGTAGGCAATTTCGATCACACAGTGTCTAAGTATTTCCATCTCGTAGCATTCGTACGAAACTGCGACTCGATCTGGTAAAATTAGCCTTTTGTGATGGAAAACAGCACTCGCGCACTATTCACGCATGATCGCGTCAAACGTTTCACTTTTGCAGACACTCGCGCTCGCGAATAGATTCGATCATTCTCGACTTGCGAAGCATTCGAGAGGGTACAAAAAATATCGCTCATTGAAATCAGCTCTTCTTCTTCTTTTTTTTTGCATTATCCGGCGATGATTTTTATATTCTCACTTTGAAATGTATACAGAGCAGCAGCGGCAGCAGTAGCAGCTCGATCGCTTCCCTCATTTTTAGCATAAATATTCTCCGCGTTACAGCGGTGCAGTGTTCAATGCTCGTACCGCATGTCTATGTCTGTGTATAAAGGAGTGCGCCTCGGCAGAGAAGCTTCTCTCTCGGTAGGTCGGTCGGCAAACAGAGCCGAGATTATCCTTAGCAGACGAAGCGAACGCGCTTTTATCGGTTCGCCAGCGATGAAATCATCGGATTTCACGCCGCTGCATGCAACAGCAGCAGCAGCATCCCCCGTATGTATATACCGCCGCCGCTAGCTATCTGTATGCATGTATAATGTATGTGTGTGTGATGTCTATTATACGTAAAGACGCTTTTCTCTCTCGCCCAGACACACATATCTCTGCCGCAGAACCCGAACTCTTGGCTCTCTATATATGTATATTGCATCTCGATCGGCCTCCTTCTTCTTCTTCTTTTTCGTCTTCTTCCGGCTCTCCTTTTTTTCATTTTCGCTTTTGCTTTTTCACCCTTTGCACTGCTGCTGCTGCTGCTGCTCTCTTCTCTCTTTTTCTTTCTATGTATAAATGTATCGCATCCGCCTCGGCGAATAAATAAATACGCCATATATTTTCCTTGCTCTCTAACTCTTTTGCTCTCGTTTTATTTGTCGACGAGTTTGCATCTCCAACATATACATAGAGTATCGCACGGGCCAAATCAAAGGCGCAAGAGTGTATAGCGAAGCATTAATTGAGATAGCTATAATAATTAAATGGACGAGCAGCAGCAGCAGCAGCAGCGAGTAGTAGTTGCGCGAGCAAAAAGCGAGAGGTGCACGCGAAAAAGAGGGTACAGTGAAAATAAAAAAAAATGAAAAAAATTTATGTAGGAAGAGAAAATAGTCCAATTAGCAGAGGGGGTGCTATAAACCTAGGTGCGTTTTAATATCTATATATAAGCGCTCGAGCAGCACAGTCAGAAAACGAATGAACGACGACGACGACGACATTGCAATGGACTGCACGGCTTGCAGCTCCCGGTATGGCGGTGTGGCCCCGTAATAGAATATATGTCTCTCTCCCTCTTTCTCTCTTGCTGCTGCCTGCGCTCGAGCTTGCGAAGTGGGTCGAAAGCGAAATTTCATTCACGCACCGCGCGGGAGAGAGAGAGAGGCGGAAATTGCATCGCAGGCGCAATTTATTAGCCCGGCCGGGGCGGGCTACTAGATGTAGGATTAAAAGCATTATATGTCATGCTGCATGTTATATGCGCTTACTATATATATATGCTTGGGTGGGTGCTGCACGAGAGAAGAGCCGGGGAGCGTCTATATATTATATGCGCGGCGAGGCGGCGATTGTTTTGCGCTCGCGAATAGCCTAATACACCTCGACTGGATATATGTCGGCACTGCTTTATATAATCGCAGTATCGCCGATACTGTTTCTTGCGGTGCGTGACTGTACGTGCTACAAGTTGCTTATAATATATCATTCGAGATAAACTTATTATCGATACAAGGAGCGTCGCGGGGGGCTGAAGGGAGGCTGCGCTGCGCTATTTACATGTCCGCCGCGGCACAAAAAGACCATAGGATTTACGATCGAGTCTCGAGACAATTGTAAGAAGACGAAGAAGAAGGAAAAAAAATAAAGAGGGGAGACGGACACGTGGCGCGCATTACATTATATGCCCCAGCGCATAATATAAGTACACGTTAAAGAAGTATACGCACAAAAAATGAATAACTCGCTAACAAGAAAGGCACAGCCATACAAGTATAAATATGAGCCGGGCTCTCATTGTTAATCGTCGCGCATTCGTACATAACGTAATACGGCACAGCACATACTTAACGCGCATAATATGTACATCGGGCATATACTCACAGGGCGCGCGACACGCGTCTTCTTGGAAAATAAAATAATAAGCGCTTGGAGGTAGTGGTGGCGGTGCGTGTGCGTTGTATATATATACGTGCGCTGCAGCACAGCAGCAAAATTGTGAAGAATCGAATGAGAGAGGGATAGGGAGAGCGAGCAGCGAGAACGAGAGAAAAGAAGCCATGATACGCTCTCTCGCGACACTGTACGCGGGTATATTATAGGTGCGATGTGCTACGTCGGTGCCGGTGACGACGCTAACAACGCGGTTTCACGCTCATAAAGGTTCGTAATGCAGAAATGTCGTCGTTGTCGCGCGCGACACCCTCACTCTCTCTCTCTCTCTCTCTCTCTTACTGGTGATGGTGGTGGTAGCCTATGGACGTGCACACAGTGATTTTTCACTTGTCTCCCTCCGCGCGCTGTGCCTCCTCGCGCTCGCTGCTACCTACCTACCTACGTCGGCGTCGTAGCCTGTCCCGGTCTATTGTAAATTAAAACTCCCCGCAGCCAGAGCAGCCCTTTCTTCTTTCCGCGCAGTAGCGGCAGCATCACACCGGTATATGCCTTTCTTTCTTTCTTTCTTTCTTCCTCTCTCTCTCTCTCTTTCGCTCTTTTTTCTCTATCTCTCTCCTTTTCTTTCCACGCACGCGGTGCGGCTCTTCGTACACGCGCGTATATATACTACCTACCCTCCCTCCCGCGCCGTGCGCCACACTCAAGTTACCGCCGCGTTATGTATGGCGCTCCGATGCTATATAGTACACCATCGCTGCTTTCTTTCTTCGTTTCGCATAATTCTTTTTGCCGCTGCTCACGCTTCTCTCTCTCTCGTCGTTGTCGCCGCAGTTACTTTATTAATATTTACATCTTGATGTATTATCGTAGCCAGCCAAGGCCAAGCCGTTTATTGCATATATTAATTGTCGTGCGCTCGTGTACCATCCAATTCGCGACGCGCAACTTCTCATTTTTCCTTTCTTTCTCTCTTTCTATCTATAATACACTTCACGGCTTCTCTCTCGCCTCTACTCGATTATTTTTATACTTTAAACCTCTCGTCGCAGAGCTTTTCATCGCTCAGCATCAGCATCAGCAGCAGCAGTAGCAACAGCGACGACGATATAATAAAGCTCTTGCACTCTGTACATACACTGTATACTCGGGCCCCAAGCGCAATAAATTGCATTTTTTTGCTCGTAGTCTCTCGCTCTTCGGGCTCGCAACAACGGCGGCGGGGACATTGCGAGCTAACTCGCAGTCCTATATTCTCGTACGTATATTCTTCTTTATCCCCCGCATTGTCGCCGCCCCCGCCACCCTAGCCACGGCCTGCCTGGCCTGCCTGGCCTGCCTAGCCTGCTGCCCTTTGGTCAGAATTCCAATTATCCCTCTAGTGAGTTTGCCCCGGGATTGCCGTCGTTTGAGCAAATTGTTTTCGATTCACACATGCCCTGCATACACGTAGTACCACGTATGTGTGTGCTCCTAGTCCTCCTTCTCCCCCCACTTTTATTTCTTCTTTTTGTTTCTTTTTGTATTACTCCGCGACCGAAATAATAGTCACTCCACAATGCGGGCTGCAGCACACGGACAGAAGCGAATCTATCTATCTCTGTAGCAGAAATAGAAAATCGAGCTGTAGGAAGAGAGAGAGAGAGAGAGAGAGAGAGAGAGAGAGGACTGATGGGAATTAAGTCGTGTGCAGCTTTACTTCGATGGCAGCGCGTATGTATCTACCCTGTATACCATACTACCTCTGCATTGGAATCCAATTGATGTTTGGACAAAGACGCGCGCGAGCCGAGAAGCGAGCGTGTGGCTCTCTCTCTCTCTCTCTCTCTGCGCCACACAAGGGTCAGGACCACGGCTAGGAGACTATCTCTGCGGTTGAACGCCCTTTTTTTTCTCTTTCACTCGCCGCCGCCACTGCCGCGATATATACAGGGATGCAGAGAGAGAGAGAGAGAGAGATGTAGCAAAGCGTATATACAACTGCAATAGCAGCAGCAGCAGTACAAAGAAAATAAAAGGGAGCGCGCGCGCGGCGGAAGAAGAAAAGTTCGAGCATGTATATATATATAGGTACGCGAAATCCAGTGTGCACAGCGGCGGATTTTCACGTGCTCGAGAATCACAGATAGAAATATGAGAAAGACACTTTATCAAGTACCTCTACCTCATGCGCGCGTTATAAGTATAACTGTACGGTTGTACAACTCTTGAGTTTCGTTTCTCTCGAGTGTGTGTACGTACACCGTCATATCTATGTACACCGGAGCAAAATATATATAACGTGCAGTATTGAAGGGCGACAAAACGAAAAAGCCAAAGGCGCGCAGCATATAAGGCTCGAGGTAGAGAGAAAAAGGAGAACCGACGAGGACGAAGACGGAGCAGCGAGACTATATGGAAAGATAAAGGCATGTACTTGTGCCGACACACACACACACACACACACACACACATACAACAGAGATCTAATAAAACGAAGAGCGAGCGAGAGGTGCACAACGTTCGATATTATTATTATTATTATATATACATAAGCGTCGACGGCCGACGTCTTCGTCATCCTCGGTAGCAATGGCGGCAGCGGCAGCAGTTGCATTGGCATTTAGCCGAGAAAAGTTCACTCTTCCTCTCTCTCGCACTATCGCACAAACGCCCGGCCTGACTACTACTTTCGAGGTGCTGCTGCCTAGATAAATGAAATTTCTTTCATTTGCCGATAATGCAATACACGCGACGGCAGCTTGCACAATTTTAAAGTGTTCTACGTTCAGAAGAAGGAAAATTCAAATGTCGTTTTATTTATTTTTTTCTGCACAAACTTTATTTTCCTCGAAAAATTAGCGTGAGCGCGTGCACGTGCACGTATATATATATAAACGTCTCGACGAAGATGCAATGACGCTTTTATGTGCTTACACAGATAGAAATATACATAACACACGTAAGCTTTACGTATAAAGAAAAGTAGGAGGAAAACAAAAGACGTAACGAAGCTCTGCACATCTTTTTTCTCTCTTTTCTCTCTGCGTCAGAGCAGTAGTCATGAGCTTGCGCGAAAGCTCGAGCTTTGTCTTTGACGCGCGAAAGGTATCTTTCGCAATTCAAGCACGCATCATGTGCAGCTGTGTACTGAACGTGCAGATCTGTATACGTATACGTACGTACGCTGCGCAATGATGAAAAAGGAAAAGCCACTACACACTCGAGTCAAAGATATAATTACGATGTTTGAATTTTTTTCAAAGGAGCCGTGTACTGATGCTGTACGTGTACGTACTCTCGTGTACCGTACGTACTACTAGTAGAAGTAGCTGCTACTTGCTGTATATCTACTCGACTACTAGCTCCAGAGACTGTCATCTTAATCATCCGTTAACTATGATCTATGAATATTCAATGCGTCGACTTACTTCTCTCTTTTTCATACTTCATCTTTTTTTTTGGAGTACAGCTTTTTAGCGTTACATAGCTCGAGTTGACTCGTTAAGAAAAAAAAGAAGAAGAAGAAGTAAGCTACGCTGCTCTTTTTAAAGCCGAGGCTTGCAGAATTCGCTTAAGGCCCGCGCGCAGTTTCCGGTCTCCGTCAGTAGCACGATCTCTCAGCTAGCTTCTTTCGGTATAGAATCGTTGATAATGTTTGCCCTAGTGCTCTTACTACTCCTCTCCTATCTCTCTCTCTCTCTCTCCCTTATAAACGCGAGCTGGAAGGCTTCTTCTATTCGATTAGTTTACACGTTGGCCTCTTTTTTCCGCTTCCTTGTGTATATCTATTAAAAAAAAAAGAAAAAAAAACCCCGAGCCAGCCTCACGTGTATTTACCCATGACCACCGCAGCAGCAGCAGCAGCAGCAGCAGCAGCAGCAGCAGCAGCAGCAGCAACGGCGGCAACGGCTAGTGCCCGGCCAAGGCATGCACACGTACGTTTACGTACGTACATACGAAAAAGAAGAAAAGCTTTTGCAACGCTCGCTCGCGCATGCATCAAAACATGAAAAGCGGCGCTCAGGGTGTATGTGTGCGCAGAGCTCGTTCGCACCGTATATATACGTATATCCCATATACTCTTTATATCTCGCTCGATTCATCTTCTTGTCTAGGCCCTTTTCTTATAGACGTCGGGGCGGTGTACATATAAGCAAGGGCTGCTCCGGGTTGGCAGCTTCTTTTCACGTTGCGTGTGACCTCGATTTATTATACCGACGAGAGAGAGAGTAGACTGACTTCCCGCGAGCAACGTCACACACACATTAAGCTCCTTCGAAATAAGGCTTGAATACTCACTCTCTCTTGCAGAGACTAAGCAATTTTCCGTACCGTGTCTCAGGCCTATATCTAGCGGCTTATCTTGTAAATTAGAAAATAAATAAAAATCATTGGGCGCGTCTAAGCGCGCAGCAGCAGCAGCAGCGAGTATTCGCAGTCGATTTATCGTCGCTCGCTCGCGCGCGCGCGCCGCTTACGCCACACCGATTCTGTATTGCTCAAAAGTTAAGTCGCGTGCCTCAGCCTGCCTGCCTGCCTCTCGTCTCTGCGGCAGGATTGATTAGGTACTTTGGAATATAAGGGATTTCGTTGCAGCTGTGTGTGTGTGTGTGCGTGAGCAGCAAGCGGCTTCTCTGCTAGCTGCGCCTCATCCTCCTCCGTTGCGCTCGCGACAGTTTTCCAAGTTGACGAGCAGCAGCAGCAGCCTACTACGATCAGTCCGGATGTATTCGTGGCGCGCGCAAAACACGGAGAGAGAGAGAGAGAGAGAAGCTTCGCAAAAAAAACGAGTACAGTAAAGTAGGTATTTTGTCAGGGTCGCAGTCAAATAAAATCGCTCAGAAAGAGAGAGACGAGCGTACGTATCTACGCGTATATATCTACGCTTCGGTGATTTTGCAAAAAAAAAAAAAAAGAAGGCAGCAGCGGCAGGAAAACTACCTCACTTTTTTGAGTATAGTCTGCCTGCGTTTCCCCATACATACGGCAGCAGAAGCAGCACAGCAACGCGGAATCGATTTGGAAGCGAGCTCGAGCCTACAGTGTATCCGGTGCGGTGCCTATAGCGCATACACCCCCGTACGTGTGTTTGCTGCAGTTTCACCGTAGTATATATATCTCGCGGGCGTGTGCTCGCAGCGGCATATATGGGGTATTCAAGGGTCTCTCCTAATCGCCAGCCATTACACGTGTACCTACCTATACGTATGTGTATGGCTCCATAGTCATTTCGTGCGTTGTCGATCGGGATGCTGCCAAAGTCCTCCTCCTCCGTCTACTGCTACGAGACGAGTACGTACGAACGAAAAAAAGACCCGACTTTGCGAAATGTATACGCGCGGTACTATGAGCATCCCTCGCCTAAACGGGCAAGGCTGACTTTTGAATGCCTTTCCACGATGGATCTGTATATATACGGGTGTTTATACGTATAGATAGCGAGCGAATGATAATAACCCATCCTCCCCCAGCGAGTCGAGAGTTCAATGACGACGATCGAACCTATGCCAATAACAATGCGCAGCGTATAGCTTTCGAGCTATTTAGGCGCGTGCATAGTCGATGATAAACAGCGCACGGCCGAGCCAGCGAATTGTTTTGATTGCCCAAATGCTCCGAGTCTGGAATCAGCAAGAACCGCATAGCACATTTTTCATCGGTAATCCCAAATCGGTTTGTGAGACAGATTATGTAAAAATGTCACGTTTTACAAAAACCATCCAATGCACTTAGACACGATCTTATATCGACGCTCTATTTATATCCAAAGAGTTTGCACGTATTTCTATATTCCCTTTCGTAAAGAGGGTCGATCTATACATACACTTGAGAAGTTTCGATCGCGCAGCATCAATAGGGCCTTGATGACTTACATTGCACGTAGATATATAGGACTATATACATTGGTTCTTCTTCTGCTGCCGCTTTCATACGCGCGTACCTATAGTACAGAACCTTTGCTCTAGCTGTTGCTGCAGAGAGAACCCAGTATCTAGAGACAAAAGTTAGAGCGGTGTGCGAGAAGGAGAGTTGCTCAAACTGCTGCTGTAGTATCGATAGAGGAGCGCTTCTCTATCTCTCTCGCACTCACACTCGCTGAAGGAGGAAACTCGAACGACGACGTGATCGTATTATCGATGAATATGTATACACAGCTAGCTCCGAGTTTCCTCTCTTATACTGCAGTCCGCAAAGCTAAATCGAATGCGATCGAAATTTCTGTTCCTCCTTAGCGCGCGCTAAGCGCTAAGCGTGCGGCCCTTCGGAAAACTTGTTAACTCGTTCTATAGCCCAAAGTAGTCCAATGATCGCACGCCAAATACACAGCAGCACACAACACCACGTGCATTCCGTGTGCGTGCAAGCGCCCCAATGGGGGATTATCCATTACTCGACGAGAGAGGAGGCCGCTTTGAAAGTAAAACCAAAAAAAAAAGAAGATAGAGCAGGAAAAAAAACAACAACGATACAGTCGGTGCATATCCGGTATATATATTACTCTCGTGCACTCTATACTTGAACGTGTATGAATGTGCAGGGGCGGGCGGGGCAGAGGGAAAAATAGAGAGAGAGATCGAGTGCGTGTGTATATAGAGCTTATATACCAGTATACCGCGCGTATATGGTATAATAATAACTAATGGCCATGGCTGGGCGGCACGTGCGCGAGATATCGCCGGCAGTTCTCTCTCTCTCTCTCTCTCTCTCTTTTTTTTGCACCACTCGCACGCGGCGAAAAAAAGAAAGAGAGATCGTAATAAACAGTAGGCTCAGGGCGGCAGGGTAGGTGCATCGCGCGCTTTCGTGCCGGTGTATTATCCCATAGAACGTTTGGCGTCGTTGCAGCAGCGGCATATGCGTGGGTGGTGGTGCTGGAGAGACCGAGTGAGCGAGCGAGCTTGCACAGCCGGACCGTTATACCTACATGCTACTACGCTACCGCACTGCATTCCTTCGACTGTGAGCAAATAGCGGGCGCGCGCGCGCCCTTACCCTTTTCCCTTCCTCCTCCTCCTCCTGCTACTACATACCCCCCGTCGCGGCGACGGCGGCGGCCAGTCGAGACTAGCTGCGCATAAAACTTTCATTTCGCACGCGCACTCGCCGTTATATCCGCACATAGCGCACATGTGTGTCTGCGTATGTGTGCGTAATGGCTCACCACATGGTCGTTCTTCGATTTGTTGTCGAATTCACGCCGATAGAGCTTACACAGAGAGAGAGAGAGAGAGCCAGAACCGATGCTAAATAGTCGACGCGTGTAACCAATTAGCCGTACCTACCCCACCCTAAGCGCGCGCGAGAGAACGCAAAGTTCATTCTCTTTCGACCTTTTCTCTCTCTGTATATACGTAGATATAAATGCGTGCCAGCTGTCATGGCTGTAACGGGGAGTGAGAGACGCATTCCGCGCTTGAATTTTGAATAGCCTTGGTACAAGAGAGAGAAATTCTACGAGCCCTCCCTATCAATTTCACGTGCTCTCTCCTACTCTCTTTCTCGTTCTCTGACACTTCATTAAAAGCTCTCCTCTCTCTCTCTCTCTCTCTTTCGTTCGCTGCAAATACGCGAGTCGTCCCAATAGGCATTGTAAGAAAGAGAGAGAGAAAGCAGAGGAGAATAGAATGTAACTTATGTTCTCTTATCCACCTCTTCTTCCTCCTCTCATCCCCCCTCCCTTGATGCTTCAAAAGCTCACGCTGTAATTTTCAATCCACTTATCCGTCCTGACTCTCACAGTATATATATAATATGGTATAGCTTGCAAAACGATTCATTACAGCAAATTGCTTTTGCCGCTCGCTCGCGCGCGCTTGCAGGTCCTTATGTAGTGCGCTGCTGCACGGCACATTCTTATGGGATATTCGCGAGCGAAAACGATTACGTTATACGAGCTTGCGGTCTTTGAAAGCTGTCTATTGCTGCTTCTGCTGCTGCTTCCGTCAGCTAGCGAGAAGCTCGTAGCGCGCGACATTGGCACGTATTTTGCGCTATATATAATAATCGTCGTTCGTCGAGTCGAGTTAAGCTTCTGCTGCCGCTGTTATTGCTGCTGTTGCACGAAGATTCATAGAGAGAGAAGAGCGCAGGAAAGGTAAAACGCAGCCACGGCAATATGCATAATGCATGTACAAACGCGGACAGCAGTACGCGTCCATATATACAGTAGCCTAGGTGAACAAGAGAGAGAGAGAGAGAGAGAGAGAGAGAGAAAGAAAAAAAAAGGAGCGCGCGAGAAAGAGCGAGAGCTGCTGCTGCGCGAGGAAGGGAGACAGAAAAAGAGTGAAAATGTCGTCTCGCTGTCGAGGTTGCGGAGAGAGAATTTGTGCGCAGCGCACCGAACGCGTTGCATTCATTGCTTCTGCTGCGTCTGGCTGCTATGGCTCCGAATCTGTACGAAGGGAAGTAAAAAAAAAAGAAGAAGTAAAAAAAAAAGAAGAGAGAAGAGAAGAAGCGAAAGGAGTAGCGCGTGTGCTGCGGGGACATCCGAAGTTTTCAAGTGCGCGCCACGGCTCGACTCTATATTCCGTCTCTCTCTCTCTCTCGCGCGCTTGCTCTCTCTTTCAATGTCGCACATTAGACTGTGTGTGCGCCCAGTGCATGTACGTATAACTATATACGCTATATATCGAGCTGCTGCTGTTGATGCTGCTGCTGCTGCTGCGATGCGCTACCTCTCTATGGCACAATGACTAGCGCGCGAGAGAGGCTTGCCCTCGCTATATACGCAGTATATATACCTATATAGCGGCGGCAGCAGCAGCGGCGGTGTGCAGTACCTACCGGTGTGTAGGTAGGTACAGTGCAACCACCCCAACATACTGTTGCCTTGCCTACTGTATATAGATATACGGTATATACATGCAGCTGCAGCAGCAGCAGCGTTCATGGAGTTTTGCGAGACTTGCAGCGCGCTCGGCTCTCTCGACAAAAGGTCAGACGAGCTTTGCACACGAGTGCGCTTGACTCAGATCTGTGTGTGTGTGTGTGTGTGTGTGTGTGTGTGTCTACATGCCTCGAATGTATGTGTGTGTGTGTAATACATACTCGTAAGCACACACATGGTGTTTATAAAATATAGATACAGTTTTTTTCTGACTCAAAACTATATTTATAAAGGCGGCGCGCTCGTTTTGCAAAAACTTTCGACATTTCGACCGTGTCTCGGGGGAAACGAATCTATACACGACAGTTTCCGAGAGGAGAGTACGCACACAAAGAATCAACTCGTCCGCTCTTTTGAAAGGTGGATTAGAGTATCGCTTTAGAAAATTATTTCCAGCCACCAAAAATTCGCCGAATAATTCGCCGCGCGTGACTGACTCGCAAGCTCGCGACATATCTTACTCCTCTGCTACTAAGCCCCGTGTACAACATTTTGCCGTAGGAATATTTTTCCGCGCCACGCGTACCTATACGCACATTAGCCTTGGGCTTTAGCTACTGCTGCTGCTGCGTCGCGCCGTCGCAAGCTCCAGAGAGACTTATAGCCGTACTGCTGCTGCGTGCGGCGCAGTTCTTTCTCTCTCTCTCTCTTTCTCTCGTCACAATGCAGTTCGTCGTTGGGTTGCTTTGGAGCGTGCCCTCGCGCTGCCTACCTACTATAGTGGCTGCTGCTGCTGCTGTAGCCTGGCATGGAGCTGTTCTGTGCTGCGCACGCTTATAACTCCCACCTGCAGTAGTCTGCCTCTCTCTGTATGCGTTTGTATGTGTGTATAAAACTGAGCGAGAGAGAGAGTCGTGCTCAAAAAAACTCTCTGCGCGACTCCCGACTATATGTGCCTAAGAGAGAGAGAGAGAGAGAGAGAGAGAGAGGAGCGTTGCCACGCGAAAAAAAATCGTTGGGCTGCTGGCCTGGCTGGCTGGCTGGCGCTTTTGCGCGCGCGTTCTTTCTCTCTCTTGCTTTTTTTTTACTCCAGTGTACAGCGCACCAAGCACAAGCTGACTGGCACCCGACTTTTCCGATAAAGACCCGCACACATACACACATGAGCTCGCATGTGTGAGCGCGGGCAAAATCTCTCTCGCTCGGTGCGTTGCGAGGCACTTATACTGTACATATCGTGCATACAGGCTGCCGCTGCCGCTGCTGCTTGTGCTGTGTTATACTGCACGCTGGCCCGCGCACACTTTTCTTTTCTTTTCTTCAAGGAGCTCGCTGCCGCGCGCCATATGCCACCTTCTGTGAGCG
Organism: Trichogramma pretiosum; assembly: GCF_000599845.2. NCBI lineage: Eukaryota > Metazoa > Arthropoda > Insecta > Hymenoptera > Trichogrammatidae > Trichogramma > Trichogramma pretiosum. Next base: position 342,818 of record NW_019641606.1, on the reverse strand, counting down.
CGTAGAGTACGAGAGCGTGAGCACGCGCCCCGCGCATGTATACGTATACTTTTTTGCTTCCTTCGCAGAGTCATGCTCGCGCAAGCTCGCTCGTTCGTTCGCTCGGCAAAAAGCTAACTTTCGCTCTTTCCGCGTATACACGTATGTATGTATGGCTCGCTCGCCTTCTTCTGTGTGTACGCGAGCTTATAACGTGTGAGAAATTTCACGCGCCCCCGAACTTGCTCGCGTGTGTATGATGCTTCTGCGGTGCAGGAAAATACCTGCGAAGTCACAGACGACGACGCGTGCGTATACGTACCGAAACTTTACTGCTGATGTAGCGAGAACAACCCGCATACAACGCGAGACAATAGTTGAATCTTTCTTCTTTACTGCTCCTTCTCCTCTTTTTTTTTTTTTTTTTTACTCACTGACGCCTCATGGTTAGGTAATACAATTGCTGAGCTTTTTTGTGGAATATCGCTTGTATACACGCGGCGAAATCACGATGAAGCTCTTTGTGAATTTCGGTTAACATACTATATGTGTATACGATGCCGTGCAAGTTCAAGTTTTCTGTCGAGTAAGGCATTTTTTTACTGGTGAATTTTTGCGGGCTCGTCTCGTGCGAGATGTTGAAAAAAAAAGCACGGTGTTGATGCATTGGCAACGGGATTTTTCCTGAAAACGATAAACTCTAAAAATGTTGCTTTTTTGTGCGTTTGACGTAATTACGTCGTAATAGAAGTGCAAAATAAGCTTTTATTGAAATTTGAATTTATCCTTCAAATAAACACAATTTTCAAAAAAAAAAAAAAAATACAAGGCAAAAAACCAGCCGCTCTGAATTATAAAATAATCGTCATAATATCAAATTATGTATAATTAAAACTCAAAATTGAGAGTATTAGAGTATTAGAATTTTTTAAATTGTAAAATATATTCATTTAATTACATTTTTGAAATGTCTGATGCACTCGAATGATTAATTGAATTTAATTCCTAATATAATATGTGAATTTGTCTCTACATATATTATCATGCGTCGGTATGATTTTTATGGCATGCGACTACCTGTATTTATCGCTACACACTTTAGTTATATTACTGTTTATGGCCAGTTGACGGAAGAGGGGGACTTATCGCCAAGGAGCCATCACAAACACGGGGTCGACTCGCTAATATAGGACAAAGATAATTCAGTCACTAACGAAGCGTCGAATTCCTACAAGTGAGAAAGTGTTTACAAATAATATCAGTAAAAGAGCATAATTCTAAAATTGAAGTTCGGTTTAGGCTGTTTGAGTCATATGACCTCGAATATTTTGCCAGTGCAAATTGTGTAAATTCATTGCGAGTACATGATAATATAATAAAGTGAGTCATGGAAATTAACGGGGACTTGGTTAGGTATAACTATTTTATTCTTGAATTTTATGATACTTTTTTAGCGATTGCTTCAATAAACTTGATTTTTCTCCAGTGTAAAGCCAGTGCCGAACGATACCCAGGTGGATATAGGCGATGATTTTGTTTTCGATCCAATCAACTCGTACTAAGTCAAAAATGTTGAAACATCCCCATTTTATGAATCATTAGTGAGTCCTTTGATTTAAATGATGTTCTGTCATTTCACTATCAAAAACTATTTAAAAATTTTACTTTAAGGCAAACCATATGAATCAGAATATGGCATTACAAGATAAATTAGATAAAAAAATATCAATTGATTTTGAGTGCAAAAATGTTAAAACCGAGTCTACGTTTCTATCAACCCTTGTCATCAAATCTGAATGAGACAATTTTCAAACTATAGTAAAAATGGAATACGAAAATCAAACCAATGTCATGGATGAAAGTATACGTATTGATTTCGAGTGCAAAGATGTTAAACCTGAACTGACGTTTCCGTCTACAACAATCTGCAAAACTGAGTATCAAAGTCCGCCAGTTGAGAAAATAGAAAATCAAATTCAGTCCCATCCTTTGAACGTTAAAGATCTGATAATTTTGAGAAAAGGGAAATTCGATGTAGAAAAAAATTACCAATTTTCACCTAATTTACCATTAACATATAGTGAATCCAAAAAGATGAAAATGAAAAAAACATATCAAACAAAATCATATGAGTGTGAAATTAGTCGAAAAACTCCTAAGGGAGAAGCGAATAAAAAAAACATATTAATGCCTTGCACAAGAGCATTTGAGATATGTAATGAATCATTTTATTACCCAAGCCAATTCAAACGTCACGTCAACACAGTACATAATCGTATTAAACTCCTCGAATGTGAGATTTGTCACAAATCATTTGGACTAAAAAAAAATCTCCAAACTCACATTAATATAGTACATAATCGGAGCAAACCCTTTGAATGTGACATTTGTCAGAAATCATTTGGACAAAAAGGTAACTTCAATGTTCACATAAATACAGTACATAATCGTGTCAAATCCTTTGAATCTGAAATTTGCCACAAATCATTTGGATACAAGGGTGATCTCAATAAACACTCAACAACAATACATGATCGTAGTAAACCCTTCAAGTGTGACATTTGTCATAAATCATTTAGATACAAGGGTGATCTCAAAAAACACATAATAGCAGTACATGATCGTAACAAGCCCTTCGCCTGTGAGATTTGTTACAAATCATTTGGACAAAAAGAAACCCTTAAAATTCAGATAAAGCGGGTACATTATTGCTTAAAACCCTTCGAATGTGATATTTGCCACAAATCATTTGGATACAAAGGTAATCTCAAAAATCATTTGTATGCAGTGCATGAACGTGAAGAGCTCTTCGAGTGTGAAATTTGTCACAAATAAAACATCACATCAAAACGCACATAAATGCAGTACATAATAAAATTCAACCCTTTGAATTGAAGATTTAATACAAATATTGCATTTGTAATTATTTTAATAAAAAATTTATTGAATATACTGTTGTTGAGTTGAGTTTGAGTTGTCCTATGATAGGTTTTAAATTAAAACTTTCGGAAAAGTCTCACTGTAAGCAAAAAATAAACTCTTCAAGCTTCATTCTAATCTCGATTGACAAATTAATGCAGTTTTATTTTAATATAATTTGACGTCCCGTTTTTAAGATAATAATGATTTTCATATATGACACACGTACTCATTTATCGAAAATCAAATTTAATTTAAAAATACGTTAATAAAATTGTTATACGACACCTGGTTCAAAAACTGATCTTCATGCCTATCAGCTGAGTTTCCTCGTAGAAGAAGCATACAAAAAGGCCCGTATTTTTGCGAAGCACGAGCTTTTCCGTATACCCAATATGGGTATATGATATGTAATATATATAATCGCTCGTTTAAGCTGCTCGCTTCGTTTTGTGTATAATATCGATTACGGAATAATTAAAGCCAAGCGCTTAGACTCTCCAAGTTTATTTCATTAACAAATTACGAAAGGCTAATTGATCCTCCTGGGGTATAAGTAGCCTAGATACAGCGTATATAGCATGTAAAACGCGGATGAGATGCGATTTTTTCTCCCTCTCTTCTTTATAATATCTTCTCGATTGGAGCTGCTCCTTATGTATTATGTACGTTTGTATGGTTCGTCGAGAGCATCGTGTTTTTAACGCGTTTTCGTGATGTGTATATACATCTATCTATTGCTAAAAGGAAGAGAAGAAATATATAAGTTATATTGAAAAGTCCCGCTTACGCTCGAAAACTTGCAAAAGAGGACTCTCGAGTGCCTGTGCTGCAGCAACTAGCTGCTTCTGCCGCTGTACAGCTGCTGCGGCTGCTGCTGCATAGATTGTTGAGCGAGAGATGCCCGAGCCCTTGTAAACTGAAATTGATTCCGAGGCAAACTTTATTTATATATAGCTTATATAGATATCAAGCGTACAGTACAGCAATTATTATTCTCCGTAAATATTCCTTCGATCTTGGGATTTCAACATTCTGTTTTTGTTCGTAATAGTATTTATCATATTAAAATACCGTATTAGACAGACATTTTATATATAATAATACATTATTATACGCGCACAGCTCGTAAAAGATCGATGCAATTATTCTTCGTCGCGCTCGGCAAAGTTTGCGCAAGCTGAAACGAATTACCTCTTCTCCCCCGTACACACTGCGTGCGCTCTATAATATATAGATATATCCACCTTTGTGTATAATGATAATCAGGCTAAAACTTCGACATTGATGAACGATATGCGCCCGTGATCGCAGTCGAGGCTCGAGGCTCGACGTGCTCGCAGACGCACCAACGCCGCCACCGGTATCCCACCCCCTCGTATCGTCGTGTGTATCGAGAGTATTAAAATATCGGCGATCGGGATAATTTTGCAAACTCGCTTTTACGCTCGATGAGACCTGCTACTGCTATTGGATTGGGAGTGTGAGGAGAGAAGTTAAAAAGTAGCAATCATGCCGAATTATTCGACATCATCGCGCGCGAGCGCGCGCGTGTGTGGGTGTATACGGTCATCGTTATTTTTTTATTTATTTTTTTTTATTCAGTTTTCGCGATTTTGTGTACATACAATATGAGAGGATATGAAAAAACAAATAGTCGTTATAGCGGCAGTAACGGCAGCTGCGTTTATTTGTTTGACATTTCGATTGAAACGCGCGCGCCGACGAAACGATTGCCTGTATCTTTCGCAACGAAACAACGAGGGGATGATGACGATGTTGGTATGTGTGCTGTATATCTATGTACGACTCTTCTCCTTCTCCAACTCTCCGCATCTTTCTCTTCCTCTCTCTCTATCTTGAAAGCGATTGATGTCCAAATCTGGAAATTAAGAAGCCACCCCCGCGCAGGAAGCTACGTCGAAGACAAGGAGGGTTATAAACTCGAAATCAAAGAGCTGCGTCTGATATCGCCTTCGATCTTTGGAGAGCTTCTGTTCTTGGATGTACTACTACTACCACTATCTATATACACACGCAGCGGCGACACAATCCCGGGGACGATCATCGCTAAAATTCAGCACTACGCGAAGAGCTATATAGATGACATATAACGCGCTTCTTCGCTCACTTCTCCCTTCTACTGAGGCTAACATCTATCTGCTGCTGTCGCGCGCTATACTTATATTGAGAGAGAGAGAGAGAGAGAGAGAGCTTGCAAGTATAATATATATAGAAAGAGATGACGCTATGGAAGAAGAGACAAAAGAGAGTAAGAGCTAGCTCTAGAGAGCGAGTGAGAAAGAGAAAGAAGGGCATAGTCAGGACCTGTCTGGGCTCTCTCTCTCCTCGATATGGCCGATTGACTTTCTTGCTCGTGAGCCAACTTTTAATTGGCACTCGCGAAAGCTACTGCTACTACTACCCCTCTTTCTCCTCTCCTCTCTCCTCTCTCGTTCCCGTCCTCTTTCTCTCTCGCTCTCTTTTTCTTTCTCGGCATCTTTAATTGCCCAAGCGTTATGCAAACTCATAGTAGTCGTCCCTTTTCCTCTCTTCCGCTCTCTTCGTGTCTAATTGTGCGGAATATAGGCGAGCTTGTGAACTGCACTCGTCCACCTATACTGCAGCAGCGCGGCATGCGAAACTCGACTGCGTGATATTATTGCCTCTGCTCGACGGCCAGATATTTGTGTGGGCGAGTGCATATATAGCGGTAGCTCGCTTATTTGGGCATAGGCAAAAATCTCGTTAATAAGCCGAAAATTCCCCAGTAGTAATAACCTTCATGGCCACTCGATGGCCGAAAAGCTCCACAACTATAACTACGTACTACGGCATATAGAAAGTTCGATAAAAAAACTTGAAGAGAGCTGACAAAAAAGATTATAAAAGGGAGGAGAAAAAAGCAAAAGAGGAGTGGCTAAAGTGACAGGCGACGACACAGGTATATACCGTATTATATATATGCTATGGTACATAGCAGTTAGTACACGAGCGTAAACGAAAAGTCGAAGCTGCTGCTTTGCACCAGGAGCTTCTCTTCGCGCTGCGCGGCGATGATGATATAAAAGCACCATTACAATTAGTCGCGGAAGAGCATGCCATTATACGCGTGCGAAGCCGAGAAACGAGGATAGGAAGAAAGAGAGAAAGAGAGAGAGAGAGAGAGAAAAGCGCGAAAAAAAGTCGCTCGGTGGCTCGACCCACCCAATAGCTGCTAGCTAGCTAGCTATATAGCCATACCATACCATAGAAACTCGGGGAAGCTGTGAAGAAGAAGTGAAATATATATATAAATACGACTCGTTTCTGGCGCTGTTGCTGCCTCGATGCTGAGGGTGGAAATTTGCGTTGAATGGCGTCATATTCCCTAGCCGTGAATTGCAATAAGGCTTTTTTGCTAATGCTGTCGTGAACTGCTGCTGCCAGTGGCGTCGATGTATATGCATGTGCGGTACCTCTCACACCCCTGCCTCCACCCATTCCACACCCAAGTCCCCGTTACATTATGCATCGGGTATATATACAGCTTCTCTCTATGCGTCCGATCGATACGCATACACACATACATATCGGTAAGGTGTCGAAGAAACCACTTTAAAAAAGCACCGGCGCAAACATTCGTCCCACATATGTATCGACAAGACTCGATCTACTGCGCCTCGTACCCGTAATACATACGAGTATTATCGCGATGATATGCTGCTGCTGCAGTTCAACCATAACGCAACGGTGGCGAGGAGCGAGGCGCGGGGGCGAGAATCGGCTTTTCCGACTCATTGGCTCATAACGCTCGGGAATATGCTAGCTGCCTGCCTGACACGCTCTATCTCTCGTTTCGCCCGTCGACCCAACGATGAAGCAGCAGCAGCAGCAGCAGAGAAGCAAGGCAAGGCGCTGACTGCTGATATCGAAATTTCGTACCAAATCGCATTTTCCTACCGAGGAGATGGAAAAATCACTTCTTTTTTTTTCCTCTACTCGTTCCTCTAGCTTCTTCGACGTTTCCTTTTTTTTTGTATACCTCGCCCCACTGCCCCGTCCTATCGTTTCCATGCGCCTTGCCGGAGTAACACCTTTTTCCTTTCAAATGCGGCGAATGACGTTTGTATCCAATGTACATAGCGTGACATTAACGGGTTCCATTTTTAACTTTTTGCTTCAATAACCCTATTATGGCACGGTGGAAAGAAGAGAAATTATTGCGGTTTCATAAAATTAATAATATTTTTACTTTGAAAATATTTTTTTTTCCTTTTTGTGCCTACCGACAGTTTGTAACCATGATACACGCGTGTGTCACCGTATCAGTACCCTCGCAACTTTCTCCTATTAGCACTCAGCCATTGAAAAACAATCGCTTACTTTTGCGCGCATACATTTTTCAGCAAAAAAAGCTCACCGCCCGTGCTCAAGACTCGCTCATCCGCGTGTGTTTTATTGCTCACTACATGAGCGGCGTTGCGCGCGACACACAATGGTTTTACAAGCCATTTTACAGTAAGCGTGTCTCGTATATATTACATATACGTACGTACCGCCACAGAGCCATGCATCATGGGTGGCTCACTCGAGAGTGCCTCGCACATCACCTATATGGACACCCACGCACCCACGATATGATTCATCTGTTCGCGCCAGCTTACTACCATTACTGCTCCGAGTAGAGAAGCAGAGTCACATGAGCGTAAAATATTGACCGTCCGAGCGAGAAGATAGAATACAACATTGCGGGACGTGTGTTATGTGTCGAAGGGGAAGAGCAAGAGGAACAGCAGTAGCAGTCGGGGTATTTCGAGAGGATGCAAAGCGTGATTAATACGCGATTGGCACTGACCAGTCTGCAGTTAGATACTATGCTCCATAGTTATTGTTGTTGTGATCTGAGAAATGATGCGGAAATCTAATCAAATAGCGCATAGGTAAACACAAGTACTGTTGCTGCTGCTGATTCTGCGCGTGCCGGCGTATAATTGGAAATTCTGGATGCGTGAAACTTTATTAATTTAATAATCATTCCGAAAGATCGCGAATATATAAACGCGAGCTTTCAGTACACACATAGCAGCAGCAGCAGCAGCAGCAGCAGCAGCAGCAGCAGCAGCTCATCCGGACAATGGAACGCACAAGTGTGCATAGAAATATATAATACGCGAAGCTCGCTGCTGCTGAGTGCAGTACGTACGTGTTCTCGCATACAATTGTTGCAGCAGACACACGCACTCATGCACATAAGTACGGAAAACCAACCGCGTGGGAAAATTATTATTCGCGAAATCACCACGTCGCGGGGGTGACGCCGGTGTAGCGCCGGCGGCGGCTAAAATAATCCATTATGCCGGCCCTTGTCACCGCAAACAATTGCACGCAGCGCGAGCATATAAACGAATGATATAAAGAGGCAAATTTTCGGAATAATAGCCTCGAGAGTGGGCGGTGGCGGCGACGGCGACCGGTACGTTTGATTATGCATTGAAAAATCAAATTTTCATTGTTGCTATAATTGCTTTTTGATATGGTGCGCGGAGATGAGGGAGGGAGGGGTGGGACCCGTTGAACCGGGTAATTTTCACAAATAAATCATGTCGCATTATGATAACCGAGGCTGCTAATACAAACGATTTACGGTGTTAAAGCTCTTGCGTGCCAAGCTGCATTCTGAGTTTTTTTGATGTATACAATGGAATAGCGAGTGACGAAAAAAATCATAAAATAATACGATGATATCATTTTCAATTAAAATATTGAAGAGCTTTACCCGTGCGTGCGGGTGTACATTCAATGATCCGCGTATTAATTGGATGAGTGCGCCTCTTGTCGCTTTGCAAAATTTATATTTTATTTCTGTGAACAAATGAAAAATTTCTTTTTTTCAAGAATCCCTCGAGTATTTTAACGCGTGAAATTTTCGTTAAAACATTTTTGTTACGTAACAGTCTCCAAAATGCGAAAATTCGTCAAGGAGGCACTCGTGACACACGTATACATGTAATGTATCCTAAGCGCGTGCACATAACTGCAAATTTACGCGTTTTTTTCTTCAACTTGACTTTCATCTCGAATAAATTATTTCATTTTATACCTATATACACGCCTACATGACAAGGCTGCGTGCACCACTACTAATACTTCTTAAACACGTATACCACGAGTTCTTTTTCAATTACTTCAACAACGAGAGCGGCATATAACGCGGCGGGCCTGCGGCCGCCTATATAATAGAGTCGTTAAACGATACTCGCGCGTCGCGTCGAATATATATGTATGAAACATGTATATAGTATATAATGTACGTGAGTATAGAAAGAGAGAGAGAAAAAATTTGTACGAAGGGTTTGAGTGTAATTAAGTGCAATGTAGTGTTGGTGCAGTAGTACATGCAACATTTCATTGAAGTTGAGTGAGCCTCGAGTCAGGAGCCGCTGCCACCGCGGCGCTCGCTCGGCTCGGTGTATGTGTGTGCGTGGTGGGCACTTGACTTCCCACGCGGGCCCGCGCAGACGTTGAAAAAAAAAGAAAAAATTATAAAACCATTGAAAAATTACGGATGCATGGCTCTAAAATCGCACACACATTCATCATCGCGCACGTCAACTTCGTCGTCACACACACACACACACACACACATGTATGAAACGAGCGGGTCAACGAGGCCCTTGTACAATGCACCGAAAATAAGTATGAAAGAAAGAGAGAGAAAGAGAGAGAAAATCTGTTGTAAGCGTGCGGGGCTCTGGTATGGCTGCGGCTGCTGTGTGACCGACTTGCTATACGCGCTCACTACTAATTGCATACAGAGAAACGCTTTCTCGATCACTTATTTGGAGGAGTCTGCATTATGTGTCAGGTAGTAGCATAGTGTGGCAAGCCACAACGTTGAAATCTCTTCTCTTTTTTTTAATTTTATTTGCTCTCTCTCTCTCTCTCTCTCTCTCTCTCTCTCTCTGTAGTACTGCTGCTGTTGCTCTTGCGCGTGATATATATGAACAATACATTAGGCTCAAAATCAAACTTAGCTTTAATTGAAGGACCCTCTTATGGGGCTGCTGCTGTTGCTGTTGCCGCTTGTGTACTACTACTAGCTTAAGGTACTATAATACTATACACAGCTTCCGTTTGAGGCTTTTGTAACTTTATTGTTGTTGATGATGAATATATATACACAGAGAGATCGACGAGCGCGACGAGTGGCTCGTTAAACTTGCATGACGAGAGAATCGCAGAGCTAGTAAAGGAGAAATTGGATCATCATAAATATAAGGCAAAAAGTCATCACAGGAAAAAAAGGGTTTATGTACCGATAGAAAGAAAATTGTCAATTGCTTTTTCGGTGCAGTTGCAGCCTTGCACCGGGTCTAGTGAAAAGTTGACGTATACACACACACACACACACACAACAAAAAGTTTTTTTTTATCCCGAAACCATTTGTGAAAAATCGTCGTCGTCGATTTCGATTACGAAAATAATAATGCCCGCTACACAACACAAAACATATTGCATACAACGGAACCCGAAAAAAAAGCAGCTTATATATGCACGAATAAAAAGCTTATAGCAGAAAAATTGGGTGCGTTACACATAGGTATACGTATACTCGATCGATTCGCAGTGTAGTGCTTAGTGCAGTGCCACTGCAGCTTTTTTTTCATTCGCTCGCGATTTCCGCGATGCCCCGCGGAGAGAACGAGAGAAAGAGAGAGAAAAATGCCAATACATACGCACGTATCCGCTGCACAACCGCACACACAGTGTGTCGCGCACGATTACACACGCACCGAGTCAGAGGCACGTATCGCGTAGCGCGCGATTTCTCGGGCATGAGCCGCTGAATCATCCAAAAAATACACGTCAGTCCCTGGGCGTTTATATGTGACTGCTGCTGTTGCGTACGTATTGCTTTACTCACTGTGTTACCAGTGCGCAGTGGCGGATTAGAAAGAGTGCAGCCCTCGAGTAAACTTTCATTTGAAAAAAGTATTAGGAAAAGAATAAAACGATTATGAGAGTTTTTAATAATTTTTATAAAAAGTGTGGAAAATATTACTTGGTTGAAATTGAATTATTAAATGATTTCCACTTTAGTTTTTTCGATAGAAACTTAGTTTTTTTATCGACCACGTCTCCGTTGGCTGAAGTAAACAGTATTATTTTTATTGACATTTTTGAAGAAAAAGTAAAATTGTCTAAACATATTCAATCTTATTTTCTTCTCGCACTTGTCTCGAACGTGTTCCTTGCAATCTTACTTACAAGGATTATTTTTTAGTGGTAGAGTAAACTAGGTTTTTGTCAGAACTTCATCTGTCGCATGCGAAATCTTTGTGACCCTCGTGGATTATTCTTTGGTGCTTCAACAAATCTTTTTTACATCCAAATTTTTTCGCGCACTTATCGCATGCGAAATCTCTACGACCATCGTGTACTGTCTTTTGATGGAATAACATATGCGATTTGTGCCCAACTTTCTGCTCGCATCTGTCACATGCAAAACCTTTCCGACCTTCAACATTCAAACTAATTCGTTTTTACTATCAACATGATCAGTGTATCGAGTAACTATGTTATAACCGTTAATAATCATATTGTTTACAAATAAGGTATCGATTTATCTGTTTATAATTTATACTTCAAATATTTGAAACGATTTAAAATTGAGTCCATGTGGGTGTGTTTATATGTAACTGTTACTACTGCTGCTGGTGCACACGTGCCGCGTTACACACTGCGTTACCAATGTGCAGTGCTGGATTAGAAAGAGTGCAGCCCTCGAGTAAACTTTCATTTGTTGTTCATGCAATTCGAAAAGTTTCGTTAAAAAATTTGCGCCATTGAATGAGGCGTGTTTGATCAAATCAGGGTTACGTTAACGGAAAAGGAATTGATTCATAAACATTAAACAGAAAAATATTGCAGTAAGAAAGAACGTGCAGCTTCGTCAATTGCGAAGACTGCTTAACGTTTTCGAGTGCATGATCGCGCAACATTTTTTAAAGCATTGTAATTTAGCACAGAGGAGATTTGCTTCGCTTTTCGTAAAGCAGCTTCAGAAAAGGTTAAGCAGCACGACCTCCTGTGGTATAAGTCTGCATCGTGTTTGGTAGTTCTCTTAGCTTTATCTTTCAAGAGCCAATCACTTTTCCGTGTTACTTTACGTGACGTTTATGAAGCATCAACTACTACAGTAAATATAGTTGATCGTCCAGGGTTCAAGTAATAAACATTTATTTCGACAACATTTTTATTGAAATTTAAGAAAAACATATTTATGAGTATCTATACAGATTTAGAATTGTCAATCATTATTTCTTCTCGCATTTGTCTCAAACGTTTTTCTTGCGATTTTCGTGAATTGCTTTTTGGTGGTAGAGTAAATGCGTTTTTTGTCCGAATTGCCTCTCGCATTTGTCACATGAAAAATCTTTGCGACCCTCGTGGATTATTTTTTGGTGTGTAGATAATTGCCGTTTATCTCCAAATTTCTTCTCACACTTGGGACATGCAAAATCTTTACGACCTTCATGTACTATCTTTTGGTGGTAGAGCAAATGTGATTTGTGCCCATATTTATGTGCGCACTTGTCGCATGCAAAATCTTTCCGACCTTCATGAACTATTTTTTGGTGTTTTATCAAAATGCTTCGAGCCCCAAATTTCTTTTCACACTTGTGACATGCATAATCTTTCCGGCCTTCGTGGACTGTTTTTTGGTGGTATATCAAGTGCGATTTAAGTATAAATTTCTTCTCGCATTTGTCGCATGCGTAATCCTTGTGACCTTCATGCACTGACTTCAAGTGCAAGAGCAAATTAGATTTACGTCCAAATTTTTGATCGCATTTATCGCATACATAGTCTTTGCAACCTTCGTGGACGGTTTTTTGGTGTACAAACAAATTCCATTTTTTTCCAAATACCTTTTTGCAATTGTCGCATGCGAAATCTTTGCGGCCTTCGTGGACTGTTTTATGATGTTTAATCAAACTAGACCTATGGCTGAATTTCTTCTTACAATTTTCGCATACGTAATCTTTCCGACTTTCGTGTATTGTCCGTTGGTGGTGTAGCAAACTCGATTTGTGTTTAAATTTCTTTTCACACTTGTCGCATGCGAAATCCTTACGACCTTCGTGGACCGTCATTTGGTGCTGTAACAAATCCGATATTCTTCCGAATTTCTTCTCAAACTTGTCACAGGTGAAATCTTTACGACCTTCGTGTACTCTCCTTTGGTGCATTAGCATATCGAATTTTTCTCCAAATTTCTTACAGCAATTGTCACATGTATAATCTTTCCGACCTTCATGGACTATCTTTTGGTGCCGAAACAAATTTTTTTTATGTCCAAATTTTTTCTCGCACTTGTCGCAAGCGTAATCTTTGCGGCCATCATGGACTGTCTTATGGTGTGAGAGAAAACTCGGTTTTTGAGTAAATTTTATCTCGCACTTGTCACGTGCGTAATCTTTGCAATTTTCGTGGACTGTTGTTATGTGCAAGAGCAAATTCCGTTTTTTTTCAAATTTCTTCCCGCAATTGTCACATACGTAATCTTCGATGACTTTTAAGGAGAAATCTTTCCAATCTTTGTGTACTGTCTTCAAATGGAAGAGCCTATGCAATTTTTTTTTAAACTTCTCACCGCACTTGTCGCATGCAAAATCTTTGTAACCCTCATGGATTGTTTTTATGTGTGCATGCAAACTCTGTTTATTTCCAAATCTTTTGGCACACTTTTCACATAAGTAATCTTTGAAAACTTCGTGGAATATTTTTTTGTGCTTCAGTAATGTTGTTTTATTTTCAAATTTTCTCTCGCATTTGTTACATAAGTAATGTTCGTGATCTTTGTGTACTAATTTTTTATGCTCAAACAGACTCGATTTTTTCACAAATTTCTTCTTGCACTGGTCACATGAAAAATCATTGCGTCCTTTGTGTTCTGATATTTGGTGTCTACTCAAATGACTTCTAAACTCAAATTTTTTCTCGCACTTGTCACATGCAACAATTTTTTGTCCATTGTGAATTTTGTCTCGGTGTGTTATCATACTTGACTCTAGTGTAAATTCCTGCTGGCAAATATCATCAACGTTTTGTTTGTGGTCTGAAAAAACAACGTCGTGTTCATTTAAATTATTTTCCGAGGCAACTTCATCGGGTATTTTCTCACTTTTGTCCATTTTGGAGCCTAAATTAAACGATGGATCCTACTATTTAGTGTCACAGATATTAAATGAGTGAAATTAACTATTAAACTATTAAACTAATTCGCTTTTCTTATGAGCACGATCAGTGTGTCGAGTGACTAAGTTAAAACCGTTAATAATAATCACACTGTTTACAAATAATGTATCGATCTGTCGGTTTATAATTTATCCTTAAAATGTTTGAAACGATTTAAAATTCCAACTTTACGTCGATTTCTCCGTGGAATTTTTTCGCCTTCTAAAACTAAGTACTTCATAAAAACCTTCCGTCGGATAACATCGAGTAAAGAAATCATCATACAGATGTATTAAAAAAAATTTGTAATATTCATTAAACTTTTACCGCCCCCACACGTGCTCCATGACCCACCACTGCCAGTGTATTGATCCGCAACAAGTCACGCCGACATGTAACACGCGTTTTTCTTTCCTCTTTTTATTCTTTCTCGCGACAGATATGTGTGCTACTATCTATTTGTGCCCGACGGGCATATATTATGTATCTGTATATGATCGGTATATGCTAAAAAGTGAAAAATTCAAGTAAGGGTTGCGTTGACTTGGCACTGTATTGATACTGTATCGCTATAGCGCAGCGACGTCCACGAGGGGGATCAGAAAATGGAGGAGGATGAAGAAAAAAAACATCGATTTGCGGTAACGAGAGGCAATGACATCGCGCGTCGTGTCGTACTCGTGCTGATGCTGCTGCTGCGCGTCGATCATTCGCAGAGCTTATACGTATATATAACGCATGTCTCTGTGTATACGTATGAAATTGTTCCCTCAGGCTTTGACCACCACTAGCTGCTGCTGGCGCTTTTGATACTACTCGTCGTCGCCCATAGACTCGGTAGAGCTTGCTGTACCAACCTTGATGCTCCTATGCGAACGTACACACACCTATATAGGACGCACATGCAAACTTGCATTTCGTTTTGCGGCTAACCTCGTATACGGTACGGCCACTTTCCTAAACTTTGGCTTATCCGAGAGAGAGATTATCTATCCCTTTTACCCACACGGCGGCCTCTGACCCGAAGCGTCTCAGTCGTGTCGAGCTTATCTTTTCGGCAGCACACCCACACACGTTGGTATATATAGGTAGCGAAGGCAAACGGAGAGTATAGTAACCTTGTTTGCACTGTGGGCCTCTCGGTGTCTGTCTGTGCTTGTGCCTCCTTTAACTTCGCACTATGCCATGCGTGGCTTATGTGTATATACCGCGCTCCATCTCGTTACCGATAGTTTATGTAGCAGAGACGCGAGTAAAATAGGTACTATATACATTTTGTTTTTTAAAATAATTGTATACAACTGTCGCAAAGTCTAATTTTATTTGTCTCTTAATTTGTTTCAGGTAAGCAATGCCGCACGATATAATAACCACGACGTTTCAGGATCGATAACGTACGTATTCGTGCACGCGCGTGAAAAATTCACTTGTAATAAAGCACGTTTCTCTCCTGCGTCGTTATGGCGTTAGGAAATATTCTCGTACATATAGTACACGAACTTGTGTGCAGCAATCAAGAGCAGAATTATTTGCCCGATTCGTATATATGCGTTTGTATAATAATAATGTACACGATTAAAAATACAGACGCGAGCGAATCGGAAAATTATTAGTCGTGCACACTCACATGTGTACGTGTGTGTGCGTGTGTGTATCCATTTATATGCAAGCTCGCGCGCGCGTGCAGCAGCTCGAGCGCAGCGTCTCGACGTATACGTACGTATAAATTTATATATCCGTATACATCTATAGCCGCGCCACGGCATTAGTCGTCGTAAGCACGCGCGCTTCAGAGAGAGAAATGAATAGATATATATATAGCGAGAGAGAGAGAGAGAGAGCCGTGCACGTAGGTCGGTGAATGAATTCAAAGTAGCTTGCAGTGGTGCAGTACCTACCGCTCGCGCGCGCGCGCGTCTGCCTACCTATACGCGTGCTTGCTGTATATACATTAAGCGAGAGGTAGGTAGTTAGGTATACGTTAACTGCATCTTGGAGATAAACCACCGCTAGGCGTACGTATCGGATATGTTTATGGCTACAAGACGACGATTAAATTATTATACCTCCTGCAAGCTCTCCCGCTCGAGTGAGAGCGAGAGAAAGACAGCGAGGGAGAGCGAATAGTACGAGTAAAGAAAAAAAAAAGAAGAAGCTGCAGCTCGAAATCGTGGCGTTCTTTTGCACAGCTTGTGTTTTTATTTTTTCCTCCTTTTTCTTTTAATATTTCTCTCGTTGGCAATTTTATAAGTCGCGTACAAGAGCAAGCAAAGATTATTATACACATTATAAGGAGGAAGAGGACTCTCTTTTTCTTGTTTTTTTCTCTCGTTGATGGAGCGTTTTAGTTTCGCACAAGCTTTTCTGTTTCGCGCGCGCGCTCTTGCTTCACTCGGTGGTGTACGGCGCGCGCATAAATAGAAGAAACAAAGTGTGTGTGCATAATATACAATATATATAATATATACAGTACACAAGCACCACAAAATTCTTCCGTAAGCTTTTCACCGAGAAAGAGAGACAGAAAGAAAGAGAGAAATAAAAATTACAGCTGTAAGCTAGCTATGTAGAAAGCTCTAGTTCGAGAGAAAAAAGAGAGTAAGAGAGAGATGCCTCGCTGTGCGCAATTAAAACTTCAATACCGTAATTAGCTATACAGCTACTTGCCGGCGCGAGCGCGAGCTTTGAAAGCTTTTCTCTCTTTCGCAGTATTTAATAATTTTATATATAAGACTCGGAGTCGCTCGCGGAGCAGCTCCTCTCTCTCTCTTTCTCTTATTCTCGGGGTTTCGCTCTCTTTTCACACGCTCGGGCTCGGTCGGACGAATGAAATTACCCTCCCTCCCTCTCTCGCTCTCTTTTTACTTGTACTACACAGGCGCGTCACAAAAGTAAAGAGTTCGATGGAGAAAGAAAAAGCGAAAAAGAGAATACATCTATATAATACAAAGGTGCGCACACCTACATGGGCCCTTTGTATACGTATACGCAGATATCTTTCGTCGTTATCGCGCACGCAAAACTATATATTCTGTGCATCCAACTCCTGCAGCAGCAGCTCTTGGATACTGCGTACACTTGTAGTAGTAATAGCGTAGGCACGTATACAGCGCGCGGCTTCATCGAATTCCGTTAGAAACCCATAAAGAGCGAGAGAAGAGCTGCATTTGCAAATGCCACCCTGGCTCTATGTACTCTATATATATACGTGTGTGCATGCAGCAGAGGAGATGCTGCTTGCGCTACTACGTACGTGTACACATATATTATATATATACGGAGGAGGATGGTAACCGCAGCCGAGAGTGAGAGAGAGAGAGAGAGAGAGAGAGGGACTAAGCCGTAGCACGGGAGCTTGCACGAAGAGAGATTCAAGTATGTAGCGTGTATGGGGTAGATGCGCGCGCGCGCGTGTGTGTGTGTGTGTGCGAGCTTGCAAGCACAACAATAATTTCGATGGGCTACAAGCTGCTGGTGCGTTTCTGTCTGCAGCTCTCCACGTACTACATGTGCTTGGCGGACGAGTATATACAGTAATACCGGCTGGACGATATGCTTGGCACGTGGTATATCTAATACATATATAGTGCACAGCAGCAGCAGCAGCAGCAGCGGCGGCCGAAACCCGAAATCCGAGAGCTCGCTGCAACCGTACGCAGACGGATGTAGGTATCTCCATCCCGTGTCTATGGGGATTCCTCCTGATGCTGATGCTGTTGCCGTTGCCGATGGTGATCTGGCGATGTACAGCAATGATGATGATGATGATGATTCCCTGTTAACGTTGCAAGTTCCTAATTCCTCTCCTCCTTCTCTCCCCGATCCTCTAGTCCGATGCATGTACTGCCTCTCGTCCCGATTGATTACTGATTAATCAAGCCTACTATAGCTTGTTTGTATAGACGTAGCCGTATAAGCCTATCATGAGCCTGCTACGAGTGAATATGCGCGCCACGCCTCGTTACAACGCAGCTCAGGTATGAATACCTGTCGATAAATAAAGCAACGAGCGACGCGCTTATAACGTTATTATGAGCGTTTGTGTTTGCCTCGCAAGCACGCAACGTTATTTCGGATATCTTGGCAATGCTCACGGAGTTTAGGATGCAGCCTGCATACTACTACGAGCCGCGATTTTTTCTATACACACTCGTCGATCACGACCCACTGCGCGTATATATGCAATATAGACCCACTCGTGCAGCACAGCGTGCAAACAGTTGAGGAGTAGTGTAGGAGCATAATATGTGTACGCACGCGTGCGATACGTATGCGTACATATAAAGGAGGGACTCGTCGTCGTCGCCTCTTACTTGGGATAGATGATAATACTTTGCCTCGCTTATACGCGCGTAGTACGTACGTACATACATAGGCGAAAATAAATTATGCAGAAAGAACAGACGGAAGAACGACTTGGCGCGTAGTATACACCGTAGCATGTATAATAATACACACACGCACCACGTGAGTAGTAGAGAATGAGAGAATGAGAGAGAGAGAATATCTTCGGGTGCGGCGAGCTATGTTACCCCATAGGAATTGTTTACATTTTATCGTCCTTGCTATATATAGTCGTCGTTGTCGTCGTCGTCGTTAGTGCAGTAGAGAGAGCCTAGACGCTGCCGCACGCGTGGATCCTATATGTACTTCGCGCGACCCTTCGAATATGTTATACAATCCTTGAGCAGCAGTAGCAGCAGCCCTAGTCCGCCTATACGCGCTCATTATATATAGAAAATCATCAGTGTGCAGTGTACTTTCACGCGCGGAAAGAGAAACGAATATATGATCGAGAGCTTTTGGAGCTTGATAAACAACTCGTATATTTTTGATAATAATCCCAAAATTATCGTTCGCTTTCCCTATACCATACAAAACAAAAAGTTGCGGATTCAGGCGGAAAAAAGTTTCTCTTTTTTTTTTATATTTATACTTTTCGCAGCAGAAGCGTGCCCTCGCTTGCGCACAGCGTTCGCATATAACTCTCTCTCTCTCTCTGGATACGTCAAGAAAAACGAATTCCCCGGAGGAGCTGCGAGAATCGGAGAGCTTTATGCGTGCGTGTGTGTGTGTGCGTATACGCGTGCGGGTGCGTGCGAGCGAGCGAACGCGTGGCCCCGTTATTTATGGCGCTTGAATGAAGACAAACAGTCCAGGGCCATATAATTTGGCCAGTACTACGTACATATACACACGACGGCGGTGTAACGTAGTAGACCTTCTCTCTCTCTTGCTTGCTCGGGCCGACGAACGAACGAACGAACCAACGAGGAGAACTGCGGCCTCAGCGCGCCTAATTCTCACTCGGGTCTCTCTCTATACGGGTCTTATAATCCTCCCCCACGGCGGCGTGTCTTGCACGGTGCTCGCCTCTCGCTATTTCGAGCTCAGCATTACGCCCCATAAATCAGCGTATCACGCCGCAACTCTCTTCCTCCTCTCCTACACCTTTCCTTTGCGATCCAGTATAGCTACCGCTGCTGCTGTCTCTCAAAGTGGATATTCATTGCCCTAACATATAATAATATATACGAGCTTGCGCCGCCGCCGTCGCTGGAACTCAAGAGTGTTTAATAAGCCATGAGCCTTTGAGCTCCTTCGCCATATACTACTACCGTTTTTTTTCTCTGCTGCCTGCCTATTGCCTACGGCCGACGCTGCTTACATAAAACGCATTTTTCTTACTCAGATTGGACAAATAATATCGCGTGCAAGAGCAGCCAAGTGAGCAAATTGTAATAAATGTCGCCTTCGTGCCTCTCCTAGCTCGCGACGAGCTTAATTGTAATTACGAAGAAAGCCAATCAGTCAGTTTTTCTCTCTCTCTCTCTCTCTCTCTCTCTCTCTCTCTCTTGTTCTGCTCCTCGTCTCTCCGCGCGTTATAACGCAAGCCGGCTTGCAATAGCTTCGTTAAAATACAATGAATTAGGCTGCGACGCGCGCGCAATACTCGTCGTCGTCGTAGTCGTGGCAGTCGTATACTCGAGTTCGTCGATTACCGAGAATTACTTGATGCGTTCGCGGCGATAAGAAAAAAAAGTAATAATATTAATAATAACAATAATAACGGTAATGCTCATTCGCTCGTGGCATGTATATATAGCAATAGCAGCAGCAGCAGTGCATTTATGGGCGACGAGATTAGGATGTCAGTATGTGTGACTAGGCGTGACAGAGCGTCTCTGCTGCGCATGAAACACGTTCAATTTCCTGTCTCGAAAAGCTCTCGGCTCGTTCTCTCTCTCTCTCCTCTCGTGCAGCAGCAGCAGCAGCAGCAGCTGTCATCGTCGAGGGTAATTGACATGGCCGCGAACCGGGCCCTCTTCCACTCTCCCTCCCTCCCTCCCTCCCTTCCTCGCTCTATCTCTCACTCTCTTCGTACTTCCGCACGCTAGACGTATACATGTATGTACAACGTATACAGTACGTATGTATAAGCGCGCCAAATGTGCTGCAGCGAGATTTCGGACTACTCTGCTGCGCGTGTATATAATATAATGTCATCGTAAAGCTCCCGCGGTATATGTACTTGACACTGCCTCGCTTGCTGCTAGACTATATCTGCTTCTCTCTCTCTCTCTCTCTCTCAAGCTTTTTTTTCGTGCGCGCCTCGTTACTCGGGCTTTTATGTTACACGTGTATGAACGAACAAAAAAAACGACACAAGCGTATCGGAGAGTTACGACACTTTTCTCTACCGAGCTCGTAGAAAAGACACTAAGGCATAAATTGTAGATAAGTGTATTTTCTAAAAAAGTGACGAGCTTGAGCGCGGGTACGGTACATAGTATCTTTTGACAACTTTTTGACGAAAACAGGCGAAAAAATAACACAAAAAATAAGAGAAGAAAGGAACAACGAGTAATATTTTTTCATGATTTATTATAAAGTAAAAAACTCTCTCGTAATATTCATCCGCGGTTACGTGCATAAAGTGAGCGCGAGTAAACACTGCACGCGCACGTACAAATCGCACTCTAGTGCGTTATTCGTGTTTTTCTTCCTTTTTAATGCGTGCGGGATATACAACAACAAAAAAAAAAAAAAACAAGAACAACAAGCAGCAACGGCAATATCATGCGAATTTATAATTTCATATCGCTCGCGTATACGCGTGCTTTGTACACTGTGTAGACTATATATAGTCGCGTGCTGCGCGTCTCACGTGTTTACTCGCACTCGCGTATTAATTCACCGATTCTGCGTATTTATATGAATTTTTCTCGCTCTCACTCGTGTATCATCTCTATCACGCTCTCGGTCGTATTCACTTTTGCGATTTGCACGCGTGCATATATACGTACAAAAACAAATCCGCGTATATTCTAGGCGTGTGCACGTTTTATTAATTATATATAGCTCTGCGCGCCTCGCAAATGTATGTATCGCCCGCGCGATATACGTGTCGTGTGCAGCTTTTTATTTTATACTCTCCTCCTCTTCTATCGTATGTATACGTAACAAGTGCGTATAAATATTAATACGCTCTCTTTCTCTCCTGCTCTCATCAAACTTTGTAGACGTATTTGACGTTGTAAATATAATTTGTATTACTCGTATAACGAAGCGCAAGCTCGAAAGCTCGTCACTCGAAACTATGTTCCGTTTTTTTATACTTCCCACTCGTAAAAGTCTCATCTCTTTTTCTTCTTTTTTTCTGGTTATGTAAAGCGCGTCGTAAAGTGTCGCGTATTTATGGATCGCATAAACAGTGGAGCGCCACACGATTGAGTGAATCATGCGCGTTTTGTCGTCCGGTGCTACAGAGCGATTTGGCATTTATAAATGCGTAAAATGAGGAACGATTTTAACGCGTATTTTCCGCAGTGTTCGCCAATTAGTGGTCAAAGCTACAGGGGGGGGGGGGCAGGAGCATGAATCTTTTTGATTAATTATCCAAGAGTCTTGTAAGGCAGACGTACGTAGGCGGACACCACTGTATAAACATGAGCTAATCGAATCTTCCGCCGCCGCCGACGAGATAATTTATACGAATAATGCGCGTAAGCGAGCGTCTTAATAATGAAAAATGATGACTGCGTACATAGCGCGCAGCATCGGTGTCCTGCGGAGTCGTAAAAATAAGCATTATTATTTCACGGAGTGTGTAAGAGAGAGAAAGAAGAGGTGTATACAATGAAAGGAGAGGGAGAGATGGTGGGATTAATCTGCCAACGTTGCGCGTGCGGGTATAACAACGAGAGGCCAGAGCTTTTACGCGGAGCTAGCCCAGAGCTGCTCTCTTTCTTTCCGAGTGTACGACTGCGTAATGTGATTTGTCGTTTGTATAATGCATAAATAAGCATGGTCAAAAGAGTATGTCGTATATAATACAAAATCGATGATTCAGCATTAATTTTCATCGTTATCCCCTTACCCAAGGGAACTTTTCTTTTTGCAACGAACAACTATTGGGTAGAGCGAGAAAAAGATATCAAGCAAACTCGTGCAAGCAAGCTTTCATTAAAAACAAAGACTCAAGTTATCGACGATTATTGTTATTGTGGTTATAATTTTTTTCACAGGGCCGCGCGCGTGCACGAGAGACTCAGCAGCCAGAAATATATAATATATAGAGAACGAGAGGGATGAGTTACAGGGGCTAGGCAGGCAGTCATCGTGGCTCGAAAATATACGTTAACAAAAAACAAACAGGAAAAAAAGCTCGCGCGTTTATTATACAAAACGAGCCCAGGCCCGGGTTGAATATTATAGAGAGTGCGCCGCACGGCACAGTGGTATACGTATGACACAGTTAGCAGCAATGATAATAAGGAAAAAATGTGGGTTACAAGAGAACCCACTTTGGGGCTTACAGCGGTAGCAGTAACAGCAGCAGCAGCAGCAGTGACAATGAATCGTTTCCTCGGTAGCGCGATGCAGTGCGGCGTGAGAATAATCGAAGCGCAATGGATAAAAGAAAATTCACATCAAAAAGAAAAAAAAGAAAAGTGTCTGTGCACAAAGTGACGACAATATTTTAACGTATACCTGCTACTGCACACATATACAGATACATATAGAAAGGGGCTATATAATACGTCTGCGGGATGTAAGTGCGTTGACACAGAAATTCGACGCCTAATGCCTTGTCGCCCCCGCAAGCTCATACAGATATACGTGTTACACTGCACATAATCGTAAGCTAGACATAGGCCTGACAGGTCATCCGTCAACTCTCCGGGGCTGTAGCCGCCGTTCGAGCTATATACATTCGACGCTCATGTATACACGCTCAACTTGTGCGAGCCTGCGTGCTTGCAAGCTGGTGTCGATATCCGACACCTTGTGCGCTACTGTACACGTGTACGTACGTGTATATAAGCGCGCATTAATATCAAGCGCGGCGCGCAGCTTCGCACACGGCTCGTGCAACTTTTTTTTACATCGTTGATTCTTCTTCTTCTTCTTCTTCTTCTACTACTTTTACCGCTTCGATGTCGTAATCATCGACGTTGCTGAGTTACGATTATTACTATGATCGTCATCGCGTGATCGTTATACCGTATGCTCGTTCACCTATTTTTTTTTTTTTTTCGTCTATTAATCCGTTGTTATAATAGCTCCCGGTGGAGTTGCGTATGTAGCATATTTTTTTTGTATCCAGCAGCAGTAGCAGTAGTAGCGACTGCGGCGGCGTCAGAATTTAAATTAGTCGATTTGCCATGTAGCAGCATCAGGTGGCGCGAGCAAAAGCGCACAGATTGTTTTCTGCAATGGTTGTACAGCAGTAGCACGTGTAATATATATATCACACGACCATTCGTGTGCGTATATATACATATAGGATACAGCCCCCGCTTGGGAGTACAAAGTAGAGTCCCCGATGCGCATTAGTCGGATTAAAATGAAAACGGATGCGGTTTATATACATATATGTATGTGTATATAGACGCGGGCGTGGGTGTGGGTGGATATAGGCGCTCGTGTCGAGCGGTAATCAATCGCGTAGTTCATCGTCGACGTCGACTGCCGTCGTCGTTGCCGTCGACGTCGAGAGGCTGCGCACTGCGGAGTTGTTATTAACGCGTACATACGAAATGCCTATGTACAACACCGAGAGCTTGTCTCATCTCTCTCTCTCTCTCTCTGCATTCGCTATGCGCTATATATACGTGCGAACTGTTGCTACGTATGCACCTATATATTTACAAAATGTCGAGGTGATTAAAAAGAAAAACAGAAAAAAAAAATGACGATGAAAACAAAAAAAAGGAACGTTGTGATTTTACCTTTTTTTTCTTCCTATTTTTTTTTTTTTTTTTTAATATCGCGTAGGTCGCGTTGTTGCATCTATACATCGCGCGCGATTGGCTCTTGAAATCTATAGTCTGCAGTCTATCCTGGTTATAATTTGAGCGACGACGTGATCCGACGTCGACGACGACGACGACGACACGTCGCGTGTAATCGTTGATCTGTTCGGCGGGAGGAGGAGGAGAGAGTCTCACGCGCGCACGCGACTCAACGAGCATAAATACTAATACGCGCAGCATATCGGCACACAAAAGCTCGCGAGACACGCACATTTTATTTCGCGCGCGATAAGGGGGAGAGCAAAAAGCTCGATAATTAAAGTTATGCATACACAACGAGTGTATACGTTTTTACACCATACGCGATGGAATGAGACATATGAGCAGTCGATGCGCGATCATTACACGTACAACGCTCATCGTGCGCATTATTATACTCGAGGCAAGACGTGCGCCAAAGCTCGCGCAGTGACTGTCGAGCGCACAACTTGGAACACGGTGCAGTACGTATAAAGTGCACCCTTTTTTCGGCCCCGCCTCCTGTATATAATAGCCCTGTTTCGTTGCCTCTCTCGGAGCATTCGACTGCACCCCTATCCCCTCGCGCGCAGGCAGCAGCAGCACGTGCTGCGTTAATAACGATGATAATGCCACGTACACTCCGCGTCGTCACTTACGCATATGTATTTACACGGAGCTTTCAAAAATTGTTCGCCATTATTCCGAGGTGTTGATTGTATATACATCATGTATATGAGCTGATAATGTAAGCGACGGATATAGTGCTAACCTTCACTTATCGCTGACGCATACATATAGTTATACATACGTGCAATCGCTGCTGCTGGTGCATGCGGCAGGCGGCGGCAGCACAGGTGTAGTAGACTTATTACAATTATGAGGAACTGCACGCATTTACACGACGCGCGCACACGGAGGCTCGCTCACCTCCTCATTGATCAATCGCGGCAATCAAATCGAATTGCGCGCGGCGCGGCGCTGCACATTCGTTTAATTGCATACGTTGGAGCCGTGGCTGCTATGTATGCGCCAGACTACTACTCGTGTACACGTATTATGCAATTATTCATGCTTCATTCATTCTCGACGCCTCTATATAAGCTCGATCTTCGCGCGCGCAACTTGTAATTTTGCGTGCAGGCTCGTGACGATGACGTATTACCATCGCAAAATATATAGCGCCGGTGTACACATTGTATATTTTATGAGCCAATATGCGCGTGGAAAATTAGCGATATATATTGCGCAATATCGGTCGGAATCAGGAGAGTATGTAGCGAGCTATTGGCCAGCTGTGTGCCGACTCCGAGCTGATCACTCTATGCCTAAGCGAGATTTCGTCGAACTGACCGAGCCTGCAGGGCGGCTGTCGCTCAACTGTTGTATTCGTACCTAGCTACTAACCCTATATACGCTTTGGCGTTTACGTATACACATATATGCGCATATAAACGCGCGTCATATATAGGATGCCAGATCGAGGGTATGGAATTTCCAATCACTAGTACTGCTCCAGCTCCTGCGCTGCCTGTATATTATATCCATTTCTCCGGAGAATTCAATATGCTCTCGGACGACTAGTCGCCGTTCATATCTGTATATACCTAGTGGATCGAATATACGCGCATCACACACATATATGCACACTACACAGCTCGCCGCGACATACACTGATTTTCTCTCTCTCTCTCTCCCCCCCCCCCCCCCCCCCNCCCCCCCCCCCCCCCCCCGATGATGTTTGCTGCCCCGAACATCGCGTGTACTGCGGCTCGTCGGTGCGACGCGCGATCGACGGACGGACCATTTACCGCGTGCTCGCGTACCGGCCCATCATACACGGACGCGCCGAACACGTCATGTCACACGCGTTAGCTACCTCGTGTCGTATTTATACATAAATTGGGTTTTCGAGCTTTGAACTCTGCGAATTTTACACACGTGAAATGACGCGCAAACGCGCACTGCCACGCATTAAAATATAAACGAGCTTTTGCCGGCATGCGCGCGACGCGAACGCGAGCAGTTTTACAAATATCGCGAGAGAGAGAGAGAGAGAGCTAAAAAGCGTCGATTTGATTCGTATTTAACGCGACAGCAGCTGGACACATCGGTAACAATTCGTGTATCTTGTCATGCGCACTGCGTGCAGCTCCAACGCCTCTGCATCTGTGGATCCGAATGTGGAATATTACATTATGCAGACCGAACGCGCCGATTTTGCAGCTTTTAAAGCGCGCATCCTCTCTCTCTCTCTCTTTCTCTTTCTCTCTTTGTGTCGATTTCAATGTATATATATACATATGCGCGCGTGAACTGTGAGCACAGCTGCTGCTGCTGCTGCTGCTGTTATTCGCTGCGCACTGCTACACAACCGTTTTGTGTAAACAACGATATCGACAGTCGACGCGCGACAGAGTGTACACTTTTTGCCGTATACGCCGTGACAATTGTGACTTTGTGACACGGCAGCAAGGGGGAGGGGGACCCCGGGGCTTGATAGCGAAAGGGCTTCTGGCGAGAAAGAGAAAAAGATAAAACAGCGTTAATTAAGAGTTATTTCACTTTTTACATAGAGATGTATATATACGTATATAATCACTGACGATTCGCCTCGCGCACGCAATCAACGCTTGCCCAGCCCTGCTGCTCTATAGTCCTACGACAATTTCTGTAAAAGAGAGATAATTTAACGCTTCGTCATTATATGGCAAATAATGAGCTACCACCGCACTCACTGTCGGGCGCGCTACCGTCATCGTCGTCCCCGCCGTCGTCTTTTTATTATATATATCTCTCTCTCCGGCTCAGCCACTCTTTCTTCGCCGCTTTCACTCTTTTCTCTCTTTGTTATCTTTTTTTTTTTTTGCGCGCGCATCTATATATACGAAATAATACGAGTAGCCTTTATATATATACTCGTCGCGCGAGCGCGAATATAAAGCTTTGTTTTGTATAATCCGGTATTATAGCCGGCTGCGCTCGTGCGCCCCTGCTACCGGCTGCCAAACGCTCAGCAGTGCGATAGATATATATAGAACTCGCTCTATTGTCGATTGCATGGCGCACACATACACGCGCGCGAAGCTTCGGGTTTTGGTTTTTACAATAGCGTGTAGCGCGGCACACGCGGCACATACGAACGTGAACAGTGTGTTTCGGGTCGAGGCGCGCAAAAGAGCAAAAGAGAGCAGCAGCAGCAGAGACGTAAAAAAGGCAAAAGAATTAAAAATACCCCGAGAGCTTTGGAAGCCAATACGGCGGTGCACAATATATACCGATCAATCGATATCTATACACGTACTTGCACTAGTCTGCTGCTGCTGCTGCTGTTGTGTACATCGAAATTCTCTAAGCTGCTACTGTAGTTGTGCGGGAATCGCAATTCGCGTGCACGCGAAGCAGCAAATAATTAATAAAGACGACGACGATCGAGGAAGTGGAGGACGGATCTGTCTGCGCCGATCGTGCTGGAAGATTAATCAAATATTGCCAGTTGACGAAGTAGTAACTCGTCGTGTACACATACAGCCGTAATAATAATAAGAATAAGAATAATAATAACGATAACAATAATGATGGAGGAAAAAAATCAGCAGCAGCACCGCAAACAATTTCCCGCAGCCGCAGAGAATATCCATCAATATTGCCATCGCGTATAACGCGCGAATAAACTCGTCTCTCTCGCTCATTCCTTGCCAACGAACGAATGAACGAGCGAGAGAGAGAGAGAGAGAGAGAGAAAATCATGTAATCGGTTTCGATGCGCGTCGCGCGGCAAGGACAAGGTGCTGCTGCTGCCACTGCTGCACCAAAGTCGTTGCCTGCCTGCCTGCAGCACACCACCACCATCAGCCTCTCCACGCCTCGAGGTCGTTAACTCTTCTACTTCTCTCGCTTGCGCGTTTATGTATACGCGCTGCGTATTTGCGCCTGTTGTATTTTCTCTCGGCTCGTTCGCTTCTCCGCTGCTGCTGCAGCATTTCTCTCGCACTCTACCGCCCGCTACCTGCAATGCAAATAGGCCTACACGAGTCAAGTTATGTGCTGCTAATGTGTGTGTGTGTGTGTGTGTGCGTATATAGGCCCCCTTTGTCGCGCGCGCGCCTTTTGCAATATATACATGCACACGCGGGCGACAAGTTACAGAGCTCGCGCACATGCATATGTTGAGATTCCGAGGCCAGGGTGCAGGTGTTTGATAAATGAGGTGTGAGGAGCGCGTGTTCGGCTTAATGACTATTTATTGAGAGAGAGACTTATATCTAATTACATGGCTATTTAAACTATTTACAAATTATTTCCTCCCCGCTCTCGCCTCAGCTGAGGCGGCTCGGCGGGGCGACCTGCGTGTAGCGCGCGCCTCTGGCGCGGCAGCTACAGCCACTCCCTTCCCAGTGAGCAAGTTCTGGCTTCTTGTGAACGAAACTTTTTGTCGAGGTCGGCGGGATGCTGAGGTGGAGACGAGGTCCTCTGCAGGTTGTTCTGCTGGTACTGCTGCGTCCTGTAGAGGCTGCTCTGCTGGAACTGCTGCGTCCTGTGGAGGCTGCTCTGCTGAAACCGCTGCGTCCTGGTGCTCCAGGTAGGCAGGCTTGAGCTGGTCGGTTGATACGACCTTGGCTTCTCCGTCGATCTCGATGTTGTAGGTGCGCTCGTTGATGCGGTTGATGATTCGATGCGGTCCCGAGTAAGGCGGCTCCAATGGCTTCCGAATGCGGTCGATCCTTTTGAAAACGTGCGTGCATGATGGTAGATCCTTGTACACGAACGGTTTCTTCGATGAGTGGCGTGAAGCTGGCACTGGCTTGATGTCTCTGAAGAGCTGTCGAAGCTTTCGTACGAAGACCGATTTCTCAGTGATGGGTGTACGAGGTACACAGAAATCGCCTGGGATGCGCAGCGTCGTGCCGTAGATCATCTCGGCTGGAGAGGCTTGGAGCTCGTCCTTGTAGGTGTTGCGTAAACCGAGCATCACCATGGGAAGGGCATCGGTCCAGGGCTGCGTAGAGCACTTGAGAGCGGCTTTCAGCGTGCGATGAAAACGCTCGACCATCCCGTTGCTGATTGGATGGTACGAGACGGTTTTGATGTGCTGAATGCCGAATAGTTTAGCCAGCTCCTGGAATAACTCCGATTCGAATTGGGCTCCGCGATCGGACGTTATAAAGTCCGGGGCTCCGTAGNATCGTTGGTCCGGTAGTGATGATATTATGCTTCACTGGTAGGCTCTTGATCTGCACTGGCCCAGCAGATTGCTCAAAGAGGTCGGAAAACTCGTCGACGAGGCGTGCATATTGTTGAGCGACGGTGTTTTCTTCTGCTGTTTCCAGCGTCGAGACCGAGTGTATAGGCGCGACTCGAAGGGATCCTTTGGCTCTGAGACCGGTGAGCGAGTCGATGATCTCTTGATTCTTGCAGTCGGGTAGCAAGCCGTGACGTGCAAGAAAATCTGCGCCGAGGATTGCCAGTGGCACGTCTGCGATGGTGAAGTCGCATTGGAAATCTCGTCTGAGACCCAAGTTCAGAGTTTTCTTTAGCGTGCCGTAGGTAGCGATTGGAGCGTGATTCGCTGCATATAGAGTTAACGGCTGTACTGTGAGCGGCTTTGGTGAACGAGCTTTTGGAAGTAGCGATACAGATGAGCCCGAGTCCACCAAGAACAAAATGTTGTCACGCTTGTCGCTGACGTGCAGGCGTGCGTCGCTGCCCGCGTATGTCTCTGGTGCCTGCTTCAGAGGCGGGCTTATTAGTTTTCCTTCTTGTAAGAGCATGGACTGGTGCAGCGGCCGGCTTCATCTCCAAATCTGCGATGGTACCAGCACACACCTGGAGTGCCTGGAGTGACGGAGCGTCGGCGTTGCTTGCTGGGTGATCGAGATCGATTGCGAGAACGAGAGGTGGTTCGTTTGTTGCTTTGCGACGACATGAATTGCTCCAATGTCAGTCTGAGAGCGGCAAGTTCGTCGACGATTCGCTGCGAGTCGGATTGTTGCGAGCTGCGAGACGAGACTGCCATCACCGAGCCTCCGGACTCCACAAGCTTGTCGGCGGCTTCTGTGAGTTCGTCCATTGAAGCTGTTTTCAAAATACTCAAAAACATCGAAGCTGCCTGCGGTAGGAGATCGAGCCATTTGATTTTCAGAGCCTCTTCTTTGACTTTGTCGCCGGCGAGTGTCTTCATTTTTCTCCAAAGAGTTGAAGGTTTGTCGTTACCTCGAGCAAGTTCTGTGAGAAGTACGTGCAGCTGCTTCTCGGCCGAGTCGGTGGTACGATGGACGATGGCATCCTTGAGAGTTTTGTACTTCGTCTCATCCGCCGGAGGTGGATCGATGATATCCATGAGCTCGACGGCTGTCTCCTGGTCGAGAGCGCCGACGAGAAGGTTGAATTTTTCGTCGTCCTCGGTGACATTCTTGGCGGCAAAAAGACATTCGGCCTGAACGAACCAAGCTTTTGGCGCGTTTCGCCAAAAGCGCGGCAAATCACACTTGTTTTGATTCATGACTGGAGCAGGCGAGTCGTTGTTGATGTTTTGCTTTTCGGTATTTTCGGCGGGAATTTGTTTGGACTGTTCCACAATTGTCTCCTCGAGCGAGTCGGAATCTTCGTTGAATGATTGATACGGCGATTCCTCGTCGAGATTTTGATTAGACTTCAAAAATTTTGCTTGTTCGAGAAAAGCAGCGCTGTCCTCGAACGTTGGACCAGGAACCCCTTGAATGCGAGCTGATTTACGCGTAGGGTCGGTTTTTCCTACGTATCCTCTTCCTGCACCTTTGGCTTCGTTAATACTCATTCCGTGTACATGCTAGAAGAGCGTCTAGCGAGATTTAACGAAGTCCAGGTCACCACTGTTGAGATTCCGAGGCCAGGGTGCAGGTGTTTGATAAATGAGGTGTGAGGAGCGCGTGTTCGGCTTAATGACTATTTATTGAGAGAGAGACTATATCTAATTACATGGCTATTTAAACTATTTACAAATTATTTGCTCCCCGCTCTCGCCTCAGCTGAGGCGGCTCGGCGGGGCGACCTGCGTGTAGCGCGCGCCTCTGGCGCGGCAGCTACACATACACATGCATAGCTGCGTCGGGTGCAGCACACAGTATTACACAGGTAAGTCAGAAAATCACGCCCTGTACCGAGAGAGGCAAACTGGAATTTCTGGATCGTTGTGCCTCAGTGCATTGCTGCTGCTGCAGTTGTTTCTCTTTCTCTCTCTCGCTCGCTCACCTCTCTCACCTCTGGCGTGTCGCGCACTTGTGCCCGAGCGCGCATACACACACACGCCAACATTTCGACGTCAAAGTCTCTTTTTCTCTTCGCGCAGCAGTACGCATATACACACATCTCGCTCTCACCTCACGCTAGGTATATAGATGTGTATGTGGGATTATAGAGTACGCGTATATGTCGTGCGGCACTTTTCAGCGCCTCGTGCGCGCTTAACACTATGCACACTCTGTAGGGCATTATTCTGTAGGTGCACGCGTTTTTCGCGCACACGTCATGTAAGTATAGGCTGGTGCAGAGAGAAAGCATGAGCATATTCGCACGCGCTCTTACACGTACTCCGTAGAAACTAATTGCGTCGATCTCGCGCCACGCATGTATACAAGGCGCGTTTCTAAAACACCCTCGAGTAGCACGACTTTACTGCTGCTGTTACAGCTGCTCTTTGCTATTTTTTTGCTGCTCGGGCAAGATTTTTTTTTCATGCCCACACGTCCGAATCGCTCTTTCGGTGTACACGCGTACAGACCTGCGCAATTTCGTAGATATAGGTCCCGTTTTAAAAGCTCGCATGCGAGCATCAAACCTTTGGTCAATACACAGACACACAAACACACACAGACACGTATAAAATTTCTCCTATTCGAGTCTTATCGTTCGTAAGCGAGAGTCATGCATGCATGCCGCGCGTACGCACGTACGTGCAAGGAAAAAGGCCAAACGCCGCTTGTGTACCATGCGCGCATCCCGAAGTAAACAAACTCGAGAGCTTTTGCACTTTGAGCTTGCAGCAGCGGTAGCAGCAACAGAGAGAAGCCGTACCAGCAGCTGGCATCGTCGTACGAGCTAGGGAGAGAGCTAGCTAGCTAGGAAAAGATAAAAAAAATGAAAGAGGGGAAAAATCAATTTGTAACGTTTCGCATAAAAATGAAGACGTTTTGCTGCCGCGGAATCACCCGCGTATATTATAATATAAAGGCTCCGGAGCTTTATACGCCGCGCGCTGAGCCTAGGGATAAAGATAAGAATATAGCGTGCCGCGTTGCTTGCGTGTAGCCGTCGAGGCTCTCGATCATGATTCGCGCGCGCCAGTCTCTCGCTCTCTCTTTTCCCCGTTTACTACTACCATACGCGTACGCATATACTAAGAAAGAGGCGGAAAAGCTTTGCGCGCAAAAAGAGGGAGCCGCGAAAAAGGGCGAGCAGTAGTGGCAGTAGCAGCGAGTGTGCTAAGATATACACCGTATATACATTGCTCAAGGAGCGCCTCAACGTTGGGTCGGAGAGAGAGAGAGAGAGAGAAATCTGCCTGCTATATACCGGACGCAAGTGTATACATCCTAGGGCAGCTCTATAGGCCTCTGGTATATAGCCAAGCTGCACGTGTATGTACGCTTCCTCCAGCGCTCTGGAGCTTTTGTACCAC
The DNA here is from genome assembly GCF_000599845.2 of Trichogramma pretiosum. Classification (NCBI taxonomy): domain Eukaryota; kingdom Metazoa; phylum Arthropoda; class Insecta; order Hymenoptera; family Trichogrammatidae; genus Trichogramma; species Trichogramma pretiosum. The sequence continues at coordinate 309,763 of NW_019641606.1, read as the reverse complement.
CCTTGCACACATACTCCGGCTTTGCAGTAGTATTTATGCAGCGTGTATATATAGCGAGACAGAGTAAAGCTTCGTCATCTTTATATAATACATGCCATTCCTCCTCTTTGACATTAGTAGACAGCTACGACTGCTGCTGCTGCAGACCCTTCCTTATGTGTACCCTGTACGATACGTACGCGGTGCACTTTTTTTCATTCCCTAGTCCCTGCATGGCTAGACGCACGTTAATCAATCGGAGAAAGGCCTGCGGAGATGTACGATATTACAGGACGTAAGTGCAGCGTCTAATCATCGCGATATGACGTGATGCAGCCGCGTTTCGTAATGTATGTATGAGCAGCTGCACGTCTCGTAACGTACATATTCACTGGGATCGATTGGTAATATAAGTCCATATCTATATAACGGCTTAGTTATAACTTTATATGCTTCCGACCGCCGCGGCTACATTTTAAAACGATCGAAGTCTCGAGTAGCCTGTGCTATATGTATCATATCAATTTCTATGTGTGTATATGGGTGTGTGTGTGTGAGAGCTTGCGTCGAAAAAAGCTCTTGATACGTCGTAAAACTTGAACTACCGCATCTACATATATATTTGTAATGTATGAAACGTTACTGACCGTATCTCCACGATGATGATCGGTTTAATCGCTTTCCCACGCCCCCGAACTTGATTGGTTTTCCTAGCAAAAAAAGGGACGAAAATTTCGAGACGAGTCAAGATTCGAGTCGAGCTTGCACGAGAGATGTGGGTCAAGAGGGTATAACCAGTCGGCGGATTGGAACACTTAACGATTAGATTCGCTATATATCCCTGCAGGCCCGCACGGATCTCTCGATCTCCCAAACGAGAACAAACTCGAGCAAAGAAGGAAGCGCGATCAATTTACCTTGCGAACAATTTTAAAATTGTCAGAGAGAAAGAGTCTCCATAGAGACTTTCTGGGATTTTTTCTACCTCTTTTTTTGCGAGTAATCGAGCTTTGACGCGAAATTCGATTTCGCAAGCTCAAACGAATGATAGATGTTATACGTTACTTCAAAGTTCGAGCCATATGATAATTGAAATTTCGGCTGCACGCTAAAAATGATTCACTACTCCGAGGCTATATATAACGGGCTCGCGTCGAATCGGAAAGAAACACACGCGCGCGGCCCAATATGAAAGCCATAAAAATAAAAAAATAAATAACTCGCTGAACCGGATTTCCATGAAAACGATCGGCGGCGATGCACGCATATATGAAAGCTCGGCCAAAAAAAGCTCGATCTATACGCGCTCAAATTATACACTACAATATTGCGCTAGTCGCGGCGGCGCACGAGGCACGCGGTAAAGATAAGAGGGCTAGGCGCGTCTGCGTTGGCGCAGCAGCAGCCACATAGGGAAAGGGGCCAGCGAAATTTATGCTGGCTGGACAATTTTCGAAGTCATCGGTGTGTGCGTGTGCGTATGTGCGCGAATATATATGGCTTAATTTGCGAAGCTTGACAAACTGCTCTGCCGCTATACAGCAGTTTTGCGCGGGAGATATCAAGCTCTCACTCTCTCTTTCTCTTTCGCTCTCGACTCTGCTGCTGTTATTATTATCTGTATTTATGGCGATATAGAGGCGACGCGCCGCGACGCCGTGTGTGTCACGCGTATACGTATACGCATGAAATCAAGTTCTTCGAGTTTAACATTTCGCGTAATTTACCACCTTCGTAACTATCTTGTCTCAACAAAGAGAGAGAGATAGAAGTGAAAAGTTTACGCGCGCGTCGAGTTTCTCACTTTGCGCCTCTACTCGCGTCTACCTACTAACGATCGCTGCGAATTATTATAAATACGTGTGCGCGTATGTTTGTACGCGTGCACGCTTATATTTGCAAAGTATTTAACTAACTATAAGTTTTACGGTACACGGGAGCTGCTGAAAATTCCTCGCCATCATATTATTATTATATATGTAGCGCGACTACTATAAGGTGGAACCTATAATACGCAGTACATGTGCGCTGAACACTTTCGAACACGCGTTTCGTGCGCGCTGAAATATATATGAAACACATAGTTAGCGTGCGTGTACATGTGAAACATTTAATTAGGGCGCCTCATTAGTTTATTTCATTCAGATTATAAATAGCAGCACTGCGTTTGAAAAAAAAAATGAAAAAAATACAAAAACCAAAAACTGCGAATATGCTCGATGCGCAAAATCTTTAATACGGAAGAATAATTGTCAACACCGTATAATATTAGTTCGTGGAAAAATGTTATATCTGCGGTAACGCCCGCCGCGCCTGGATATAAGCTTCGGACGAATCTGTTTGCATTGATGCTCGCTAAATGCAGGCTAGCAAAAATGTTATATATACACATTCACAATATACATAATGGTACATTGAATGAAACGAAAACGAGAGAGGGAGAACCGAGTGAAAACTCTAAAATTTACTAACAAGGCTCACTACTATGCTCTCTCTAGTCCACGCGGGTTCATTTACACGCAAACAAAGACCAAGCGCAGCGGCAGCAGCACTAGACTCTCTCTCTCTCTCTCTCTCTCCCTCTCTCTCTCTTTTCTCGATATATATGACATATACCGGCTATATAAATTTAAAAGCTTTAATTGCCTTCTTTTTCGGGCACTGGAAATGCAAAGACCTCCGCGTCGAGCCAACACAGTAGTAGGCGCGCGCGCGTAAACTCAACATTACGCCAAATTGCATTAAACCAGCAGCAGCAGCGGCAGCAGCAGGAGGCTCGGGCTCTCTCTCGTATATAACCTTCCCGCCGCTGCCGCCGTGTAAAATTGCAAGAGGGACCCCGAACTTCTCTTTATTGGAATATTATACTTGCACGCGAGAGGAGCGTGCAAGCGTCGCGTCGTCGCCCGAGCTTTTTCAATGAAATAATCTTCGCCCTTGAGAGAGCGAGAGCGAGAGCTCGGGCAATCTTTCCTACATACAATACTAATTGCATTTTGGAACTCGAAACTTTCGCGTCTCTCTCTCTCTCTCTCTCTCTCTTCAGTGTCCCTACACTGCTGTATCTCTATATATACCTGCGCTCATCGCGACGCGAAAAGAACAAGCGCTTCATATACCTCGTCCTCGCGGACAATATATTGCTCGCTCTCGTTCAATATTGTTTTAAATCTGAGCTTTTGCACGCTCGACTCGAGCTTGATTAATTGTAACGTTAGCAGCACTATAGTAGTAGCAGTACGTGGGAGTACGCTGATCCTGTGTACTGTACTGCTGCTGCAAGCTCGACTCTCCAATATAAATGATTATTTGCACAAGCCGCTGAGCTGATGCTGCTACTGCTACGCTACGCCAAGCTCGCGAGCTCGTCAAATAGTTGTTGGCGTTGCGCGTGTCTGATGCTACCCACCTACCTGTGTACAACATTTAAACTGTACGCACGCGGAAAAGCTAAGCAAACGCGCTCGACGCGATGCGCAATGCATACTGGTTGTAGTAGTAGTGGCAGATAGGAGACTTTCCAATCAGCTGCGCTGGAGGCTTAATTAAATTATTTCCTTTCGCGGATCGCTGATAGATTATACAGAGAGAGAGAGAGAGAGAGAGTTTATATACATATAGAGCACCGCGACGGTACGCGTATAACGACTTTTGCAATTATTCACTCGCAGGCGTGCGCCGATAGTTGCTATTAAGGATCTCTCGGGCTTTTTTTCCCCGTAATGGCATGCGCTGTATATATACATTTTCTGGATATATATATCGAGTACAGCGAGCGAATGCCGTACAGTACGATCTCTCGTTGGTCAACGGTGAAATTCATTAGCTCTATTTACCAAGCCGGTCGAGCCAAGGTTAATCGAGCTCGCTCGGCGAGCAGCAGCAGCAGGCATTAGTAGAAAAAGAGGCTAGTACAGTATATGCACGCGAAAACCTCGCCTTATACCCCTGCTGTAGCTGCTACTGCTGCTTCTACTCTCGAAATAAGCTTGCTAATTTCTTTGGCAATTTATTTGCCATTCAATTGGGCTCGCTCGACACAAAAGCGCAAAAGTCTCGAGGTAACGAAAAAAAAGGTTCCGCCCTAACGTACGCAACGAAAGCTCGGCAGGGATAAATATTCGAAAGAAATTTCACGAGTAAAAAGTGGATATAATAAACGAATTATATCGCGATAATTCGTTGGTACTGCACAGCTGCAGGGGTACGTTCTAATCGGAAAAATATTAATAACCCTCGAGTTGAAAACGGGAAATGTGTTTTCAACGACCTTATAAAATACACATTTGCCCCCCGTGAATCGTCGATTATTGCTATACATTATTATGCTCGCTTAATTTTCTATGCCTGATAAATGCGCATCGCGCGCGCAAGCACTCGTCGTCGTCGCGTGCGATGATTATTATCAGGACACCTCGCTCTCTCTCTCTCTCTCACTGTGTATATATGCTACGTGCTGCATCTAATTGGGCACTCGAAATTCGTATTATTTCGTCACGCCATCGTAGCTGCAGTATAGTAGCACGCGTGTACTGTGTAGTATGTGTGGGTGGGTACGGCTACGCATAAAAGGCAGAATGCACTCGACACGCATTTCTGTATTATAGAACTTGTCGTCTGCGTGCGTGCGTACGAACGATTGTGTGCTTCTACGAAGTGTATTATACATTATAACGTCCGCGACACTCGGCGCATCAGCGTAGATACATTATTATGCAATCGTGTATTGTTATATATTATACGAGTCGAGCTCGGAAAACGTTGAGTCACTTAAGAGACACAAAAGTTCGTAAATTGTAATTTAAAGAATTAGAAGCTCGTGGCAGTGGTAGTTGTACTTTCTCGCTTTAGGCCGAGCGCTTGCGTGAATGTGTATACGGTCGTCTACGATGAAGCGCAGAATAGACTTTTGCACAGGGTGGACGCTGTCGCGCGCACGAGTCCAATTATACACGAGGCGCGCAGTGGCTCTGTAGATATATATACGCTGCTGCTGCTGCGGAAAACTTCGGGCGAGGGTGGAGGAGGCGAAGTTGAGGTGGTATACGGGTTGTGTCGCGTCGAACGAGTGGTATGGCCGAAAAAATGAAGAAAAATGTACTCTTACGTCGGCGTACATTGAAAAATCAAAATTATTAGGATTCGAAGCTTTAAAGTAACAATATTGCAAGATTCTCAGTTGAAAGTGGCAGTCTAAGACCGCATCGTAAATCTACATTTAACTTTTAGAGCGTTCATGCAACTGTTGCAATAATGTTGAAAAATTGAAAACTCGACATTTGAATCGCTGAAAATCCAACAAGAATGGCATTGATTGATTTCAAATTTTCAAGTTTTCCTTTTTTGTACTCCGCATGAAAAATACCTACCTTTTTTTAAACCATCACACACGTTGCGCGTGGTACAGTCCATATATACCATGGGAGTTTTACTGGCTCCTGCTAGGCTACTACTGCTGCTACTGCACCTTGTGTACATGTACAAAAGCCTTTTATGAAGCTGCTTTCATCGTCAAAAGCTCGGGCAATTCTCTTATCTGTATATTTCAACTACTTATTTCTACTTCTTTACTCTTTCTCTCTGTGTCTTTCATTCTCGGGGCTATGTATGTACGTGTGCGCGTGTACCCGTGTCCTCTGCGTATTTCGTCTGAAGCATTTTAAGCATCTCCCTTTCTCTCTATTTTTTTGGTCTTGCCCAAATGCGTAATAAATATATACGCATCAACTGCGCGTCAACTAAGACTTACGCAGCCGTGTAAAAGGGCGACTATCCCAGCTTGACCGATATACGTACATCATCATCCGTCATCGCTCGAGGACTTTGCACGGGAGAGAGAAGACATCTTGGCTTAACGTCAACAAGGACGCACGAAAATACCAAAAAAAGAAAGAAGGAAAAAAAGAATGAGAAAAAGAGAGAGATAAGAAAGAAGAAAATTGAGAGGACAAGAGCGGCGGAGCGCCTCGACACACACTCACACACACACACATACACACACACACACACACACACACTCTTACAGCGCAGCGGGTGCACGTCACGTTCTATATAGATTTATATGACGTGTACTATATGAAGAAAAGAGAATCCGAAGGCCGTTCTGAAAGAGCCAAGAAGTAAAGTTGGGTGGCGTACTCGGGATTAAGAAAAGAAGAGCTGCTGCCGCTGCCGCTGCTGCACACGCCGGATTCTTATTCCTTGGGCGCGCGAGCGAGTCGTGACTGCAGTGTACCACTACGCCCAAGAGCTTCATCGGTAAAAGGAGACACACGAGATAGACGCAGAGAGAGAGAGAGAGAGAGAGAGAGAGAGAGAGAGAGAGCCCAGGGCAGACAGAAGCGGATACATAGGATACACGCGCACACACATACACAGTTATACATTGAGGCAGGTGGAGAGCTTTTGAAAGATTTGTGATGCTCGACCATAAAAGATTTCTTCTTCTGTAAAACTGCGCAGCTCGACTGATTCTCTCTCTCTCTCTCTTACTCGGCGGTCTTCACCCCGAGTGCAGTCGCAGTCGTAGTCGTCGTGAGCGAGCCTCTTCAATGGGATAGCACGATTTGAAAATTTCAGGGCTCGCTCTCTCTTACTCTACCTCGTTGTAAGTATGTGTACCTAGGTTGCACTTCCACATGCGGGAATATGAATGTAAAGAGCAAATAAGGCTTCATATAAGAATAAAAAGGAGAGTTAGTCGTTTTTGATCGACAGCCCCCTATCCGATTTATAATATATAGACTCGTGGACAGGGGCGCTCGCGCGCGACAAAGAGTGTGAAAATGAAGATTAGCGCCAGTGCGCGCGCGTGCAAGCTCAACTCGCGTGCAGAGTTACGCATACGGGTCAGCATTGCACGAGCAGGCGCCATTGTATAAAACTGTCTCGGTATATAATAAGCCGCAGGATTGGGAACTGTAGCTGCAGAGCATTTCGTGTGTGCACGTATATAAATGTACAGTATGAAGGGTGGAAGAATCATATATATATAGTTCGAGTTCGGGTTCGTACGTACAGTACGATGGTGACAAAGGTCAACCCATAATACACGTATATACTAGACTGTACTGCGTGCGAGGCTGACGATTTCTCCAGGGGAATAGAGCTGCTTACTACACGGAGCTCACTCTTCGTCGTCGTGTCGTGTGTAGTAGCTATACCATGAGTTTGCCCGGAGAACAGTTTGAGTTGGACTAAAAAGGGGGTGTGTGTTCGTATGTGTGTAGTAGTAGGCGGCAGTGTCGTTTAATATACCTCATAGACCGCAGAGAAAGAGAGAGAGAGAGAGAGAGAGCAAAGTACCTACAACATCGCATCACACCCCCGCGCACGCAGAGCAACTACTGCTTCCTCTCTCTCTCTCTCTCTTACATGTGCCTTCGGGCGCTTCGGCAGCGGGGGTTGGGGGGTAAATTCAAACCTCCGCGCATGAATATATACATATATATAAAAGGTCGCGTCGGCAATCATTAATCTTTCTCTATGCCGAAGCGAGAGATGAGACGAACGAGAGCTGCGCCGCGCATTGCAGTCGCTGTGCTGCTCTGTGTGCGTGTGCGTGCGTGTGCACCAGTAGATTCGAAACTCCATTAGCAGCGGATTTCCGTTTGCCACTATCCTATCCTTTAACTATATACCCGTGAAGGCGTCGTGTGCTGTGCTATATATATATATATATATATATATAGTGACTTAACCGTATATATACCTCTGCCGTATACTCCCTTTTTTGAGCGAGCGACTGGGTTTCATTAAAGCGCCTCTCGCTCTCTCTCTCTCTCTCTCTCTCTCTTTCGCTTTTCAGCCCTTTTCTCCGTCATTCGGTATATATTCTCTCCTCGGACTTTCCATATAATACGCCACTTGATCACTGGCTACGCAGCAGCAGTTCCAGCCTTTTTTTCTTCAATTTTTTTTTCTTTTTTTTCCGTCGCGGCTGCTGCTGGTTTCGATTTGTTCGTAATAGTCGCACACAGCAGCGGCAGCAGCACAACCCCTTCTCGGTTCGCTCTTCACGTCACTCTCTCTCTTCTTTCTCCTGGGCGCGCGCTGGCTGCGTTTAACATCGTATAAAACTACGGTTGCTGTACCATATGACCAGTGCTGCTGTGGTGGCGATCCGTGTCCGTGTCTCTAAGTTTGCGAATACGAGAGCGAGTGAACGGTACGCGCATTCAAATTAGCCTCATTGTTTTCTATAGTACAATCAATCCCTGGATACGCTTTTTTTCTTCGATTAGCCGCGCTATATTACTGCGAGAGGGAGTAGCCGAGCTCGGACCTTAATGACGTATCGCGTGTTATACAAGCCAGACCGGTCAACCCAGAGCTAGTATACCACTAATTCCATCATCCCGTTACCTATTCTCATCTGCATCTGCGTTCATTTAAATGTATATGGTTCATTCTCCGAAAATCGGCTTGTTACGTGTGCATGTGTCAAGTGTTATTGAGCGCTAGGCGAATAATTCAAAACTTAATACGTCGTTCATTCATTATTGTTGTATTCTTTCCGATAGAGCCAAAGTACCACTGACTACATCATTTGCCATTAAAATAAACGGTCAAAATGTCAACCACGTTTTTAAAAAATTATCGTAGTGAAATCATTACTTTCGTGGCACGTAGTATCAAAAAACTCAGTTTTTGGCGGATTTTTATATAATTTGCATACAGCGATATTGGCCTTGGAAATTATTCACTTTAAATTCATTACTTGCTCTCTTTGAAAAATTAAAAAGTAGCTATATAATTGAAAGGTCGACTTAACTGTGCTTTGACTTATACAAGTATTTTTACTTTGCCTCTTGCAGATTTACAGATAGTGGCACTCGCCATCTAGCGGCGAAAACTTAAAGCGGTATTATATGTGATTTAAATACGCTTAATATAATTGCAACATAATTTTAACAGAAAAGTCAAATAATGTTAATGTATCGTAAAACATTTCAAATGGTCAGTTTTTTGTTCATTCGACTATTATTAATGACGAGCACTTCTACCACGTCTACGCGTGTATAAATATATCGACTCTCGACGTGCCTCGTAAGTTTATTATTTCTAGGATCCCTCGTGCATCTTCCTTCGAGAATAAAGTAAAAGAACTTGTGCTATCTCTTCTACTCGCAATAATAGAAAAGTATCGCAGTTCTCTCTGTGCGCGCGCTCTCTCTCTCTCTCGCCCCGAAGTTTTGCGATTTTGACCCAATAAAAGTAGCTCCGCCATCACTGGAGGCCTCGCACGCGAAGAGCCAGAGAAAGAGAGCTATATAGCTACTCTGCTCAACTCCCATACATCGAATGGGAACAACAACAAAAAAGAAAGAAAAGTATAGGGGGGCACACGAAAATCGAAGTTACCTTTAGACTCCCAGGCGTGCAGTAGTATCAGCAGCGATCCATATACACATCCCCGAGGCAATGTGGTTGAGTTGCCCAGAACGACAGAGAGAGCGAGAAAACGGGAGGGAGAGAGAGAGAGCAGCGCGACGCAACGCAACTTACGCTTACACACGGTAGCGGAATTTTTTTTTCCTGGATGAAAAAAGAGAAAGAAAGAAAGAAAGAAAAAGTCAGTCCGGTGATCCCTTGGTAACGACGAGTACGACGACGAAGAGAAGAGTGTGTAGTATGTTACAAACGAGAGGACGAACCTCCCTGCGATCGCGCGTATGCAACTAACAACGAGTGGGTTCGCCCGATACACACTATATTATCACGAAGGCGCAGCAGCAGTAGCAGCAGCGCAAGCTCGACTTTCGAAACATCTTCTCGCTGTGCCGACGTCCGCAAAGAAAAGAGTATTACACTAGCACCGAGCGAGAGAGAGAGAGAGAGAGAGAGAGAAAGAGAGAGAGAGAGAGAGAGAGACCGAGGATAGACACCCTCACACTTCAATATGGATCGTCCACGTGTGTATGTACCGCGTATAGGTAGTGTGTGCGGATAGAACCCCTCGCCACTTGGGCACCTATAGGTACTAGTAGTATACTACTAGTTCTCTGTACTTGATGGATGAATGGCTGGTCGTCGATTGCAAAACGCCAAGGAGTCGAGCCGAGACGCAAGGAAAGAAAAAGAAAGGAGGGAAGCAGAGAAAAAAACCTGCCGATGCGTAGACCTTATTTCCAAGGGATTACAAGATGTATACAAGCGCGGGTGCGCTTGGATATATATCCTCTCTCTCTCTCTTTCGCCAAGCCCTGTGTGCGCGGCCAGATATCGCCAATTTGCCAAGAGGCTTGCCGGAGCAATCACACGTGATAGGTTCTCACTCTCTCTCTAGCTTCTTTTTTCCCTCCTCAATTCCTTACTTTCCTTGTGTATAATACAGTGGAGTCCTGCGGACGCGCCTCATTTGCCTCGCACGCACATTTTTTCCATTTATTCGGACAACTCGCAAGCCCCATAAAACGTGTCAAGCACTCTGTGTGCGAGCTTTTTCTCGCCCTTTTATGTGTAGCTTACTCTCTTTCTCGTGCTCAAGGAAAGCACATTACGCCGCAGCAACAGCAGCAGCAGCAGCAGCAGTTCGAAGGACTCGGATTGCCGCAGCAACGAAATGAATTTCCTCGGAACCCGCACTCACTCTCTTATAGTACAGAGGAGTTGATATTGCTGCACGACTCCGACGACTCGGCATATCTTCGTCGGCATACGGAGCGCGAGCTCGACATATTTTATCTACATTATTAAAGACTGAAGGGACGAACGAGCGAACGAAAATGAGGACATGCGACAGGAGCCTACGACGACGACGCCTCACGCGCGCGCAACGCGTAAAAGCTCGCAGTGTCTTATCACATTTTTCTTTTCCTTTATGTGTCCATTGGGAGCAACGTAGGCAGTATGGAGTATTCGTTGTCGTAGTAGATAGGCGGTGGTAGCATACAGCACCAACTCGACTCATCAGGCAGAAAAGTTTGCGTAGTGTAATGTGGGTCAGAATCTTTTTGTCAGCGGGCCCGTTATATTCTTCTTAACGCCTCGACTGTTCGCCGCATACAGCGCGCAGTTCTCTGTACTTGATAAAATGTAAGAGTAAAAAAAATATATACAAATTCGCAGCGGAGAAAAAAAAGCAGGAAGAAGAAGAGCCCGCACGCCGTTGACGCGAGTAAATTTATGCAATTACAATCGAGTGGATCGTCGTCGTCGTCCTCGTCGTCGTCGTTGTCGTTGTCGCACTTTGCTCCGCTCCGCATATGCGTACGCCTATATAGGATGCGTCAAAGTGCATTATTTGCACTTTGCGTTAAAAATGACGGCAGTGCTGCGGGGTGCTGCCATATACACACCCACACATACACGCGCATGTATATATATAGAAAATCGACAAGTCGACGTGTAAAAGTACTTCTGCAGATGCCTCTCTCTCTCTCTCTCTCTCTCTCTCTCCTATGCTACGTCGAAGCGGGTGGCAGGAGCCGCACGAGTGACGAGACTTTCAAGGCAATTCACTCGCTACCTATATATGCAATAAATACACATCTGTACATGTCGCGCGCGCGCGCGCGCGTGGTACACATAAGAGAGGAAATATATGGGTGCGTATGTGTGTGTGTGTGTGCGTTATGTACGCGTATATACACAGTCGGATGGGTAGAAGCAAATTGTTCATAAGGGGGTGCAAAGAGCCCTGCTTGGTGCGCGCCTCGCGTTATATATAGCTTCGTCACATTCGACGACTAATCAAACTCGAAAAGTCGCGTTACAGACGAAAGTCTGTCTCTCTCGTTGATGGCTTTATGAACTCTCTCGTCGGTATATGGCTCAAAGGGATGTATTTTCTTTTTTCCCTTTTTTTCTCTTTCTCTCTCTCTACAACATCTATCGCTCCTTCGAACGTTTCATTATATCCAAGAATATATAAGAAATAAAGAGAGAAAGAAAGAACTGCACTTGCAGGTATTCCCGGGTAAGTATATACGCCCTGGGTCTAACACTTTACCCTGCGCATTATACACGCACACCCACGCATATATATTACATGTATGTGAATTAAAATAAAAATGAGTGCGTGTGTAAGACGGAACAATGTATGCGTAACGCGCGGGGGTGACTATATATATATATATATATAGAGAGAGAGAGAGAGCAGAGCAGGTCCCTCCTCGTATTTTATAATACATAAAGTGTGAAAACTCACACCTCGCGGTGTAGTGCGAAAGCTCGCTCGCTCGCCTGCGCGCATGGGACACCTCTCCTCCTACACCCCACCGGTTTAGCTTAACATTGCAGCAGCAGTGCACACACATATGCGTGTGTGTGTATATATATATTACGTATATAACGGTACCCAGTGTGTACCACCTCGGAGAGGCGAATACAATGTGTACTTTTGCATATGCGGTGTTCTACTGCTGCTGCTGCTGCTGCTCAACGTGCACTGGAGTGCCTCGGCATACGTACGTATATATAGTATACTGTATACGTGTACGAATATGCGCGCACCTCGGCGTGTGCACTAGGTACATTTTCGCTTCTTGCGCTCGTCGTCGTCGTCGCAGCTCGCCCTAATAGCCTCCATTTCCGCGTGCTGCTAGCTGCCATTGCTACACTTCTCTCTCTCTCTCTCTCTCTCTCTCTCTCTCCTGCTGCTGCTGCTCTCCGTGCTGTACGTGACGATGCATTTACTTGCGCGCAGGCTGGGTACGTATATAATGTCGTCGCGTAGCTTTCAGCAAACTCTCTAGCCTCCGCTGCGTCGTACCTATACTATGTACGTGTGTGGGTGGATGGCTCGGTGTGTGCGTGCAGTGGAGCACCCTCGATTCTCGCAGAGGCAGCTAGCGAGCGTTGCAGCAGTAGCATGCAGCGACGGTGCGACGAGCTTCTTCTTCTTCTTCGTATATACATATATGCTGCAGAGAATAAGCACGAGCGCGCGACAAAAGTGCCACCCACCCTCGAGCTATATCGAATGTCCTTCGACGAGCGCGCGCGCGCCCGCAGAGCTTCTGCTGCTACTACTGCTTATTTTCTATCTTCTATTATGTATACGGTGCACAAACAATGCTCCTAAATCCATGGCACATATAGTCGCTAATGTTGCTTCGTTCTCTTTCTCTATTACTTTCTTTCTTTTTTTCACGTTCTACAACTGCACACGTACGTATTGTTTTCTTTTGGTTTTCCATTTTACTCGTGCTCGATAAGCGACAGGATTTGGCCGAACTCGGTCGTTGTTGTACACATTATGCTCGACTTTTTCATTTGGACAATTATACCGATCTGTTTCGGATATTTTTCGAATTTTCAATTGGAATATGACTTTGATTGAAATTAAAGGCTTGCAGGCACCTACAAATCGGAACCAATTTTATTCAATTTTAAAAATGATGATTCTTCTCGCTTTCCATTGCGCATATTGACATTTGAAATTAAGGTGTATTACAAATTTTCCATGATGCGATAAAAAGCCATCAAGTATGATAGTGTCATCCTCATAATCTAAAAAAATACTTACATTATAGAAATTATAAAATCAATCGATTTACATTAGATATCTCACTGCGCTAAAAGTTGCATAATTCATAGGAATCGTTGGGCCAGCTGTAAGAGTGCAAGGATTTGCAGTTCTGAGGATCATTAAAATGATCAAACGTCTTTCTTTTACTGATAATAAGTACCATTTGGCACCGTAACTGAAAGGGGTATTTTGTATACAAGTATATTTTTAATCATGGTATGGATTAATATATATTTACCAGTTCCTATTCAATTGGTCGCAGGCATTTATTATATCTTCACTCATGTAAATTAAATACAACAGAGTGATAACAGCAACTATCATTGCAAAGGCCATTTTTGAAGCATATAATTTATCGAACTGGATTACAACCACAAACTAAAAAATAACAAGACCAACCGTATTAATAAAATATTTTGCGGTAAAAAGTAAAAAGAATTTAATGTTCATAGTAATTTTATAAAATTACCCAGAATCCTGCTAAACTTAATATCAAGGTTAACAATGTTATTACGATTAAGCACTTAGTTTTTGCCATTTCTCGTAAAGCATCGAACAACCTAAAAATGAATTTTAAGCAGTCCTGTATATATATTTTTTACGTGATATAGTAAATAATTTTTTCACCTTTAACGAGATAATATTGGCTTATTAAAAATAAAATTAAAATCACTCAACTGTATTGTCTCTCGGTGTAAGCGAATGTTATCGCGAATTCTTCTATTCATTATTTTCATATTTTGTTCACTCTTATGCAATATGGAACTTGATTCTAATTCATCATACATGTGTTTCATATCATGTCTAAAGTGAAAACCATGCGGATTTAACATTCAGCAAAAAAATTTAAATGATCAATTCGATTGAAATTTAAAAAAAATTTATATTCGAGTTCATGTTTACCCTATGGCTGAGAACATTCCTACAATAAATTTTCCGATAAAAACTTGAAAGAAATTCATTGCGTTGACTACAACAATCATTATTATAGCAAATATCACGGTGTAACAAAAATATATCCAATAATAATTTTCCAGGATATTAGTAAAATAAACGGAGACCAGTAAGCTTCTTTCAACCGAGTTATTCACTGATATCCAACTGCTTATAGAATATTTTATAAGCGGTTCGAATGTATATCCTAAAAAAGTAACTGATAAAATACCTATGAAAATAGTTAAAATAGTTATTACTTATCTCAAAAAGAAAGTTGTTGTAATCAAAAACGGCCAATTACAGTAAGTTATGAAAAATTTACAGTATGTTTTATGAGATGCTAAGAACATGTAATTTAAATTTTAATTGAATCAGTCATATAGTTTGGAAAATATTGAATACAAAATTTTGCTACTTTAACACGCGAAGCATAGGCTAATTTTCAAAATTTATTGAAGATTTGACATTACAGAACGTTAAAAAAATTGAATAAAATATGTATGATACGAAGAAAAAATACTTATGCGACTATTCCTCGAACCTGATCGTTCACGAGATATGATGAAAAAAAATGTTCAAAAACGTCATAACTTAAAAAAAAATAACTTCATAAATTTCATAAAATATTTAAGAACCAAGGTAAAGTAAAGCTATGCTGAAACCAATTTTTAAGTGTTCTAAGATAATATTTTTTTCCTTGTGAGATCTGCAATTTTTCCACATAATTTCAATTTGCGTTGGAATATCCTTAACCTATGATAGAATTACTAATTACTTAAAAAAAGGAGTTGGAAATTTACTAGCATGATTCAATACATACCTTACTTGAATCGTACATAAGGGATATGTATGTTAAAAAAAAACCAAGTACCAAGACAAAAATAAAAAATGTATCAAATATGTCATAACTTTTCATACTTCCTTCAATAACTCCGAGTGTAAGTACTAGCATCTGAAATAGAGTAGATAATTTTTTTATGATCATACGGAACTTACGCACATTCTCTATTGACCAGTTCTAAGCACTGTTTTCTTTGTAAATCTTTTTCAAGTTGATCATTGAAAATTCAATGAAAATTCTAATTTTTTTACTATAATGAACTAAAAGACTGACTTCTACTTATAAAGAAGTAATATAATATTGTGTTAAAAAATGCATTCAATACATATTTACCATATTAAACAAAGCGAATATCCCAAAGCTAATAACCAATATTTTTCCAAATAGTCGAATAATTATATTCATGTCTGGAGATACAAAAATCCATTGAGTAATATAGGAAAGATAATTTATCATAGCTGGAGGCGAATAATTTTTTTCAGAAAGCAAAAGATCAACGTAGTAACTCATATTTGGGATGTCAAAAAGAATTGAACTTTTTTAAGTTAACGATAAATAAAATTTGTGAACCGTAATCATTCCAAAATATTACATTCAAAAATAAAACTTAGACTGAAATTTATGACTGTACATACTGGTATAACATTTTACTCTTATAAAAATTTTAATTGGAAGGTGAAGGTTCCGAAATAAAACAAAAGAATTCTATTGTTCGCAAATTTTTGTGACTCGCATAAGCTTTTCGTGTATTAATGATAACAGTGTAAAATTTATTATTGAAACGAAATTTTTGGTTTTGGATAGTTACATATCATTGCGTGATTAGTCATAAGTGTTCACGATGCATTTGATATAATTATATGGTCAATTATTGTCCATTATATGTTATTTTAGACTATCTATATGCAGTTAAAGTTGACTCGTAGATATTTTAATCGTGCGTAAACACATGTCTTATAAATTTTGAAAAAGCGACAGACCTTGTTCGGTATCACACAACTGCCAAATTATTTAAATACGTTCATTTGTGCACGATGCATGTAAAGCATTATATGAGTAAATCTCGTGAAATTTTAATATTTTGCCATTATAAAAAAACTTCGTTATTTTAAAGCACACTCGTGAAATTTTTTTTGGGGACTTACAAGTAATTCAAAAACCTGAAAAGAACAGTGCCCATCAAATTTGGGCGAGGCCATCGAGGATTTGAAAAAATACAAGTTAAAGCTAAAGCCGATGAATCATATTTTTAAGACAATATTTGCTCCTGAATTTGATTAAAATATTGATTTTTTGACATTTTAAAAAACCACATAGCATCATCTTTTCCAAAATGTCGAAAATTGAAATGGGCAATATAAATCGTGCCGTTTATAGTAAAACTGTTGATGTGCAACGCCAAATTCGATTAAAATGCACTGAGAATACACAATAGGAGGGGGTAAATTCTATGTTTATATCGTACATAACTGTTTTCCGAGGCATGCACACCAAACATAGACATATCACTTGGGGTTACCGACTATTCAACCTTTTGACAACCCGACAATTCATCCGGGACATTTCAACCCGAAGACAATTCATCCTGTGACAATTCATCCGGACGACAAATTATTCCAAAAAAAAAATTGGGAATAAGTATAAATAATTGTTGGATACAAAAATTGTGGAAGTAGAGAACACGATTTATTATGTTATCTTAGCACCATAAAATAAATAACAATTGAACAAGTCGAACGGCGTATTATGCTGGCTTGAAACAAATTTCAACACCATATTTAACGACGTTAATACACAGACACACAGGACAAGACTAAGCGGACAGTAATAAGAGCAAGTACAGATATGTAAATAAGCTGCTTGAAGTGAGCTTAAATCACACATAATATAATGTTGATACTCACACACACACACATACACACTCTGGTATATAATCAACTCGGGAGTATAGTCACTCACAAATGCTGAAATCAAAGGAAACGAGAGAAAAATGAAATAAAATAAAAGTATAATTTTATTGAGGATGAATAGTCGCCCAGGATGTATTGTCGCGGTTGAATAGTCGCCCAGGTTGAATTGTCGCGGATGAGTTGTCGCGGATGAGCTGTCGCAGGATGAATTGTCAAAGGATGATTTGTCCGGATTCCGTAAAATGCATTTTTTTATATGAATTCAAGTTTGGATCCCACTCGAAATTGATCTCAAGAAAAGAAAAAGTTGAAAACTTAACATAAACAATGTCAGGAATGGTAATTTTTAAGTTTTCACATGAATATTGTGAAGTTGACACAAATATTAAAATAGCACGAGATTTACTCACATAGCGGAGCACAACCACTCGTCATTTATACGGAAATCACCAAAAACAAGAACCAATAATGATTAACAGAAAAAAGTGTTTTTGAATCCATTTTTAACATAAAATTGTGCGCAAAATTTTTCCGAATCAATCAAATTCTGCGATCAAATAATGCGATAAAAAGCCATCAAATATGACAGTGTCATTCTTAAAATCTACAATTTTAAAATTTGCAATTTGAATTTTTGTTTATACGAATATAAAATTAATTCATTCACATTGAATAACTCACTGCGCTAAAAGTTTCGTAATTCATGAGAATCGTAGGACCAGCGGTAAGAGTGCAAGGATTTGCTGTTCGAAGGATCATTAAATTAATCAAACGTCTTTCTTTTACTGAGAATAAGTACCATTTGGCACCGAACTAAAAGAGTATTTTGAATATAGTTTTATTTTGATTTTATTATAGTTGATTGTGTCATCTGATTACCAGTTTCTATTCAATTGGTCACAAGCATTTATTATATCTTGACTTATATAAATTAAGTACAACAGAATCATAATGTCATTCACCATTGAAACGACCATTTTTGAAGCATATAATTTATCGTAAGGCAGTACAACCAAAAACTAAAAAATAACATGCTAAGCATTATATCGAGATATTTTTTGTAATAGTGTGAGAAATATATTGCAATTTCTATAATGTATTTTTTTTTCTACTACAAAAAATGTGATGGTTTCTGATGTTATTTTCCATCGAAATAATTATGTTGTGACAGGCCGTTGGATTTGAATAAATGGCGTGTGATTCAGTAAGTTCGAGTTTTTTAACTTCTGATAACGTGATAGAATAAAGAAGTGTTTTGTGTGCAAGCAGCGCTGTAAAAGGTACTGATATTTATTTTAATAAAACTACTCAGAATCCAGTCAAACTCATCATCGAAGTTAACAAAGTTATTACGATTAATGACTTTGTTTGGACCATTCCTTGCATAGATTTAAACAACCTGAGATATTTTAGTTAAATCATCATTTAATTTAATCATTTCTTGCTCTTTATTTGATATTGTAAGTAATTTATTTACCACTTTCAACATAAAAATAACTCAACTCTATTAGCTCTTGATGTAAACGAATGTTCTTGCGAATTCTCGTATTAATTTTTTCATTTTTTGTTCACTCTTATAAAGTATGGAGCTCGATTCAAATTCTTTATGCATGTTGACTATATCTAAAATACAAATTAAATGGACATTACAAATTTTTCATACAATTGGTTCAAGTTAATGTTTACCCTATAATTGAGAACATTTCTACAATAAATTTTCCGATAAAAACCTAAAAAAAATTCATTGCATTGATTGTAATTATCAAGATGAAGTCAATACAATAGTGTAACAAAAAAATATCCAATAGTATTTCTCCAAAATATCAGTATAATAAACAGGGACCATTATGCTTCTTTTAACCGAGTTATTTACTGATATCCAACTTTTTATAGAATAATTTACAAGCGGTTCGAATGCATATCCCAAAAAATTAGTCGATAAAAGACCTATAAAAATATTTTAAATAATCATTATTTTAATCTTGATTCATGAGGTAATTATGGGGTCCATGCAAGTTTCATACAATGGATTTGATCAGAAAATTTTAAAATTACTTTTTAATTTTAAATGACCAAAAATGCTCAAAAATACTTATTTTCGGAAAGCGGAAAATCCGAATTTTTGTGATTGGGAGGTATTTACATAAGGTTCCAACATTTGTCTAGGAAAGCGCATACATTTTTCCATATTTTTCAAGATACCCTGTTATTACTATATAGAGTGTTACAAAATTAGGGAATCTCCCGAAAATCTCGCAGTGAAAACATGATAGAAAATCTAAAACTACTCTTAATGCATCGGGAAAGATGTTTTGCATTTTTCATCATCTTTTGCCGGCAAGATTTCCAGAGTTTTCCATACTTTTTTAAAACTTTGTAAATATCAAGTTTTATATTTTCTAAATAATCGAGTAAGACATCACTTGTAGTTTAATTGTTAGTCTTTTTGATACTTTATTAACTCCATAAAATAAGCACTAACT
Source organism: Trichogramma pretiosum (assembly GCF_000599845.2). Taxonomy (NCBI): domain Eukaryota; kingdom Metazoa; phylum Arthropoda; class Insecta; order Hymenoptera; family Trichogrammatidae; genus Trichogramma; species Trichogramma pretiosum. Next base: position 290,140 of record NW_019641606.1, on the reverse strand, counting down.
AGAGTAAATTAAAGTTATAATGAAACCAATTTTTGTGTGTTGTAATATAATTTTTTTTTTCAATGTCAGATCCACATTTTTGCCACATTGTCCCAATTTGAATTTTCGTACCCTTAATCTATTGTTATATCCAAAAAATCGAGTCTCGTCACGCTGTTTCTCGACCTCGAGTTTTTCGATATAACGTCATTAAAAGGGGTAATAAAAGAATGATGTAATTTATGGGTTATCATACCACGCGCTAGTCACGGGATAGCTTACGCGAATTCGGGTAATCTTCCAATATCGCCCCACTGTAATTCGGGATTAAACAATTATTATATATAGCGCGCATCTTTGTAATCTCGGGTGGTCGGCTCTCACCTCTCGCAGACAGACGCACTAACATCTTGCGGTCTTCACGCGCTAACACCTTATCCTAGTTTTTTGTAATTGAGCTACAGCTGAGCCAATCGCGTGGTACATCATAACTAAAAGTGTAACGAAAAATATAATATCCATTTTATATGTGCAAACTCTATAATAAAAGTCTTGTGTCAAACCTTAAACGTGTATCTCAGATTTTGGTGCAGTTAGATTAAAATAAATGTTGTGGGGTATTATTTGTGTGGGTATTATTTAACAAATAGCCCGGACATAACACTATCATAAAATTGATATTCAGTTTAAAAAAGCCGTTACAAATGCGTTTTAATAATTTTTATACATACCTGACTTGAATCGTACATGAGGGATATAAATATAAAAAAAAAACCAAGAATCACAATGAAAATATAAAGTGTATCAAATGCATTATAACTATTCATAGTTCCTTCAATAAATCCATGTATAAGTACTTGCGCCTAAAACAAAATTTCATAATTTTTTTATTATCGTACTGCAGTATTATAGTATTTAAGAAACAGCGTGCGCACACATTCTGAATCGACCAATTTTAAATACTACTTTCTCTGTGAATCTTTTCAAAGTTTATCGTTAGAAAGTCAAAAAAAAATCAAACTCACTTACGAAAATTTTTTAAAAGTATTTTACAGTTGACATTAAAAAATATTTTCATACAATTTTTTAAAGAACACGTACGACACTATACGTATTGTGTGTAAATAAATTCAAAAATATAGCAATATTTTATGCTTTAGGGAGAGACCTTGTATTAAAAATTACATTTATAGATACCATAGTAAACAATGCAAATCCAACAAAGCTGATAACCATTAATATTTCAAATTTCCGCATGATTTTATTCATGTCTGGAGAAATTAGAATCCATCGATTAAGAATGGAAATATAATTAATCATAACTGGCGGTGAATAATTTTTTCCAGAAATCAAAAGATTAATACAGTAACTCATTTTTGTATAATCAAAATGAATTGAATTTTTTTTTTATTATGGATTTTTTATTTTATTATGGATTTTTTTTAATTATGTCGTTGAATCTGAGCAATTTCACAACAACCTATTCATAAATACAATTTAAACTGAACTTGAAAACTGTACATAAACTTATACAAAAATGTACTTTCATAAAAATTCATTTCAAGGGGAAAAATTTTAAAATAACAACAAAGAATTCTATTATTCAAATATTTTTCAGTCTCTTTTGTCTCTCTTGTCAGCTTTTCTTGTCTTAACGATAAAATACCTGTGAAAATAGTTAAACTGAATTATAATTATTTGAGACTTGACTCATGTAGTATTGAGGTCCCGGGAATACAATTTTTTTCCTAAACGGGAAAATACTTAATGGTCAAAAAAGTATCGAACAGTTTTAAAGTTGTTGAAACAGAAAATTAAATAAAGAATGTATCATACTCGACTATAGTATAAGTTTCAAAAACTTCAAAAATATTTTTTGGGCCCTTGTTCATTAATATTAATACTTAGTAATAACAAAATTTGAACTTCCCATTAAAAAAAAAAAATCAATTAAAATTAGTCTCAAACCATCAATAGATTCATATTCAACATTTTTCATTTTCTACAACGCTTGTATTTTCGTGCCACTATACATCCTGCAACACGCTGCTAAACGACCAATTACAGCGCCTATAAACTGCTCGAGTTAAAAACCTCACCACTCTTATACAGGGTGCGACAAAAGTATGGAAACCCCTGGAAATATCGCAGAATATTCGTTAAAAAAAAATCAAAGACCCCTATTCGACATATTTTCCGACGAGGAATCCGATGGTTACCTTGAATTTGACCTTGGACGTAACCTTGAAGCTCCAGCGACCCAAAAACCAATTTTTCAATTGGATACCCCTTTTTTTATTGCAGATTTGAAAAGAGCGAACAATTTTACGTTGAAACATGTAATTTTTTTTCCAAGGTCATTTTGAGGGCGATACAGTCGCAAACAAAACCCCCATTTAACCTAAAATTAAGTTTGAGTAAGGGCTTTTTTTATTTAAAAATTTTATTTAAAAAAATAAAATACATATTTTCACTTTAAATTTTCCGCTTTTTTCAATGGTGACCTTGAATTTGACCTTGGGCATAACCTATACGCTACGGTGAACCAAAAATGGATTATTCGCACGGTGACCCCTATTTTTATAACAGATTTGAAAAGAGCGAAAAATTTCTCGTTCGATTTTGTATTTTATTTTTTTTTGTCATTTTGGAGGTGGTACAGTTAGAAAAAAAGCCTTTACTCAAACTTAATTTATTTATTTATTCGCGACTTGTATGAGCCTTCTTTGTATGACCGACAATAGTGTAAAATTAATTAAAAAACGAAATTTTTGGCTTCGTATATTGATATATTATTGACTGATTATAAAGAGCAATCGCGATACTTACTTGACATGATTATATAGTCAACTATTTTATATCAAATGATATTTTTGCTCAAGGAAATCCAGTTGAAGTTGACCCGTGGAAATTATAGTCATGTGTAAGTACGTGACTTATTAATTTTAAACTAGCGACAGACCTTGCTCGCTAACGCTCGCTAAATTCTAAACAATTTTTTAGATATATAAGAAATGTACAGGTATAAGACATGGAGCAAAAAATAGTTTATGATATTACCAATTTTTTATCTTCTTCAATTCAATAATTTTTAACTTACCACATACTTTCAGTCGCGATCATTTTTTTTCGCAAAGATTATTCAGAAGCAAGTGTAAAAATTCAATCCTCGCAGTTTAAGTCTAGCTTTAAAATTCTCTCTTTCGCTGATTTTCGAAAATGCTAATCTTAAATAGGCAATCATTAATAAGCTACGATATTAATACAATCAAATGTATCATAGCAAAGTTAAACTAAAACTTTCCGAAAAAGGTGTCAAATAATTTAATAATCAATTGTACGGATGTTAACATGTTTAGTACCAACGCACTTTACGATTGAGATGGTAATTTTGGGAGGAATGAATTTGTGGCGTCGAAATTTCAGCACGCGTATACACATTGCATACGTATGCGACGTACAAAGCCGTACGGGGTTGAAAACAGCGAGAGCGAGACAGATAGATAGAGAGAGATTCGCCATAAAATTAAACGTACTTATATGCTCGGCTCATATAGAATTTCGCGAGTTTGTCGAGCGTTTATTATCAGTGCCTGCCTCTGCCTCTGCTGTATGCGTATGGGAGGGTAGAAGGGCTGCTGCTCGCAGAATCGTCGAGTACTCTCACGGGGCGCCGTTTTAAATACACATGCGTCGCGCCGCGCTTATATGTGTATAGTAATAAGCCACTCGTTTAATATAGATACACACACACACACACACACACACACACACACACACACACACACACACACACACACACACACACACACACACACACATGTAGCATACACAGCGGTGGGAAGAGAGAGATAGAGGCAAGAGATAAACTAGTTAGGAGGAGCGCGTCTCTACAACTCAGCGTATAGTTTCTCGTTATACACGACGATGATTATATCGTGTGCGCGCCGCTGTACGTATAAATGCAAGCTCCGAAGCTCGCGCCGCGCGTCGCAGCAATTTAAAGGTCGTTTATGGCGAGGATAATTATAATACGCGCTCCTACACAGCGAGAAGGAAGGAGGGAGGTAAATGAAAAAAAATAAGATAAAAAGGAAATTATATATAATATATATAGGGACGAGATAGTGACGCTAAACGCGATTAGCTGCGTAGGGGTTCTAGATACATAACGTATACAGCGAGGGCAAAAAAAGGGTTGAGGTCGTAGAATCTTACAAAACAAAAACACAAAAAAAACATAGGAAATAGAAAAATTTGTGGCACGCGAACACCGTGCGCGCTTCGGTACGGTACCATAGAAGCATAGAGGGCTTGTATACATGGCAAAAGAGTAATGAAATGATTTAACTTTTACGAAGTTGGTAAAGTTTGAAGCCGAGGTCTCTCCTAATCTCAGTACTCGAATCTCTTCTGCCCCCCTCTCACTCGCTTTTTTTTTCATACTACGCTTGGCGTAAAAAAAAGTTTCCTTGCAACTCCGTCATTTCTCTCTCTTTCTCTCTTTACGGGCTATCTTGTCTCCTCGTCTTTTCTATATATAAAGCACTACAGTAGTTCTGTGGCTTCTTCTCGATGCTGCTGCTGCTGCTGCTGCTGCTGATGCTACTGCTGAGGCCTTTGTCGAGGAAAAGAGTCTCTCTCTCTGGCTGGTTTAGTCTCCCAGTCCTCCTTCTCTGTACGTAAATGTGTGTATGTGTATGTGTGCTCAGCCTGAGACTCCTACTCCTCCACCTCAGCGACTTATTTATCTCTTTCTGTGCGTGGAGGTCGCGAAGTTTCGTCGTTTTTTTTCATCTTACGCGCGCGCGCCGCCTCGCCTTTTCCTGCTGCTGCGCGCTTTGCATCTTTTAGTAATAATACAGCTCTCACAAGGAGCTGGCTGCTTATGCTGCTTCTACCGCTGTTACTGCTGCAGCACAAGGCATGCCTTATACGTGTCGTGCAAATGCACATTTATGTGTGCGCAGTCGAGATCTCGAGGAGTTAGTTTTTGACCCAACTTTTTAATCTACGAGCTAATTTTCTTTTCTCTTTCTTTTTTTTCTCCCTACCCCATTTTTTGTGATGTTTAACGCCTAGCAGTACAATGCACGCCTAGTGCGTGTATCATCGTATAGTTCGCTGGTCATCTTTTGAAATAAAAGGGAGCAAACATTTCTCGGGCACCATCATTACTACCATTATATACTAGAGAGTCGAGACGAATTTTCTGCGCGTACACATTCTTTTGACGTTTATTATAATAGCAGACGCGCGCGGGGCATCGAAGGTAGCACAAGACGTACGTCGCGCTCGCGACAAAAAACTTCTTATATATAATACTCGCTGCTGCTTGCCCTCGCTCCGTGGGAGTCTCTCTCTCTCGTTGTTGACTGCGATGACTGCCGTAAGAGAGAGAGAGAGAGAGAGAGAGAGAGAGAGAGAGAGAGAGAGAGAGAAAGAGAAAAAGGAGAATTGAAAAACGGCGAATAAAAAAAAATGAAGGAAACTTTGCGGCCGGTGCGCGCGTAGTGCAAAGAAATGTGTATAAGTATATAACAATGACATGTACAATAGAGCAAAGCGACGAGGAGGTTGTAATTAGGGAAAATGCTCGGTCACGTCTGCGAGACTACGACGACTGCGTAAACTTTTCCCTATGTATAATATAAAATATATATGTATAATAAGGAGGAATTTTATACATATCGCGCGCGAGCAAGAGATATTATTCTCAGGCAGCGTCGAACAAAAAAGGAAGAATTGGAGAATGAATGAAAAAAAGAAGACGAAAAAATAAGAAGGGACCTCGTATGACTCATTGCTCGATGCACACGCAGTGTACGGTGGTGGACGAGTTGTGAAAAGAAAAAAAACTATATCGACGACGAAATCGCAGTTGATAATAACATAATGATATTCGGTCGACGCCGAGGTATTCAACCGCGACAAAAGCTCTTTTGTACCCTTGTAAATACAGCCATACAGACTTGCACATACGTACGTATAATCCGTATTAAAACGTAATACAAGAGCCCATGAGGTCTGCGATGACGCTTTGGCACGTCTGCTATATTATATTCTCGCACTCTCTTATTCTCTCTCTCTAATCTGCTCTCCAAGCAACAGACGCACACATGCATTCAGTCAGTATAACTACTCGGGCGTTGTCGTCGTCGTCGTCGTCTGTAATCTGGGCGAGATGCGCCGCCGACGTTGGGTTGCTTGGCGTTCGACTTTGCATCTGTTGACACTTGGCCTTGTGTATAGTGTGTCGGTCTCCCTGCACATACAGTACAGTGAATGTAGTGCTATATATGTACGGTGTGCAACTCGATTGTCGTCGTCTGTTATATATACGTGTATAAACAGTAACTGCTGTCACTATGCTGCTGGTGCTGGTGCGCTGCACCCGAGGCCTTGATACGCAGAGAAGGGGTGTCGTCGTCTCTTCTACTTGGTGGTGGTTAGCTTTTATGAAGCAGCAGCGGGGGATCCCTAATAGCTTGTCCGCGCGCTGGGCTACGCGTGCTTTTTCATGCAAATCGATTTTTGCGCGCTTGGTACACACACACACACACACACACACACACACACAAAATACATTATATATCGACGCCGCCGATCGTAACATTTCAAAATTAAAGACGACGCGAGCGGAATAAGGCCTTATCTCTCTCTTCTTGAGTTACTTATATCATTACGTATACGGCATCGCATGCATCATCGCGCGCGATGCATCGAATTGTGCACGTACGGAGGCACACGAGTAAACCCGTCTCTCGGTCGGCTTCGGCGCGCGAGGCAATTATCATAATGTCTCTCGGCGCGCAGTTGATATAAGCCCCGAGAATCGCTTACTAGGGATTCCTGGGAAATGCGATTACCTCGGAGAGTCACGCTCAATAGCGCCGTACAGCTAGTATATTTAATATCATCGCGTGAAAGCAGCTACGTGTGGATACGATAAGACACTGTATAAGTATTGCGCGTGCTGCTGCTGGGCGAGACGACGCGCATATTATAGATGAGGAACGAGTTCGAGAGGAGAGAGTGAGAACAAAAAATCAGCCCATGTAGTATATCTATGCGTGTACGAGGAGGCGTTCGATAGAAATATATAAATAATATTAAGTGTCGTTTGCCTCGTAAATTCGCAGCCCTCGCGCGGCGCGTCGGCAGTATATAGAGCCTCCCTCGTGGGAGTTACATATACATGCGCATACGAGTCATCGGCTGTGCGTATACGAGAGTGCAGTAATAAATAAAAATCGGAAATACAATGCGTTTTCATCGGCGGAAGGCGACGGCGTGCAAAATTGAACGAGACAGTCGCGCGTATTTTATAAATGCATAAATTGATTTTACGACTTGCAAAATTCATCGTCTCGCGCGATGATCGAGCGCGTATTATAACCACGCAAATATGCCTACATATTGACACATAAATGCAGCACACGCGTGTGCGTATTTATATACCATACATAGATGCATGTCGCGCACGAGAGTCGAGTCGAGCGCGTGTGCAAATACGCGGACGCCGTTCTTTTTCTTCGTCTTTTTCTTATATTTTTTTTTTTTTTAGTACTCTTGCTCGACTTTTTCTTCGTCTTCCTCTGGCTTGGCTTGGCTCGCTTGACAGAAAACGCCTCTCTCTCTCTCCTCCTGCAGCATTACTCTCCTCTATAACACTCTGAGATTAAGAAATCTTTTGGCTTTGAAACGCTTTCTCGTGACTTTTTAATTTTAATTACTCCCGCGCGCGCGTGCGAGAGAGTGAGCGAGCAGTAGTAGCAGCTGTTGCAGCAGCAGTTGCAAGCTCGCTCTTTCTCTCTCTCTTGCTTATCGCGCTTTTTGAAAAGCGACTGCGAACGCTCATACATTAAGTATATCTGTGTATATACTACACGCGCCTATGCGTGCGTTTGTATGTATACATGTTTACGTGTGTACACGAAATATTTCCATAATAAGTATGAACGGTACGACGTGCAGCTTAGCGCTCGCAGCTCTCGTCGTCGTCGAGTGCACGCGCGCGACGGCAAAAACGTCACATCCGCGTATACGCGCGTATATTGCTATGCATTAAATGCGAAATGAAGTATGTACGGGAGCAGCAACAGCAGTAGTATACCTTTTGTCTCTCGGTACGTATGTACATATATGTACCCGAGATTCATGACTTATATTCAAAAATTTATTTTCTTTGGAAATCTCGCGACGCAGATTCAGGTCAAGCCTGTTACGACGACGACTGCTGCTGATGATGATTATCACGATGATGAAAACGAGTGTATTGCCTCTATGAGAGAGAGTTGAACATTTTTTGCCCTCCACCACTCGGTGCAATTATTCGCTCTCTCTCCTTTTTCTCTCTCTATATATGCCACTATATTTAAAGCTCTGCGCGCGTGAGAATCGATGCTGTATGTATAATACGCACAACTCGCACTCTTGCTTTTTTTTTCCTCTACCCTCGGCTTGCCGCGCGCGCGCATGTGTCTATATAAATGAGAAAAAAAGGTGTATAATACGTGCTCTAGCGAGCGAAACTTTTCTCTGATAGCGGCAAATTCTGCAGCAGCGCGCGTGCCTTTTTTTCCTTCTTCTCCTGCCATCTCACACCGGCTTCTCTCTTTTCTGCGCCACCACCGCGCAATAAATATCTCGCTCTCTTCTAGCCTTCGAGGAATAAATACTCTGTCAACGCGCTGCGCGCGAGGGTAAAAATACAATGTATAACCGCGCGCGTTGCGGGTAGTAGTAGCGAGTGTTGGGGACACCATTTCCCAGGTAATGTAGACAATCGAGCGTGACTTTGCCATCGGAACAGGCGCATGGTGTGGCAGGCAACCCGATTCTCACTGCGTCGGGGAAGTAAGGCAAATAGATAAGATAAGCGTCGTACGTATAACACGCCGCTATGTTATAGCAAGGCGACGAACACCCTCATCTTCAATGAATATGAGTCGAGCGGGCGGCGTGTATATAAAACGCGCGTGAAAAGCCAAGTTATTACATTTGTGCCCTCCTGCTGTATATCTGCTTGTATATAATATAATACCTCGACTCAAAGTGTGCAATGTCTATCTACTATCCTAGTACCCGTATATTCGTGCGTTCTCGAAACGAACGAGAAATGAATGGGTTGAAAAAAAAAGAAACGGAGCCGAACGGGAGAGGCGAAATTAACAATGGTTATTTTTATCGACTCCGTGCTGCAGAGCCCGCGGCGCGTGTATAGGGCAAATATGCACAGCGCAGTAGTGCATGCGTATATATATCGCCCACCGATCTATTTCAAGTTTTCTCTCTCGCTTTCTCTCTCTCCTACAAATACGACATGTATGCGGCGGCGGTGCAGCAGCATAGTTAGCGAAGCCCGTGCCATGCCATGCGATGCAACTGCGGGCTGCGCTGCTTCGACGACGATATCCAGGCTATGCAACGCGCGCATTCGTCAACGAACGCCTCTACTTCTTCTTCTTCTTCGTCTTCTCTCGAATATATCTACTTCTTCTGCTCTTCTTAAACTTGGCAAACTCGATTTCTGCGCGTCTCTATCTCTCTTTCCTTTCTCTCGGCACTCCTCTCTCATGCGAACACACATATATTTGCACCCGCTATGATATACCACCGCGAACGCACGGCGAAGCGCAAAAACTGCATCGCCACGCAAAAGAGCGTCATCAGCTGTATATATGTTTGTGCGACAAGTATGTGTGTGTGTAGGAGATATGGTTTTGTCTCCTGATGATGTGCTGCGCTCGCGAGAGAGGCGTGCTTGGCATTTTAATGCCTCCTGACCCACCCCCTTCTTCAATCTTTTTTTATTTTTTACTTTCTTTCCTCGCTCTGTCTCTCTCTCTCTCTCTCTCTCTCTCTCGCTCCATCGTCGAGTGCTATACTGTAATAACAGATGCTTTTAGGTTTTTTCTCATCCGCGACCGCTGCTCTTCTTTTTTATTCTTTTTTTTCTCGTATTTTCATATATTTTTTTTTTTTTTTTTTGGAAGATGCACTTTTCGTTTTGACCTGTAACGAACGTCGGAGTACAATATAGATATAATACATAAGTACATCCAAGCAATCTTTTATTATATTTACTACGGTACTATACGCCGTACATTCTATAGATATATGATGATGGAACATGGCCATTTTGTGAAACGTGCAATAAAAAGTTAATTAGCTTGGAAAACTTTTACTCGCCGCCTCGCCGACCCCCAATCGCAGCAAGAGTGAAATCGGATTAACTGCGGGAATTGATGAAAATACCTTGGCCGCGCGGTGATTGATTTTTTTTTTATACAAATATCGCCTGCAGCCTGCCACGCCGCCGTCACGATGCGCCTATATCTATTTTTTCGTGATGCTGTATGCTCTTCAATAATGAAGCCCACGCGCGCTCGCGTAGTTCATTCGCCGCGGCGCGCAAGCTCATTATCCGTGAAACTTACGCAGATAAAACGTCTCTCTCTCTCAATCGAGGTATGTATTATATATATAACGCCGCACCCGCGTTACAATAGTTATATTAAAATTGAACCGCTGCGCGATCTGCGCCGAGGGAACTTTTAACGAGATTTTTGCTAGAATAATACTTACATCAGCTATTGAAAGCTCTCCTACGACTTCTACTGCTGCTGCTGCTAGTTTGAAGGCACAGTCGTCCGAATTTTCTTAATCGGTAAGCGTGACTTGCGGAGCTCTATGACGCGGGCCGCCGCTATATGCACTAATATGCGTAGTAGCGATCCGTTCGTATGCATGTTATCGGCAAAGTCAGAAAAGCATAAGATTTTTGGAGCTTATCGCAACGCTAATTTAATTCATTCTAATTCTAATTTCATTGTACCGACGTAAATCCCTATTAATACTTAAGGTACCGCTAGATGGCGTACGTACAATTTTTAAGAAATCGAAAGATAAACAGCAGAGTTCTTGTAACATATAAGAGTTATAGTCTCTTATGCATCGAAATGTTTTCGCTTATTCCGGAATAAATGTATTATAACTGCGAATTAAATCATAACACAAGAAATACTAAGGTTATGATTAACATAAGAACACGTACATTTGGTGTGCTGTTTGATATTAAAAGTTTTCCATAATCCGATAAAAAGCCATCAAATATGATAGTGTCATTCTCAAAATCTACAAAAAAAGTTCACGATCTGAATTTTTGTCCGGGAAATTATAAAATTAATTCATTTACATTGAATAACTCACTGCGCTAAAAGTTTCGTAATTCATGAGAATCGTAGGTACAACGGTAAGAGTGCAAGGATTTGCAGTTCTGAGGATCATTAAAATGATCAAACGTCTTTCTTTTACTGAGAATAAGTACCATTTGGCACCGTAACTGAAAGGGTATTTGTATACAAGTTTATTTTTAATCATGGTATAGGTTAATATATAATTACCAGTTTCTATTCAATTGGTCGCAAGCTTGTATTATATCATCACTTCGAAATCTCGCACCGAATCCTGAGCTAGCTGGCGATATCGCGAACCTAGGACGAGAACTTATTTACGTAATCATTTATTCCAACGGTCACGGGACCCGTTACAACTCATCTTTCTTCTATCAAAGTAAACGTAGGTATTATGAACTAACGATAGACGAAGTCGTTCAATCCTTCCCAGTATAAAACTGATCTATTCAAAAATAAAATTTAAACTGAGCTCAAGAGCTTGTGTAAACTAATGCAACATGTTACTTTCATGAATATTAAAATTTTAATACACTTGATAAAAGCAAAGAATTGTATTATTTATTTTTCTTGTGAATCAGAAAATAGTGGAAAATAGCCAAGATATACTTTAGAATCGTGAAATGTATACATCGTAAAAACTTTAATTGAATTCAACCCGAATTTCCGCACGCGCTTATATAGAAAAGAAGTCGCAGGAGTAGATTAACTCGAGACATACCAGACTAACCGGACTCTCGTTTAATACAAAAAGGAAAGACAAAAAAAAACAACAGCATCTCGAAAAGCACGTTAAAAGCTTCGATGCGTATTATATACACATCGCCCGAGCAAACAAAAGGAAAAATGTATCGATGACAGTCCTCCGAAGCATGTGTGTATATGCCACGGAACGTAGAACGGCGAAAGTTTCGAGTGTCCATCGAAAGCTCGGTCGACTCCCTGGAGAAGTACTACCCATCGCGTGTAACGCCTTGTATTATATATGGGTCAGATTCAGAATTTTTCAAATAAACCTGCGGGCGAGGTTCACGGATTTTCCTGAAATTTTGGTATGTTATAGTACATGATAAAAAAGTGCCAAAACCAAAATTTTGGACCCCCTCCCCCCTCCTACCCCCCTCCTCCCCTATAGACGTCCACTTTCTATCTACATTTTTTCTGAAGGCCTGAAGTTATTAAAAAATCTGAAAAAATTCATGAAGGTACTTTTCAACAATCCAAACAATCTTGAATTTTTTCAAATTTCTTGAGTGCTTCAGGCCTTCAGAAAAAATCATTGAAAATTTAAATTATTTTATTTTCGGTGAAATGGTTCGATATACCAGACCGGAGTATTTTTTTCTGAATTCTGACGTCAAAAAACGATTCCTTGAATTTTTTCAGAATTTTTCATTCATGTCCATTCAGCCTAGAGCTGAAAAACCGCTTTTTTTCACGAAAATAATTTTTTTAAGGCGCTACGGAGCCTCAAAAAATCTGGAAAAATTTTTTTCTCATTTTGTTCATCAAAATACATAATCTCAAATTTTTTCAGATTTTTTAATTGAAGGCGATAGCGTCTGGAGCCGAAAAACGTTATTTTTAACAAAAAAGGTTCCTGGAACCCGATGGTTCCGGTAAAAAAATTTGAAAAAATTTTTTTTGAATTCCTTGTCAAATTTTAATAAATTTTGACCGTCGCAAAATTTCGATTGGAGCTTCCTAGCTCATTCTAGAGCATAACAAAGATTAATGCGAAATTCTGAAGACATTCATCATATTTAAATTTTTTTCAGATGTCTTCAGAATTTCGCATTAATCTTTGTTATGCTCTAGAATGAGCTAGGAAGCTCCAATCGAAATTTTGCGACGGTCAAAATTTATTAAAATTTGACAAGGAATTCAAAAAAAATTTTTTCAAATTTTTTTACCGGAACCATCGGGTTCCAGGAACCTTTTTTGTTAAAAATAACGTTTTTCGGCTCCAGACGCTATCGCCTTCAATTAAAAAATCTGAAAAAATTTGAGATTATGTATTTTGATGAACAAAATGAGAAAAAAATTTTTCCAGATTTTTTGAGGCTCCGTAGCGCCTTAAAAAAATTATTTTCGTGAAAAAAAGCGGTTTTTCAGCTCTAGGCTGAATGGACATGAATGAAAAATTCTGAAAAAATTCAAGGAATCGTTTTTTGACGTCAGAATTCAGAAAAAAATACTCCGGTCTGGTATATCGAACCATTTTACCGAAAATAAAATAATTTAAATTTTCAATGATTTTTTCTGAAGGCCTGAAGCACTCAAGAAATTTGAAAAAATTCAAGATTGTTTGGATTGTTGAAAAGTACCTTCATGAATTTTTTTAGATTTTTTAATAACTTCAGGCCTTTAGAAAAAATGTAGATAGAAAGTGGACGTCTATAGGGGAGGAGGGGGGTAGGAGGGGGGAGGGGGTCCAAAATTTTGGTTTTGGCACTTTTTTATCATGTACTATAACATACCAAAATTTCAGGAAAATCCGCGAACCTCGCCCGCAGGTTTATTTGAAAAATTCTGAATCTGACCCATATATACTCTTGCTTACATATATCCAAGCGTGTCGTCGAGTCGTCGCTCCTTACGCCGCTTCTCCTGTCACTATACAAGCTTCTTTGTTCTGCCCAGGTTTATCAGCTTAATTCCGTTAATGGGGGTGTAAAGGGAGACTTACAACATACTACTTCGGCCTCGTTTGAATATCTTAATCCCAGAGTGGTGATACTTCTCGCGACGCGCGTTACACGCTTATGCCTACAAGTACGCGTGCGTGCACAGTCGAGAGGGTAGATGAGTAGAAAATCGATCCGATCTCGCCTAATATAACACGAAAAAAAAAGCTTACATCGGCGCGTCGACGGAAAATGTGCGTGAACGCGGGTATGCGCGAGAGCCAGCCTTGGAAACGAATTACTTTTCGATTCGGACTCTCGTCTGTGCGTCCGATAACGAGAAAAAAAATCGATCATATAATATACGGTTTTGCTATTGGCATCGCACAGAGACGGCAATGGGAATAATCGATTGTGACGAGTTCCAAAGGCAGACCAACTCGCCTATATTGGCCGGATCGCATAATGCGCGCACGCTTATAATATATAACACGTTTCGACTGAATAAATGTTTTGCAAGATGGGTATATATAGTATGGTTTCGATTAGCTTTACTCCGACTTTCCGAGGCGGAGCAGTCTCAGCTCTCACGCACGCACACACACACACACATGATGATTGTGCTTCAAAAATAGCTTTTTACAGCTCCGAGCTCGAGCCATCGTACAATTCCTTCGACGTGCTGCTGCCGCTGCTTACAACTTGGGCGCACTTTTTGTCGTGCGCATTATTATCGTATTCATTTTGTTTACGCGTTTTGTTGTTGTTTGTTTTTACTCGTTTGATATACTCGTATACAGCAAAGCGACTAATTTATGCGACTTGCGCGCGCGCGTGACTGACGTGGACGAGTTATAGTACATTATATTTCGCCGAAACAGGATTTTATTTTCTCTCTCTCTCTTCGCGTCGGTTGCTCGACGAAATTCAGTTATAAGCAAATGACATTATAAAAATGAAAAATGCGCCATGCAGCGACTATACATGGGGGATGAAAAAAAGACCATATTTATATCATACTCGTATACATGGAGTACATTCGTCGCAAACGGGATATTTCATGGTAACTAGCGCGTGCACATGCGTGCGCCACGCGGCGTATCTTTCTGCGTTACGCTTTGTTTCAATCAACGTGCTACATACATATACGAATATGCGTGCTCGATGTTATTACACATACACATACACAGAGGCAAGCGCAGCGCAAGAGGCAAGTCGTATTATATAGGCTAGCAAGGCATTCCTTTGGAAACGAGGCGTACCTATAAATGGATGTAAAAGCTCCATAGGGCCTGTAAGTTTTATACTCCCGGTATATACATATAATATTATGCAAAGCGCTGTGCGCGTGGTAAATTTCTTCTCTCTCCATCTCGGTTATGCTCTTTCCACCTGACTATATATTATCTGCGTTCAACTTTGCTGCGGCACAGGATTCCGCGTCGCGTCTTTGTGAGCGCTGGGCTAGCTTTATATTTCCCTCGTATATATTGTTATATGGTTCACAGAGTCACCGCGAAGATATGTACACGGGACAATTTGGGCAGCCCTTCCGAGACAAATCGATAAATTTTCGTATACTCCAAAATTGTATACTTACTTGCGGAAATTCATTTTCGAGTTTATAACTCGTTATAATTACGTTGCGGAGCTCGTTTAACGATTGCAACCACCGCAAGGATACGCGTTCTTTTTTCTTTTTTAGCTCGTTCCAATATATAACCTTTGCGTGCGTGTATGCGGCCAAAGTTTCATTTTCTTTTACGATGCTGAAAACAAAAAATAAAAATACGAAGAAGGGAGAGAAATTTTTCTTCGACGTTGGTACTTTTTATGGCAATCTAGACCCGAGGAGGGAGAGAGAGAGGAAAGCGAGTGAGCAGAGCAGAGACGACGATTTATTTTGCCCTTATTTATGGACCCGACGAAAAAAAAATGAGGAAGTGAACATCCAGCGTGTGAGGGTGGTCGAGAGCTCATACGCTTATACGTATACCGGAGGTGCACATTTGTAAAATGTATAGCATTTTGCGCTTCATAATTTATGTATGAAAATATCAGGTCTGGTCAGCTGCGACTACTACTGCTGCTGCTGCTGCTGCTGCTAATAAACAAAAGTATGCTCCGTACGCGCGTAGCTTTATAATTCAGAGACAAAATTACACGTTTTTCGCATGTATACGTATGTATATATGGGCAAACAACTGCGTTATTTATTCAATTGGAAATGGCGCGTTTGCCACCCACGATTGCCCCGCGCGTGTCTATCTGCGCCTCTGTATACGAAAAAAGAATTCAAAGCGAGAGGCGGTGCACAGAGAGAGAGAGAGAGAGAGAGAAGCTCATAGGATGTATCTTTTAAAAATTTCATCGTCGCCTTATCAAACTTGTGTCGCATAGTTGAGAAAAAGCGAAAGAGCAAAAGAGAGAGAGAGAGAGAGAGAAAGAGAGAGAGAGAGAGAGAAAGAGAGAGAGAGAGAGAGAGCAAGCGAAAGAGGATAAGGGCTGCTTCGGGCAATTTGCTTTGGCGCTCGGCTATGCTCGCTCGCCCGCTTGCTCGTTCGGCGCGCATATCCTTTGCAATTTTTATTTTATTGACGCCTCGGCGCAAAAACTAACTTTGGCTCGGTATCAAAGTTCCATAGGAAAGATTAGACTACTGCTAGTGGTAGTAGTAGTAGTAGTGAAGAAGGGTGGGGGGGGGGGGNGGGGGCAAGCACCATACACAAAATAATCCAACGTCTTTTGATAGTCACTAAAAGTTTCCGAGTGTATATCGCGACGGCGGCAGCAGTCGCTGCTACCGCCGCCTCGGTAGATTCTTTTTATCCGCTCCAGAGATTGGTTCGTCTTTTGCTATACAGCTCGGTGCAAGTCACTTTCGTGTGTTTTAGGGTATATACCTAGACGCGAGTTTATGCTTGTACGGAGGCAAAAATGTTATTACGGTTGACGTAGCTTTCTTTTTCTTACGTTCTCTCTCTCTCGAGCGGTAGTTACAGCGGTGTAGTACAACTGTAGCAGCAGTGAGCAGTAGTAGTTGCTGCTACGGAGATTTGTATCCGCCGCTCGGGCTGCTGACTGCCGCCGCTCTGCCTGCCGCTGACAGGCTGTTTATTATTTCAAGGATGCCTTTGATGAAGCTGCTGCAGCGCAGCGGCAGCGGCTCTATACACATACAACTCCGTATGTATACAGCTCGACAGTCGAAATTTTCATTTGCTCGAAAAATACAGTGTAGCGCGATTTTATATATCACGTGTAAAAGCGCCACAAACAGCGAATATAATCCGATATCTGTTTTATTTCGTTTTACAGGTGAACGGCCAGGACGTGTCGAATTCTAGTCACGAGGACGCAGTGAGGTGCTTCGAGTCGGCCCAGGAGCCGATACTCGTGGAGGTGCTGCGACGACAACAGTCCTCCTCATCCACCTCCCACACAACGACGCCGACGACGACGACGGTGTTGGCTCAACACAACGGCAACGGCAACAACAACATTAGCGGCAGCAGTCCCTCGACCTCGTCGCAGTCGTCCAGCCCCCACGACGAGGGCAACGCCAGCTGCGGTAACAATTCGAGTTCGCCGGCTCAACAGCAGCAGCAGCAGACTCAACAGATGGACGAAAACAGCCGAGAAAATGCCTTTACACTGCTCGTGTCGACGGCTGTGCAGACCGACTGGGCCGGTCTGGTGGACGACGACGAGGACGACGACGAGTTCGGCGTGACGCTCAGGCCGCACGACGCCGACGAGCAGACCAACGACAGCCTCGACGATATACTCGCCCACGACATCGACTTCGAGGTGAGAAAAAAATTTTTTTTTTTTTTTACAGCTCGTTATACTTTTGCGAGATTCGTTTGTACGCGTATTATACTTATTAAAGCTTTTTTACTTTAAGCTCTGTACTTTGCTCGGCTCTCTCTCTTTCCACGCGCTACTTATTCGTGCATTGAGCTCGGGCATCTAATTTTTTTCTCCCTCTCCCTCTTGGCCCTTTTCTCTTATATATCTTTCAAAGCAGTCTTTGAAAATTCCCAATGCGAAAAAAATCCGGCCGGCTTCTAAAAGATTGAATCGTATCAAAGCACTTACACGCGTGCGCACGCTGTACGTAAGGATTAGAGCTTTCGCGTACCTTCAACGCGCGTACATTCAATACGTCTTTAATTATTATTTTGCTTACTCCGTGAGAAAGCTTTGTCGATAGGCTCGTAAACGAGTTTTTGAGCCGACTTTTTCAGCCAAGTGTCGTAGAATAATTTTGCTTACATGTTTGTAAATTAGATTGAATTTAGTAATGTGGATGAAAACTAAAAATGTTATTTTCTGATTAATATTAACGAAAAAATTCTTTGGGTTTTTCGTATGGTTGAAGGGAGGAGTATAATTTTTCCGCAGTGACTACCAAAGAAGAGCAGTTTAATTTTAATTTAAGATACAAACCGTGAAAATCCGTTGATTATTTTGAAAGTTACATCCTGAAAATTAAAAATGTTTTTTTTTCTTATTTTTCGAAAAATTCTGTTTTTGCATAGCATTAGGAGAGTAATTATTTTTTTGAATTTTCGTAGCCACTAGTAGTAACCTTCTTTGTTTTCCTCCAGGCAAGTGACCGGTAGTGACGACTGTAAAAACGACCTATATGAATAAAAAGGTTAGGTTTTGTTGGATGTTTTTAATTAACGTTCTGAAACTGAAGTAAGATTTTTCTATAATTCCGACTCTATTGTCAGGCTCAAGTAATTTTTTTGGAATATTTGTTTATCATATTTATCATTGCCATTTCAATGTAGTTTTAATGACACGCGAGTACATTTATGTACCCCAGTAAATTATGACGAACAACAACAGTCGACTGTAGAGGGGGCATATAGCATCACGGAGCTATCACAATCACGGGTTCACCTCATAGTTCAGTGAAAACTTACATGAAATTGCATTTTTTTGGGGAGAGATGAAACATAGTCTACTTCGTGTTTTTGGGTGCGCTGAATTCATTGCCGATGTTATTTTTTACCTACAACATCAGCGTCAGGTTGAAAATCGAGGGTGAAAGAGTTTTTCGCTGATATCTCGCGAACGAAGCAAGATACAGAAAAACTAATTGCACCAATCGATTCCTCGTGAAATTTTACATCGAATTACACTTTAAACTTTTCAAGTGTCGGTGCAAAATTGTTCACAATATTGAATAATTAGTTTACAGCGGTCGGCGGTAGTGGGGGCCGACAGCGAAGGGGAAGCGACATATCGCGGCGCCGCCGGACTAGTACTACTCATCATTGCAGGAGTAGTGTGTTCAATCACTCTATTAGCGAAATTCCTGCAGTAAGCAAGTGTTTACAAATTGATGAATTCGAGGTACAGAGTTGTTGACTACTTGAGGCGCATAACCTCGAATATTTTTTCCCTTTACTTTGTGAAAACTCCCAGTAATTGTATTTAATTAAGTGAGTGATGGAAAGCAACGGGAGTATAGTTAGGTACGACCTTTTTTATCCTGTTCATGATGTTTTTGAGCCATATCGTTTGATCTAAATTTCTTATTCTCTAGGATTAAGGTAGAACCTAATGATGATTGGTCAGAAGCAGGTGGAGGCTATAATTCCAATTCCGCAAAGTCTTGCGATGCCAAAAACTTTAAAACATTTTCGTTACGTAGACCTTCAGTGAGTTCAATGATTTTAATTAGGTTCTAATTTTTCACTATCCAAAATTATAACACGATTTCAACTTTAGGCAAATGACATGAATGAGGCTTTTGTATCATCAGAAGAATTAGAAGAAAAAATTTACATCGATTTGGAATGCAAAAATGTTAAACCTGAAGTGCTATCTACAAGTGTCTGCAAGTCTGAGTATCAAAATTGCAACTCTTTTGTGAAAAAAGAAGACGGATATCAGGCAAATCACAATAATGATCAAAAGCTAATAATTTTAATAAAAAAAAATTTGATTACGACTATAACTGTCGATTTCAAGAAAAATCTCAATGCAAGACCAACGTATCCGAGAAGGTGAAAATATTGGAAAAAATGGTTCATAAGTACAGTCTGTATCGACAAACACATAAAAAAAAAGTAATAGAGAGTACCCTCACGAAGCACATAAATTCAGAACATAATCGTAGCAAACCTTTTGAATGTGATATTTGCCAAAAATCATTTGGACGAACAAATAATCTTAAAAGGCACATAATTACAGTATATGATCATATCAAACCCTTTGAATGTGAAATTTGCCACAAATCATTTGGATTCAATGGTGATCTCAAAAAACACATAATAGAAGTACATGATGATACAAAGCCTTTTGAGTGCGAAATTTGCCACAAATCATTTGGACAAAAAAGTCACCTTGAAAGTCACGTTAATACAGTACATAATCGGATCAAACCCTTTGAATGTGCAATTTGTCACAAATCATTTGGATTTAAACAGAACTTCAAAACTCACATTGATACAGTACATGATCATATCAAACGTTTCGAATGTGAAATTTGCCACAAATCATTTGGAGAAAAAGGTGCTCTTAAAGTTCACATAAATACAGTGCATCATCGGAGCAAACCATTCGAGTGTGATATTTGCCACCAATCATTTGGATTTGAACAGAGCCTCAAAACTCACATTGATACAGTACACAACCGTAACAAACCCTTCGAGTGCGAAATTGGCCACAAATCATTGGGACTAAAATCTAATATAAAACGTCACGTGGACGAAGTGCATATGCGTAACAATTCCTTTAAAAGTGATATTTGTCGCAAGTCATTTTTTTCCAAGGACAACCTCAAAACTCACATAAACGGAGTACATAATTGATACAAACCCTTTGTATGTGAAATTTGTCATAAATCATTTATTTATAAACATCTCCTCAAACGTCACATGAATTCGGTATATGATCGTAGCAAATCTTTTGAATGAGAGATGTGTCTCGTGTCGTTTTTTTATAAGAAGTATCTAAAAATCCATATTACGGCGGTACATAATCGGAGTAAATCTTTCGAATATAATGTTTGTCACAAGTAATATAGCCGCAAGGATAACTTCAAAACCCTCGTAAGTTCAGTACATAATCGTTAAAGTGCGTGAGACTATTTTCAAGACGTTTGGATGCAATGGAGGCTTCGGCAATTACATTAGTACACTACATAATTTCAGACATTTTTTAATATTAATATACTTTCATTCTTGCGAAAAACAATAAAGTATTTAAACTCTTATTAATTTTTTCGTGATTGTGTAAAACCTTCTACTCTCCTGTCTTTTATAATAAGTACAGTTGGAAATGAACGGGCACAAACCGTATTCAATCATCATGATTGAATCATGTTGTGAAGAATTCAAAAACGTCCTTAATGTATTCCGTTTAGCTAAATCCATCGAGTAATTACAACGCTAATCAAGACTTGACTTAAAAAAAAAGAGTTATCTAAACAATATTTTCCAAGTATCTATTTCTTATTGGTATGTTAGTAGAAAACCCCTATCTTTAAAATAATGAAAAAAAAACGAAAAAGCAAGTTAACCCCTACAAATGATTTCTATACACGCAGAAAATTCGACAGCATCAAGAGTCGATAAAAAAGCTCGGTAAGTGGTAATAATTCAATCTATCCAAGCAAAGCGTATAGTGTATTTAATGATCGAAAGACATTCTTTCACAATAATCGCTCAACTCCGACTAAGTACGTTAATAGGTCCGTAAATTCTTAGATATGTATGCGGCCGAATCTCTGTGAAATCAAACGTCAAATAAATCTTTTGTCTTGCATGTCATACATGTGTCCAAATTTAATCAAAATTTTCGGATAATCCATCACTCTTTTCTCAGAAGTCCGCAGTAGTTTTCTAAAATACATTCGTAAAAAAGTAATGACTTGATCGTGTCCTAAAATAAAAGGGTGTGTGATTATTCGTTAGAATTGATGGCGCCAACATTATGTAGAACGCAAATTTTGAAATTCATAACAATGTTATATCCTTTGAGTCTCACGCAGTGGATTAATATCTTACGCATAAGAAGCGCGTTGAAAGATGGTTATGCTATAAATTGGTTTATCAGTAAATTTTTTATGATTTTTAATTGTAAGAAAGTTAAAATTGCGTGACACGCATTCAATAGGTGAAGATAAATTTAGAAGATTATGTATACAAATGATTTGTGTCAAATATTATACTCAAAAGGCTTTGTAAGATCATATATTGTTATTATGTGTATTTTAAGGTTACAGTTTTGTCCAAATGATTTGTGACAAATATCACATTTAAAGGGTTTACTACGATCATGTACTGCTATTATGTGTTTTTTGAGATCACTCTTGTATCCAAATGATTTGTGACAAATCTCACATTCAAAGATTTTGCTACGATCATGTACAGCCAATATATGAGTTTTAAGATGACTTTGGTATCCAAATGATTTGTGACAAATTTCACACTCGAAGGGTTTGATCCGATCATGTACTGCATTTATGTGTCTTTTGAGATAACCTTTTATTCCGAATGATTTGTAACAAGTATGACACTCAAAAGGCTTTGTATCATCATGTACTGCTATTATGTGTATTTTGAGGTTCTGTTTTGGTCCAAATGATTTGTGACAAATATCACATTCAAAGGGTTTGCTACGATCATGTGCTAAACGTATATGCTTATTGAGATTACCTTTTTGTCCAAATAATTTTTGACAAATTTTACATTCGAAGGGTTTCTTATGATCGTGTATTGAACTTACGTGAGTTTTCAGGCTAACCTTGCTTGAAAAGGATTTGTGACAAATTTCGCATTCATTTAGTTTAATGCTCTTGTGTGTTGTATTGATATGTCTTTTTATACTTATTTCTCCTTTGTAAATTATTTTATAACAATTAAGTTTATGAGACAATATGGTTTTTGTTTTTTCATTAAATATTTTCACTTTCTTGGGTTCACCTAACTTCAATTGGGATTTTTCTGGAAGTGGATAGTTATCGTCATAATCGAATTCTTCTTTTATCAAAATTATCGGATCCTTATGGTTCAAGTACTTTGTCTGAACTTGGTTATTTATTCCTTCAACTGGTGGATAATGTATATTCTCAGATTTGCAAATGTTTTTCGATAGAGACGTCGATTCAGATTTAACATCTTTGCACTCGAATTCTATGGATACTTTTTCATCTAATTTATTATCTTGATTAATGTGATCAGCCTAAAATTAAAATTGCATAATAATATTTAGATAGTGATATAACAGAACATCATTTGAATCAAAGGACTCACTGATGATTCATAAAATGGCGATGTTTCAACATTTTTAACTTTGTATGAGTTGATCGGGTCGAAAACAAAATCATCGCCTATACCCTACAGGATATCATTTGGCTCTTGCTTCACACTGGAGAATAATCAAGTTTAATGAAGCAATTGCGACAAAAATATCATAGTATGCACAAAAATAGCTATACCTAACTGTTTCCCCAATGCTCATCATTTGCTTTGTATGTGAATTCACTTTGAATTTTCACTCTATACACTATGAGAAATAATACGAGGATATGTGACTCGAGCAACCAATATTGAATTTCGATTTAAGATGGGGACATCTATTCTTTGACTGATATTATTTGTAAACACTTGCTCACCTATAAGAATTCGAATCTTAGTTGGCGACTGAACACGCTGCTCGTAACAAGGTGATCTTGCTATTGTAATATTTCTTTGGCGATTTTTTCCCACTCTACGTCAATATACCGCTCATCTTAGTGTATTGCAATGTGATAATATGTTTTTGAAGCTACACTGTAGAAATAATCATATCTTCAAGAGGAAGCTCTTTGCCAATACCAACAGTTTTTTTTTAAGTTCGAAGATTATTATAATTATTATTATAACGTGCACAAGAGAACTTGTGCCTGAGTATGCGTGAGATGTATCCCAGTTCGGATACACTTTACACGTGGCTGCAGCGTAAATTTTTATATGCATATGATATATCGGCAACTCGATCGCTCCAAGTCCAAGAAGTTGTCGACTTCGTCGTCATCCCTCGCGACGATGCCATTACCTCTGCGCGTCGTGATGCTGCTGCTGCTTGTGCAGCGAGTGAACAAAGTCAAACATTATACACTGCCCGGGGCTAATAATTAGATTCGTCCATACACCTACATCTATATACCTAGCGTTACAGCTCGTGCACTTCGAAAGCTGCTAAGTGCACCTTGGCGAAAGCTCCCGTCCCCCGCCTCTCCACCGGTCGGGCACCGGCTATACTACTACTTCTGCTACTAATATATACTACTGCTATATACGTGTAATAATATACATCGTGTAATTTTCAGTTGCCGAACTGCACCGATTAAATATGATTATTAACGTTATATATGTATGTATATTATGTTCGCAGGAGGTGACGTTACGGAAGGTGGGCAGCGCCGAGAAGCTCGGCCTCACCGTCTGCTACAGCTCCGGCAGCGAGGACGCCGACACCGAGGTCTACATCTCCGAAATAGTTCCTGAGAGCCTGGCCGCGCGCGATGGCCGGCTTCGCGAGGGCGATCAGATTCTGCGGGTAAGAGAATTACCGCTGCAGCAGCTTTTTTTTCTTTATTATATATGACCTTTCATGCTCGTGCCTTTGAGCGAGCCCCTTACTACCACTCAGCTGCTGCTGTCGCTAATAGGCTTATTATGATAATAAAGCTCTCGGCCCAGGGTTCGCTTTTGGGGGGAAAAAATGAAAAAAAAAGACGAAGGAAAAAGAAATCGATCCTCGAGAGAGTCTAGTTTAAATCATTTTTAAGCATCGCCTCCTGTATTATATATTATATCCTCCTTTTTTGCACAAACGCCACGGTACGAAGGTAGAGGCGCGCGCGAGCTTTAAATTACATCGTGCTTTGCATAATGCCTAATAAAAGGCCTGCGTTTGCTGCCGCTGCTGCTGCTACTGCTGCTGCCTCGGCTCACTCGGTACCTTTATAAATACGTGTATATACTTACACATACATACATACATATACTGACACGACGAGTTATGCCGCTTGTGTATAGCTCTATACAATATACGCGCAGGAGGAGAGTGAAATTTAACGTCGATGACGACGACGACTACTACCACTACTGCTACTACTACTATTCGCTTGCGGTATACGCGAATGGGTAGGGAATTCAGATTATACCGCCTTGGGGCTCTTTCTCTCTAGCTGTTACTACGTATTATCGTGTGCCGCTGCTGTGGCTGTAGCTGAAGCTGCTGCACCCACACACACACACACACACACGTGCAAAAGTCTCTCTCCGCCTGTGTGTGCTCCGCCGTCGAGTTGCGGCGAAAGCTTTATATACGCAAAACGTGCCCTGCCAGAGAGGGAGAGAGAGAGAGAGAGAGAGAGCCCAACGCTGCACTAGCGGCAGCAGCAGCAGCAACTTTCTCGCTGATTTGCATTAATTTCTAAGTAGTATTTACGTCAACTCTTGTAAGAGCGGATCCTCGTCGCCGCGCCCCCGCCCCCGCCTGCCTGGCCTGCAGGGGGCTCGAAGGCAGGCGCGCGCGCGAGCGAGAGAGAGCTTTTCACGCGCGGTATTATATTATTTGTAGCGCGGTGATAC
This sequence comes from Trichogramma pretiosum, assembly GCF_000599845.2. NCBI lineage: Eukaryota > Metazoa > Arthropoda > Insecta > Hymenoptera > Trichogrammatidae > Trichogramma > Trichogramma pretiosum. Next base: position 264,730 of record NW_019641606.1, on the reverse strand, counting down.
GTACCGTAGTAGGTATATACGAGCCGAGCGCCTGTTCGTGGCGCTCGAATTATGTAGTACCAGGCTGAGGGAGAGCGAGTGAGTTTTCACGAGAATAAATGCACGAGAGAGAAAAAAAAGGTTAAGTATTAAAGATTAAGGTGTAGGTATACGCGAGCGCATGCATGGTGGTGGTGGGTGCCAAAAGAATTAGGGGAGCAAAATCGCAAGGTGTGACGTTTCCTGCCCGTGCTTGTGCAGCGCCGTACGTCGCCTTCCCTGCATACAAATTGAGAGATCGAGCTCGCGACATGCAAAAGGAAGACTTACGTAGCGAACGCGTGCGACGTGTCAATCCTCTACTCGCGTGTCGACTCTTTTTTTTTTATATAAGGGAATCAATTTTCAAGAAATTAAAAGACATGACTTGGCTTTGCCCTTTTGGAGACACGTGCGTGCGTCGAGCGTGTATGCAGAGTTCGACGACCCTGCGTGCTTGTGGATCTAGTATTGCGTGTATATACAGCCAGAAAGCGACGGATATTTTTTTTGTCACTCCTTTTCTTTTTCGTTTCGTACACGCGCGCGTATTGTATGTTATACGACGAACAAGAGAGGATGCACCCGCGACGATATAGTATATATATCTGTGAACCGCTGAGAGAGAAAGAGAGTCAAAAAATATATTCATACGGCGCAAGTTTTGGTGCTTCTTCAATCGTGAATCGCGTAGCTTTTATACACGGCAAGCTACTACCAACAATGAAGAAAAAGGAAAAGAGATTTTATTTTGCCTTTATCTACTTTTTTTTCGTTTCTCTTCCTTCCTCTCCTCTATTTTGTCGCTTTTTTGCCCTCATCCGCGGTGGCGTGCTGCTGCGCGCATGCAACAGCTTTACACAGTTGAAGGCAGCAGCAGCATATTTTTACTCTCTCTTCTCTCGAGGCAGCCGCTGCGTGGTTGCGGTATATGACGGTCGGAATCGACGATGGTGCTCGAATTCGCAGTAGCGCTAGAGCGCGCGCGAGCTTTGATACTTTTTTTTTCAAGGAGGCTTCCTTTTACAGGTAGAGATATATTTACGTATACGTATATATCGCTCGCGCTCGCGTACACACCCACCAAATAACTTCCAATTTGTGTGCGACCTGCCAAAGCTCGTATAGCTGCTGCTGCGCCTCTCTGTTTACATCCGCTGCGGTGTGTGCGGCGGTGGTGGCTCTTTATTTATACACGCAACTTTCATATTTATGCGACAGCGCGTAGTGGAGGAGAGAGAGAGAGCCGTTGCCTCTCGCGGTTACTGTATCTTTTTTTATTTTACTTTTTTTTTAAGATCATTCAGAGAGCAGCCCGTGTGTATCGTTGAATACATTTTCGCGAGAGAGAAAGAGAGAGAGAGAGAGAGAGAGACGTGTGTGCAAATGAAGCCCCCAATGCGCAGCGACACGTGCTCACATAGTTCATATGCGCGCGCGCCTCTTCTTCATTCTCCTCGTTCTCTCTCTCTCTCTCTCTCTCTCTCCTGCTGTTATACTTCTCAGCTGGCGTATTTATGTATGTAAAACTTCGATGAAAATTTCGGCGGTAAAAAATAAATTCGTTGTACTTGCGCCATGCGGTTGTTTTTTTATTACTGCGCAAAAAAATTGTTTTTTTAATCTCGCAAGCTCTCCTCCATTGAGGTCGCGAGCGCGAGTCTTTTATATAGCTGTAGTAGCGCAGCAGCTTCGTCGTATATTTACATCAATGTGTATACCATGTCGATCATCAGGACTCGCCCTGGAGCTGTTGCGTATAGTTATTAATAATGCAGAAAAAATCGATGTAATCGAGTTCTCGTGTAAAAAATGACAAACTTGACGAAAAGAAAAATGAACGTCGTCGTGCATTATCTTACATGTATTGAAAATCGGGGAAACGGCTGTGCTATGTACGAGTAGCTGGCTATATACACTGGCAGCGATTCATTTATATTTTTGCGCGCGTAAACGCAAAAGTGCGGCGCTACTATGGCAACAACAATAACCGACGCTTGTGTTGTTGTGTGATGGGCGGCTGAGAGTTTAAAACACTACTACTATATATACGCGCATACAAGCTGAGCAAAAAGGGAGCTTTCGCATGCCGGTATAATAAAGACACATAGCCGCGTGGCGCAAGCAGAGGCGCGTTATACGCTCAGGTACGTACGTACTATACAGTCGAACGCAATTAACAAGTTTTCGCGAGCGATTTTCAACTCGCTCGAATTACACGCGTAGGCCGCGCGAGCTTGCTCGAATTTCCCTTTATGCTGTCTCTTTCTCTCTCTCTCTCTCTCTGGTTACTCGAATAAACGCGCGCGCGCGCATACACGGAATGCATAATCACGTTTGACAGGATTAAAATTACCACGTAGCAGCGCGCTGCAGTCTCTGGGATTTTGCGCTCTGCAGACGCTGCGAAAGACGCCCAGCCCCGCACGTTTTATATTATAACGTCCGCGCGAGCTCGCGATAATATATAATCGACTTTCACGCCGCCGATATCGCGCGATCGAGCTGGGCGACGCGACGTCGGGCAAAGTAAAATTACGCGCGTGGTACTAAATGATTAGCTCGTGATCCTCTTGACTCTTGGAGATGATAATTAACGCGCGGGCCGGGCCCTCTGCGTGCGAACGTATATATTTGATCGTGGAATTTAAGGCGACGTACGTCTATACTAGGCTGCACCAGCTCGGAGAGGTGATAGAGATGTAGAGATAGCATTTTCCGCAACGCTTAGAGCAAAGCGCCGCCGCCGTCGTACGCCACCAGTGGCATATCTTTAAGTTAAACCGCTCACGTAGGCTTTTCGGCTTTTGCCTCCGCCGGCACACCACACTCCTCCGACGCTGCTTGAATAAAATTATACATATAGCACGCGCCGTCCCGTATTTTCACTGATTTTACCTAGAAACGTATACATTTAAAATAGTCGAGCAGGGCTTTCTTCTTCCCGGTATAAACTCTCGTCGCGTCCGTATATTATGGATATAAATTATGCATATTATAATAATGTATATTGCCGCACTTCTTCTTTCTCTCTTTTTTTCTCTATACACACGTGCGCGCCAAGCCAAGCGAATTAAAAAACTAACGCGTTTTAGCCGTCGAGCTTTCGGGAGAAGAGTGGAGAGAAAGAGAGAGAGAGAGAGAGAGAGAGAGCTATTAGGGATCGACATTGTGAAAAAAATGTATTACTTATACATTATATTAATATATTCAAGCAAGTTTTTAACGAAGTAAAGCTTCTACTCCCTCCTCGGCTGCAAAATATGAGATAGAAATGGCTTCGAAGCTCTTGGGTATACTGCTATGTATACGTTGTGTGCGTATGTGTGCATTGGCGCATATCGCGCAAGTTTTACAGTTGCCAGCTGCTAATTTTAAAAGAGCCAACGTGTAACGCCCCACCGATCAAGGGTCGCCGTTGCTGCTGCTGCCGGCGCACTAACGCGTGTCTTTTCTGCCTGCAGAGCTTTTCTTTACTTTTTACGTTATGTACGTTATACACATACATATTATAACGCCGACAACGAACGACGACGACGACCTATAGCAGCCTCGCGTCGCCCTCTTAGGCGCGTCCTTGTGCTGCTATAGCTATGGTGTGTGTACTCTCACCTGCTGCCGTTGGTGCTGCTGTTGCCGCCACGCACACGCGGCACCATATCTCTTTCGCTCTCTTTTGCCCTTTTTTTTTGCGCCGCTCCGAGCTTTCGCTTTTTGACGAGCTTCCAGCCTGGATATTCGTCTTCGCTCTTTTTTTTGTGACGCACCGTATATACGACGACGAAAAGAAAAAGCACACCCGCGTCTACTGTATATTATATATACTTTGTGTTATGTACGCGTCGCTTTATTGTCGACCAAACAAATATATACTCTCTTCGGAACTGCGAACTCGAGGTATATAAATATTTATTACAATTTCTCATTTAATCCGAAAACAGACGAATTGCTCGCTCGCTCTCAATCATTCGAGTGCGCTGCAAGCTCGCATCATCTTTCTTCGACCCGTACTACACATCCGAAAGCCAACGCAATACGCACGATCTCGTGCTCAGACAATGGAAGGAAACGTAATGGTCCGGCGCTGTGCGGTACGTCTTGGGCTTGAAATATGGTCGACTCGCAATTTGTTAGCGATGTTCGGTCATTACCGCAATGATGAATCGTAAATTACTTCTCTCTTCGTATACGTAACGTGTAGCAGAAGCAACAACGACTTAGTCGTCGTCGTCCTCTCTTGCGGAGTTTCGAGCTATATAGCGGATAGCGGTAGCGACACATTGGACAGCTCATTTAATTGTATTAGTCCGTGGTGTAATAGCCTGAAATCCGTGTCCCTCTGTCTTCCTTCCTTCCACTCTCTCGCTCGCTGGCTCCAACATCTCTGAAAGCTCAGCGAAGTGTGTGTGAGTATACGGGTATCAGGTGCTTAACGCAAAGCCATCTCTTATCGGCTTATCTGGTTCGCGTTTTACGTATAGATATATAGTAATATATAAAATCCGGGAACATCGCTCGTGTCGATTATACACGCGTATGCTTCTGATGCCTTTCGCGCACCAACGCACAGCCCAGCATTTATCATCAAACATTATACATAAACGAGCGCGACTACATGCCATGCCTCGTTTAATCAGAGCTTGCAGAGTTCTCTAGGCACCATGCGATAATCGTTCGTCACACACGTGCTACTGCTGTTACTTACTACCTGCACATCGCGCAGCGAGAGATAGAGAGAGTGCGACGCTTGTGTAACACCTAGAGTGTGAAAGTACAAAAAGAGTAAAAAAAAAAAGTAAAAATAAAAAATACTCGCGCACACAGAGGCGCACCGATAAAAGCTTGTGAGCCCGGAAAGAGTATAGCACGTGCTGCTGCTGCTGTTGCTGCTACGCGACACACTGCACTAAAGCAGCTGCAAAGCGACGAGAGAGAGAGAAACTACCGAGCTTGCAGGCTTTGACGTCTACGAACGCGCTATCTCTCCCTCTCTCTCTCTCTTCATGGGTAGCTTTTCTAGCTGTGCACGCGCGCCACGGTAGCAGCAGCAGCAGCAGCTCTTTCTGCAGCTTTGCTTTGAAATAACACTGTGAAAAAGTGCCGAGATATGTACCATATATAGCCGGCCGAGCTTGCCATACAGTGAGCTCCATCATCTGTGCTGCTGCTGCTGCGTGTATAGTTTGCAATCGTCGACGCGCGGGGTATACACAAATATCTAGCTGCTACCAAACTCACGCGGGTATTTTTTAGATTTTTTTCTCACGCCTCTGTGTGTCCATACAGGCACGCCACCGTGTATGCATATGCCTGAGCTAGCTTTTTTCGACAGAGAGAGAGAGAGAGAGAAAAAGCAGCAGCACCTGAAACCCCCACGTATTATATGCATACTCTCGCGGGTGTCGCGTTGGCTATATATATATACATGCGCGGCGTGTAAGCGAGCGCTGCAGTTTAAATGCGTTCGGCCTTTTTTTTTGCTTTTATTTTGTATATTTTTTAGCGTATATGCCATAACTCTTTGGCTTTTGTGCTGTCCCACATTTCCGATGGGGTGTAGGTAGGTGGGTAGGTAGGTGCGCGTTTCGCGTACAAAACACTTTTTTCGAGAAATCAAAAACCGCGCCACACGTGCAAAAGACAGCAGCGCGTACGTTTTGTCCGTTTTATATATATGATTCTTTATACGTTCGCTGCGAGAGCTTGAATTTTTTCACGAATTTTCATCTCCGTTCTTTTTTTTTTTCCCCTCTTTTCGCAGATAAACGGCAAGGACGTCGCGAGCAAGGAACAGACGGAGAATCTCTTCGCGGAGACGAAAAATTCCGTGACGATACTGGTCAGCCGCTGCGTCTACGGGGTAAGTTTTGTAAAGTTACATGTAATATACGTATACCTATATAGAAATATCTCATACCGGGACCCGGCCACTAATTGCAGCCTTTTGTCTCTTCCCATTCGCAGGACGAGGACGAGTTCGATCGAACGGAGGTAAGAGAACTTTGTGTATATCGCATTACAGCCTCTCTTGACTCAATTATATATATTATGCGCATCGGCCTCTTCTTTTTTTGTACAACTCTCGGGCTATCTCTGCTCGGGCTACCCTTGCTTATCGTTTATTATTATTATCATTACCGAGGGATGAATCCGCGAGAGGCCGTTTTCTCTCTCTCTCTTACTCTACATTGCCGCGGTGGTCGTTTAAACGTCATTTACATGCCGCTTGAATGGAATTTTGAACAAAGGCAATTATGGAAATGGAGTGTGGAATTAGCGAACAAGCAGCGGCAACGGCGGCGGCGCCAGTAGAAGTAGCAGCCTAGTAGACGACCAACATGTAAATGAGCAGTCGTCGTCGCTGTGCATACCAAAGTTTTAATCGATATATATAATACGCGAGCACGGTACACACGCGCCGTTGCTGCTGTAGCTGTGTAGCTTGTTCGCGGTGCTTTCGGAGGATTAATTTCTCTACGTGTAGGCTTTCGGCGGGGCCCCCCCTTTTTTTATTTACGCATTGTACGTAATACGTACACGCATGTGCGCCGCTGCCGCCTCTTTGTCTCGAAAGATTAGTCTGAGGCTGTTGCGCTCGCGAGAACGCGTCGAGGCTCAAGTATGCGCTTTGCACGCAGGAGCTGGAGCTTTTGGATAACAATACGTCGTCGTCGTCGCCGCTGACGCTGCCACCACCACCACCAGCAGCAACGGCGCAGCAGCAACAAGCCACTACTCCTGCGTATCAGAACAGCACCATTGAGCAATTGATCAAACAGCAGCAGTTGGAACAGCAGCAGCCGAGGCCGGAGTCGCCGATACCTCCTGCACCGCCGGTTCACGGCATTCAGCCACAGCAGCAGGTCAACGGCGGTGGACTGGCTCGCAAGCTCGACGGCCTGAGCTTGCGCGGCGGCGAGGCTTACACGGGCGCGGGTGCCTGGAGCGACACCGAGCACATCTACGAGACGATACCCGAGTCCGACAGCGAGCCAATTTACTCGTCGCCCTACGAGCATCACATGCAGCACTTGCAACTCAAAGGACAGCAACTGCTGCAACAACAGCTGCCGCCGACAACAACAACAACAACAACAACAACAACAGCCACACAGGTACGTAACGATCATCCGTCGTTGTCGTTGTCGTTGTTGTCTTCGTCGCCGCGCACGAGAACCGCCGCAGCGGAGGAACTAACGTCGGCGATGATGTTACTGTGGCAGAACAACGGAGGCAGGCACCACTCCTCCTCCAAGAGCAACAGCTCCGGCGAGGAGAAGGACAGCTCGTCGGCCTACAATACCGGCGAGTCCTGCAACAGCAATACCCTCACCCTCGAGCTGCAACAACAGCAGCAGTTCCAGCTTCAGCTTCAGCAGCAGCAGCAGCAGCAACGTCATCGTGGCAGTACTCTGGTCTTGTGTCCGCCCGGAAGAAAGGCCGCCGACGCAGGGGGTATTCTGGCTACGAGTACGCCCAAAATTCAGTGCCACTGCTCGGTGCCCGTTGGACCGCCGCCTACCTTGAAGCCCGTGTCTAACAAGGTAAAAGTTTCGTTCGTTTTTTGGTGCTGAGAAAAAAAGTCTCGGGGCACTCGACCGATAAATTACACTTGTTCTGAGACATTCCAATTTTTCACCTAGAACAAAATAATTTTTATGAGAATTTTTGATTGTGTGAACGTCGTAGTTTTTCCTGTAGTATTTTTTTATGTGTTTCTGCATTATTTCTTAACAAAAAAATTATAATTTTCCAGCAGAGCTCACGACGTCAAGCCCAACCACAAGCACAGGCGCAGCCACAAGCACCGGCGGCGCTGAGCACCAGCGGCGTCCTCGCCGCCGAGACCATGTACACGAACGTGGCGAATCTCCAGCAGACCATGCGACTGCAGCAGCAGCTCTTCAAGCAGGCCTTGAACAACAAGCGTCAGTCGAGCAAGTCGACGAATCTGTTCCAGCAGCCGAACGCGCTGCCGAGCTACACGCGCCGCACGCGCACCAGCTGCAACGCCACGAGCTTCCAGGCGCCCAGTCTGGCGCAGTATCAGTTCGTGGCGAGCGCGCCCAACAACAGCTGCAGCCTGCCGCAGCAGCACTCGAGGATGCCGATGCAGCAGCTACAGCAGCAGCATCTCCAGCATCAGCAGCAACAGCAGGAGGAGGTGCAAATGGAGTGGAAGGTCAAGAGGCGATCGGACGGCACGAGGTACATAGCTCGCCGACCCGTGAGAAATCGCATACTGAGAAATCGGGCGCTGCGCATCAACGAGGAGCGTCAGGGTCATACCACGGAAGACGACGCCCAGTCCGAGATAAAGGTAATATTTGTTTTTACATTGTTATTGATTCGTTCACTTATTTTTACCAATAACGACTTTGCCGAAACAGGTCGGCCGATATTGGAACAAGGAGGAGCGCAAACGTCAAGCGGAACGAGCGCGCGAGCGCAAGCAACGCCAGCAAGAACTGCTGGCTCAGCAGCAACAGCAGCAGATGCAACAAACGTCCGAGCAGATAATTTGCGAGTTCATCGAGGACAGCACCAAACCGCAAACCGTAAAAATGAACGGCAAGCCGCCCGTGCCGATGATGACGAACGGCTCGACGACGGAGCAGCAGCACAAGCGTAACGCGAAGAAAAAGAACGGCGAGGACTTCGTCCGAGTGGCCGTCGTCGGTCCTCCGCCGGCGAGCAGTGCCGGCAAACTCATGGGCCTTTTATCCGTCACTACGGTTTAATTCGTTTACGCTATTTTATTTCTTCGTTTCTGTACTTCTAAGTCGTCGTCGTTGACTTTCACAGGACACACACATTAACACGCGTATATTCCTTCGTTACGAAATCCATATACGTAATACTGTCTATAATATATTTATACTAATAACGATAAGGAAATAATAGGTGCCATGCGATTCTTCTGTGAGTTATAACCAACTAATATATCACCATACGTAATGACTTTAACGAGTTTATGTAGTCACGCTATATGCAATACACACAACACACTTACTACCAAGTCGAACGTTAAATTCTCATCAAAAGTTCTATAAGTTGTAGATATGTATTATAATATGGTCGATCGATCGTCTCGGGGTTTAAACCTTTTATTACGAATAATATCTTGTGTTATTTTTATTGCATATTACTTCGGAAGTACGATTATAATTTTAGTAAAAAGAAAAAAAGAACAGAAAAATACTATGTATAAATATTGTAATTAAATATATAAATTTATATACGTGTTGCTTCATTCCACTATAATTGTCAGCTGTATATAAACGATGCTACATTATATACGCGCGCAAGTGTAAAAAGCAGCTAATCAATCAAATTATATAAAAAATTAGGCCGGAAAAAATTATAAAATTTATTTAATGTATCATACGATATATAATAATAAATAATATATTGCAAAAGTGTAGGACACAAGCACAATCAAAATATTTTATCTATAAAAAAAGGAAAAAAAAAGAAAAAACGAAAAAAAAGGCAAAGGAGCACGAGACTGGTTCGATAAAACTGCCCTTTCCTTTCAACTGCAAATAATTGTCAAATATTTCAATCAAACAAAAAACGATTTATATAAATATTCACCGTTATAATGACTATACACACATATTTGTTATGTTTTTGTAAAACTCATTGCAACACACTTCTTTTAACTTCAGACTTTTACTCGTGATATTAAGATTCATGCGGTTGGGATCGTCGCTATCATTCGTTGCACGAGATACCGAGATCACCGCTGTGATATTTGTAAAATAAAAGACTCAAAATAACGTGTACCGATTATAAATACGAAAAACATTATCAATGAAAAAAAACGATCAATCGAGTGGTATGATCTTATGGCTCAAGTTTTCACAGGGTAAACTCATTTTTATAAAAAATGCTTCTTCCACACTGCAAGGATAAAGCTGTGTATCTATGATGAACTTTTATATGTTGCTTCAGCTCCTTCGCTGCCTTAATTGTAAGTAATATACTTCCAGATCCATTGAGCTTGAAGATTATATCGCTCATTCCTTGATAATACGTTGGGATAAAAAATAATTTTTTTTTCTAAAAGTGTATAATTTTTAAAAATTTTATGAAAGATATAACAATTAATGTAGAAATAAAATGTCTATAATTATATCGAAAAATTGTAGTTTATAAATTTATTCACATCTTTTAATGTTAAAAGTTTTTGATACAACAAATTTTTTTTAAAGTTCACTTTGTAAATGAAAATATTACAGTTTTTAACTTGATCTGTACAAAATATTTATTTTTCTATACTAATTATAATTAATAACGAACTTGTTAAGACATTATTCGTTACCTGCCTGCAGGTGTTAAGAGGCAATTATGTTTTTACGAAATCCTTGATGTTACCTCTGAATACATAACCATGCATTTGTTTAACGTTTTTTTTTTTTATTAGAAACAGATTTTAACCATTCACACTCTAAAAAGGCACATTCAATACAGCGTCAAATAAAGAAAAGCTTCTCAGATTATTATCCGATAAATCTCAAAAATGAAAGTCAGTAAAATATAATAATGATCAAAACATACGTCTTAATCTTAGCAACATGCTTGTTTGTGAAAAAGAAACTTCAAGTGAAAACACATTCTCAATGAACACACCGTTATTACACGTATGATTTACTTGACTATTTACAGTTTTTTTATGTCTTAATCTTATCAAAATAATTTCTCCATAACATTAAAATAATATCGAATCTGTTACTTAAACAATGTTTATACTATTCAATACTTTCTTTTCATCCGGGGTAACATGTTGAGCAAACTGTGGGAAACCGGGATGAGTAGAAAAGTTTTGCAGAAAATCGCGCAAGTACTGTCCCATATCTAGTAGATAAATTTCATCTTTTCTAATATCTGGATCGAGTTCCTCCTCCATATCATCTTCGCGGTCATCGCCAACTGAAAAATAAGATTAAGTAAAACTTTGGCACCTGGCACGTCTTTTGCATTTTATTAAATTATCATAACATACTCATACGCAGAGAATCAACGAGTACATCGCCTTCTTCGTCATCATCCTCGCTGTCTTCGCTACCCTCTTGCTCAGCGGCATTAACTTCGAGGTAGTGCATTAGTTCGTACACGATGAGTTTGAAGATTTTCACTAGAATTGGAATTTGTGCAAATACAATGGGTCCAGCCTTTGATCTCGTTCTTGTCTCTATACCACCGATTCCATCACCTAAGAAAATAAATAATATATTTTTCATGTATTTTGAACATAAAAATTTAATATTCATAATTACAAACCTTGGACAACAGCACCTTCAACAAGGATGTCGTTTAATCTTTCATCTCCTTGAGTAACTCCATATTCTAATAATTTACACAAGGCTACTGTGGATACCTTTCGGTCGTAATTACCGAAAAACAGCTTTTGCTTATTAGCCCACTCTCTCAGCACAAACGCTAAAGCACTTTCACCGGTTGGACCAGGAACCGTCGATAAAAAGTTTAGCACTGCGTTGAAATTTGAATTTATCAGATGGGCATAAATAATCAGCAAACTCTGCATTACAGTCGAAGTTTCAGTTCTTTGCATTTTACTGAGAACACCCTTCAGCAGCTGATCAAGGGTATCTCCCAAACAGTTTCCTGCTTTCCTTATCAGAGTTACTATTAATTTGCCGACATAACATGCCGAAAATTCGCTCGACTAGACAATAATAAAAAATACGTACGTTTAGTTATTTATTTTTTCAAACTTAAATAATGGTCTTTTATTTTCAATATCTTTACCTGCGGATCCAATAGTACTCTTATAACTTCCAATACATACTGTAAGCCAGTTCTACCTTCAGGATCTCTATGCTCAAGCACTTGCTGAGGAGAAACCGTCAAGTAGTATCGAATGACTTCACCACCATTCTGAAGAACAGAGTTGTCAGTGGACTCAATAATGCAGTGACAAGCTACAGGGAAGGCACTATCCATAAGAGCACTGCTCAGAGGTGCAGGTGAAAATTGTACCAAAACGCCCAGCACTTCCATAGCTTCGGCTCGAAGTCCCTCTAAAATTAGAAAATAAAATTTATTAATTGAAGATTAAATTTGAAAGAAAAAAAAGTAGAAATCGTTTTACCTTCAGTAGTTTTTCCGTTTTGTCCAACATTCAACATACTAATTAATGTCGGTACCAATCGATTTTGTAGTGCACCAATACATTCAGGATTTACCGTCAATTCTTTGAAAATATCTTGACATAAACCTGAAATTTCATGATCACTGTGGAATTTTACAAATGCAGCTATAGCAAGTGGGCAAATTTTATTTTCAACTGAAGCTGTAAATGCTTTATCCACCTAAAATTGTGTTTTTTTATTACATTATTATTCCAAAAATGCTTTGCATAAAAAGTAAGAATCATACTTACCGGCGCTATAACAGACAGCGTATCCAATACAATGATCAAAATTTCTTTATTCCCCATTCCGGCTATACTTAATAGTCCATCAAATATTGCTGGCAAATTTGGTCGTAACATATTTAAAAGGGTAATACTTTCATTTGTAACGGCTGCATCGGCGTAATAAAAAATGGACTTAGCTGAAGCAACTCGCAAGCAAGCAATTTGTTGCGGTTGTAAACCATTAATTATAGCTTCTAAAAATTTGGAACTCATTTCAGGGGGTAATTCCTTGGCATAACGACCAGCAATGATTAGGCATCTACTCAATAAAATCGGGTGAGCATCTGAAAAAAAAAACAATAATAATAATAATCATTTGGTTAAGAAAAACGACAAACAATTGATTTCTTTTATGATATAAATAATTACTTGGATTATTTAATGTTGTCATAACAATACTGTCTAAAAATTTCACTATATCAAATGGTAACTTTCCAGCTTCACCAAGAGACACAATTGAAGATTTTGCAATATTTAAAGCTATTATACATGATTCATAGATTTTCCAAAGATTGTTATTTTCTTGAGTCGGGGCAGCATTTGATTCTTTTATTATTGCCTCTTCTATATGTTTCGAAATCGCATTACCTAATGCTCCGACGCATAGTTCTTCATTTTGCGATAATAGAGTCTGAATAAATGAATTTGAATTAATTTCTTAAGATAATCTTAGTTTGATTAGATGATTATCAGAAATAATTTGAAATTTACCGATAAAAGTTCTAGAGCTGAAATTCTCACAGTGTAGGTAACTGCTACAGTTTCTTCTTCAACAAACGCGTCCGGAGCATGTTCCCATTCATTTAATTGATCTTCTGTTGCCTGTCCAAAAATAATGCTGTAATACATTATGTCATGTACAAATTTATCCAAGAGAGGAGCGTATCTTTTATGATCAACCATGGCACCAATGAATTCAAGAAGAGCAATTATTAAATTATGGAAAGTAATCACTTGACCTAAAATCAAAATTAGAATTTGTATCGTATAAATTATTATATCAACTTATTTATGGAAACACCAAAGATAGAATAAAAATAAAAATGATCGAAAATGTTTAACTTGACTTTAGTATCTTCTTGAGCAATAAATTTTTAGTTTAACTCACCATCGGAATCAACTTCTTTATCATTTTCATCTCCAGTAATAATTTCTTCATGATAAAGTTTGGCACATTCAATCAATATATTCCATATGGCAGATAAAATTTGAGGAACATAAGGAGTCATTTTTTTTGAAACATTCAACACAAGCCAATTAACAGACTTGACAATTTCAGTTTTAAAGCCACAGTCAATTCTTGGATCTGAGCAAGATAAAAACTCAACAAATTTTTCACAATACACTGGTAGCACTGGTTGTAGATATTTATCTATGAGTCCTTTGTCAGTGTAAGCAGTTACTGTAACTAATTGGGTTACAGTGGTAAATACTTCCACAGCCCTTGCTCTTATTCGTGCAGCGTACTGCTAAAAACATTTTCCTTTGATTATTGAGTGAATAAAATTGACAATATTAAATCATCATATCGATTGTTACCTTATCATTGCTTAAAATTCTGTACATTTCTTGCAAGATTATAGGTCCAACATTTGGCAACTGGTTATCACTCATATCTCGAGTAAATTCAACCATAACTCTCATGGCTCCATGAACCGAATGCTCATCATTTTCATTTAAATGGGCAATTAAAATATCAAAAAGTTCAGGCCAATTTTCAGGCCAATCCCATGAAGCAATTTTTGAGATTGCATGAGCAACAGCACTACGTACCTATAAAAAATAAGTCAAAAATGATTATCTTGATTTCTTTAATCATCTACTGAATGTTCAATTCTTACTTTGCTTAATGGTTCCTTTAATCCTAATATAAGGAGTTCTTTGATTTTTGCTTTAATGAGAGGTTTTAATTCAGGTGGACGAAAAGTATTTGAAAGCGAACTCCAGTGATTCTCTACATACTGTTTTAAAAGAACAGATGCTAGCTGTCTCTTGGGTGGAGAACCACTAGGATCCACGACAAACTGGGTAAGATAAATTCCATACTCCTCCGTAACTTCCAATGCAGCTATGCGTTGTTCAGAGCTCTCACGTGTAGCCTTGTTAGGTGATAAAGAGCAATTGAGGACATCAATGATAGCTTCTTTCATAGAGACTTCCAAATCCATTTTTATGAAGTAGTATTATAATTTATTCAGAACAATGTTGACCTGCAAAATGATTTAGATCAGGAAAATTATTAAAAGTTTTCGAAAAAAATAAGCGAATACGACTAAAAAATTTGTAAAAAAAATCAAAGATACAAATCATGCTAAAGATACCGGCAAGTTATTGTTAATTTTTAAGGTTAGAATTATTGACTGTGCAGATAAAGAAAGACCACGATTCGTAGCAAAAAATGTACACGATGTTAAAAGCGACGAATACTTTGTCAATTGACTGAAAAATTTATCATTTAAAAATGTAGTTTTCTTTTGAATCACCCGTAAGTGTAAAAACGTGCACTAACTTGTCAGCTTGTAACCATGCACACTTTTTACAAAATCAGTAAGTCTTTTTTTATAATTAAAGTAGAGTGACAAACCTTTCATCGAAGAAACTCCTATGTGCCTTGGACAGAAACTCGTGTTCGATGGCAGAAATTTCACACATAGATAGAAACACAATTAGCCAGCGATTATTACCTCACTGATCGCACATTCCAAACATAAAAGTGCGGGAAAGACGACACTGCATGGAATTGCTCATAAACCCCTCTCCTCGCACAATATAGACGTGAGCTAAGTTTAAAGCACTGCGCACTGCGCAGAGCAGTACTCACTTATACGATTTGCGACGAATGCGGTCGTCTCGCGAACTGTCAGAAATGTCAAAAATCCGTCCGGCTTAATGGTGGCCGTTTGGAACTGAAGTATTTAATAGTTAATTTTTAGGCAAAAAAGCTTGTTTTCTATTCAATGCCTCTAGCACTTTCTTTTAATTTCTTGAATAAAAAAATTCGATTTTTAGTATACTTACAATATTGTATTAAATTTTAACAAATGCAAAGAATTGTTTAGAATCAGAAGGGCAATGATTCATTTTTTCAAGTTCAAGTAACTAATTTGTTGTTGAGGCAGGGTATCAAAATGAAATGATGCGTTTTTAGTCATCAAGTTTTGTTTTATTACGAATTATGAAAAAATATCACTTAGTGAACTTAAAATCTAAAAACTTAGGATACACATGATACAAAACGTTTGATAACTTATGACGTGAACGATGAAAATACATAACACTTATATAGTTAGGTATGAAAATTTAGATGAATGTACTTAATCTTAGTATCAGAATATGCGCATTGGGCACTACTTCTTCTTTGCAGGAGTCTCCTCGTGTATCTGATCTGCTGTCATCTTTTTTGGCACATCATTAATAGCTGGTTTACCAGTGAGCTGAATTTTGACTGGTTTTTCATCTTTGTTCTTGTGTTGGTCTTTGCGTGGGGCAGTGATGCTGAGCACACCGTCGGACGAGAGACTCGAGCTGACTTGATCCACATCGCACTGTTCCGGTATCAAGTATTTGCGTGTGAACTGGCGAGAAATCCAGCCGTGCTCGTCTTGCGTTTCGTCGTGTTTGCCTGCAAACAATTAAAGCACATCAATGATTAGATATTAAGTATGATGTTAAATAATTCGGTTTATGTAGTGTTTCATGGACATTTAAATTTAAAAAGAATTTATTCTTTAGACTTATTGACAGAAAACGATTTTAATATTTAAATTTAAATTTTGAAAGGAAGTCATAAAATGAAGGAGAAAAAAAAAGAAGTCTCAGAAAATTATTCTGATTTTCTGAATGTGTAGCACTGTATAATATAAAAATCAATTACCTTCAACGACGACGAACTTGTCGACGATTTTCACGTTGATCTCCTCGGGTTTGAACTGTTTCACGTCGAGAACGACCTGGAAGCGGTCCTTGTCGTTTTTGACCGTGGAGGTACCGCCGCCCTCGTGTTTACGCATGATCTCGCCCCAGGGTCTCAAGTAGGGTACGCGTTGTTTTGGCTGATGATGAGGAGGCACTAGGTAACTTCCCAGGGACGGGAAGTTTGGGCACACGAGTTGCTCCGGGTGCAGTCCATGGCCGAACTCCTGGTCGAGGATGCGATGAGGCTGATCGAGATCTTGCCACCAATCGGAGAACATCAGAGGTACCAGAGACATGGCTTTTTCGATTTTTTCTGCAAAAATAATAAATGACAATTTGTTGGTTAAAACGGATTTGACAATGGCGTTTGTAAGAACCGCAGAGGAACTACAGAGAAATGCAAAATAAAATTAATGTATCCTACCTTTGACAAAAAACTTTTAAACGAATCGTAAACTCGACGACTACTTTTACAAAGGAGTCGTAGAGATTGAGATTTTTTGAACGTGCGTTCGCTTCGAATGCTTGTGTTCAACTGATCGGTCGGGGCGCAGAGCAGCGCTTTTTATACCAGCTCGCCGGCCGGCCGTTTGAGAAGCGTAGGAACTAGCAGCCACGCGAATCCTCGAGATGTTCTATTAGCTTCTATTGGTGAAAAATCACGTTTATTGATAATATTTATTATGGAAAATTAGATGGTATGATTAAAAAGTCAACGTTTAACGATATTTCGTAAAAATTTATCGGTGCAAAAGCAAAGAAATACGCGAACGTCGATTTTGACGGTTGCTAGGCTTTGTTTGCAAGCCGAGGCAGCTCAGATCGAACTCGCTCGAGCAGGCTTCTGGCAAGATATTATGTGAAATTCATTGAAAAATTAATTAATTCTTGTTTTTTTTTCATGTGAATCGGCGAAGAGATTAAAGAAAATTTGATGAAAATCTTTAAAAACAAACAGCCAAAACAAACAGCCATTTTTGATTATCCAGCATTTTACAGCAATACGTACAGCAAACGAATTTGTTCATTTCTCGTCGCCGACGTTTCTCATACGTTCGTGTCGAGCCGTATATAGACACTTTCATGTTTACAAAGGATACGCCTTGGGACGGTAATAAAATACTCGACCTACGCACACTTCATTACTTGCATCATTTTTCGTGCATACGTCACTGAGACATTTATCAATCGTCGGCCATTGCTGCATAATAAAAAAAAATGCGTTAGAAAACATCCAGAATAATCTAATGTCCCGAGATGCTTGTAGGAGGGTCGAAACGCGCTCGAATCGTTTCATCTAATTCGAGTGTATTGTTAGGTCATAATACATCGTCGTCGCATCGCGAGAGGCAAAAAAGGTCTCAAGTCCTACGATGACAATATGGACTTGGGACGATTTTGGCCCTCGAGTTTGACGCGATTCCTTTTTGCACCGAGGCTACGATACAAGAGCAAGAATACAATGGCGTATAGAGTAGATGCGATGCGAGTCAGCTCGCGCGACGCCCTTCCTATATAGGGCCGATTCTCGAGCGAGCTCGGCGTATGTGTAGCATTATCATAGTCAGCCGTGCAGGTGGTGGTGACTCGTGCCGGAGCCCAGAAGCTATATACGAGAACATTTGCGCATCTGCGTATTGCATTGCCGGTGGCAATTCTACAGTTGCGATTTTTTAAACGATAACATAATCGTGCGCCGTGGTTAATCGGATTTGGATGAGCTTTTGATATGTTGTAGAGCATGGAAGAATAATGGGAGAGCCGAGATTATTCACCCCCAAGTTGCTCGTAAGCGCCACAAATCTTGTACAAGTCCGATTTCCATTAATGTCTACGCTGAAGTCATTTTTGAATATAAAATTTTGAAAAAATTCACAGAGCTATTCGTGATCGATTCAAAAAGCCTTGATTTTATTCAGATTTTTTGGATACTTTAGGGTTCCAGAAAAAATTATTGAAAATTTCGAAAATTCGTCAGTCTCATTCTGATACGAAATAAACCTTGAAAATTTTTTCATTTCTTTTTTGCTTTAAAATACGTAATCTCGGGTTTTTGCAGATTTTCTCAAACGATATTTCAAGTCTTAGAGTCAAAAACTTCCCCCTTTTAAATTATTATTTAAAAATTACTATTTTAGACACTCTAATGTTCAACCTCTTGCAATAAACTTAAAAAATTTCTAGGTAAACGTTTCATATCAATTTTTGAAAACGATAAAAGTATAAGCTAAGTTTAAACAATTTTTAAACGTTATGCATAATTTTTGTTAGTGGAAAAGTAAGAATTTCTCTCAAGTATTGGTTTACCCTATAATTTTTAAGTTTTTCTTACATTAGAGACTTTATCTAGTTACTCGTCGGGTCATATTTATTCAAATAAAACAACTTACTGAAGAAATCGGTAGAGCCGATAATGCTTAATGAATAAAAAATCTTCCTATAGATTTCATACATGAATTTTGGCCTGGTCACAAAAATGTGCATTTTGCAAGGAATACATACAAAAGAAATCGATAAGCTCTTAAAACTTCCATGCATTTTCGGGCTTCTTACGCTATGTTAGCGATATCTGGATGAACCATGTTGTTGAAAAATAATTTCAACAGCAACAACCCAAGTCTTTTTATCACAAATACGCTCATGATGCCACATAAACGATTTAAACATAATTGTTCCGAACGTGTGTTATTCCGTCAACAATAAAGCGTGAAAGACGATTTATATATTAAATTTATATAAATTTCGTATGAATAGTGTCACAGGGGGTCGTCGTTCAAGTTTGACGCCTATAGCCGCATAGACAAAACGATCCGTTAATTCCACGACATGCGCATGAGCACGACGATCTCGTCCTTGACACTGATTTTATAATTACCATGTGTGACATTTTACTATTTACATTATTTTCTTTGCATTGCAATAGTGTATTATTAATATTGTATATCATTTAAATAAGTGTAGAATGTAGATTCTCGCTCTTTATTAGTCTTGATGGATTATCTAAATTTATTTTTGGTAAACATTAATTGCGCATTCTTTGGTGCTTGCAGAAGTCAAAATATCGGGAAAAATGTAAATCTTATTCACAGTAAATCATGAAATTTGATTGAAGATTGTAATCTCCGAATGAAAATTTAAGAAAAATTCGAAATTCAAACGAATTACAATATTAATTCAATGAAATATTGAAACATCGAAATGACTATCAAAGATTTTGCTTCTTGTTGAGAAACCTCTGTGAGTTAAACTCTCAACAAATGTTGGGAGTATTTTTTTGGTCGATCGTGAACAGAGCAAACCATGCAACCAGTGGTCCTGTGACAAATTGATAACTATAATCTGACTTGTAGCTCATATCATTAATTGAGCTTCGATCCTTAGATCACATGAGTATAATATTAATTAGATACTGTACTATTATGAGCTCAAAAATGTAATCATCTTTTGTGTGAATGTTTTTCTGTATATGTCGGACGTATGTGTAAATAAATTTTAATTGCCATTTCGGCGTAATTTTACTGACACACGAGTGCCTTTTACGCATTGCTGTCTCTGCGTATGCAAAGTCGACAAAGAGGGGTGGGGGGAGTATTCCCATGAAGCTATCACAATTTTAGTTATACCTTACACCTAATTCACACATCAAACACTTCGAATGTGATATTTGTAACAAATGATTAGGATATAATAGTGATCTCAATAAACATATAAATATACAGTTTATCATCTTATCAAATCTTTCGATTGCGAGATTTATCACAAGTCATTTGGAAAGTATAGTATACACTCAAGAGATATATGGTGACAGTATGATAGCACATCATCGTTTAATTTGTAAAAGATATTAAAGCAAATGAAACTGTTGTTCATTTTGTTTTGACTGTGAAACCCTTCTTTCTTATCTTTCTTACCTAAAATCCAATATTAATGTGGTTTCATCGTCAAATAATTCATTCTATTGTTTTTCTATCGTTCTTAAACCGTTTTATTAACATTAGTTTGATTATTTACATTATCTGTAATTAATTGAAATTAATAATGAATCTTATCCTACTCGAATGGCCGTGATTCTCCAGTGTCTATCCCTTATAGTGAACATCTTCAAAAAGTTTTTCTAAATCGAATTTTGATTGAAAGGATGATAAAAGTAATAGAAAAAATTACCCGGGTGATGTTTATATCGATGCTGTTTAAGGGACACTAACATGTTTCAATTCATTAACAAAAACTAAAATTTAAAAAAAATTTCGATTTAATTCGAACACTAGCACGTTGAAGCAGTGGTTGCAAAAAAATTTTTAATGAATTAGTCCGACGCATAGTATTATATTTTGTGACAGTCGTGTTGCGCTGTCACAGGCCTCTCCCCTCTTCAGCACGCAGTCCCACTGTGATATGGGACATAGGCACGAAAATGTATCTGACGCAGCAGCCGCAGCGACGCGCGTGTATGTAAGTGTGTGCGTGCGAGAGAGAGTCCGCGTGTCATCGTGCGCGTTGCTCCGAATTCGACCGTGTCCCGAGATAATAATTACGACTGGACGCGGCAAGTGCGTGACGCGAGATTCGCACGACTTGCGCGGGCGTATATTCGACGCGGGTCGATCGAGGACGAATCGGTGTATTCGCGAGAAGTATCTCCGGCGAATTGAATTGTGAATTAGAATCACGTTAGTTTTCTATTATTGCGACTTCGCGAACTGTGCAAGCCAGCAGCAGCCCACACGAGCGAGAGGGTCAAGCCAGCTGCGATTACAGCGAGCGGCCATTGACGGCATACACCTACTGTAAGTACCTCTCGAGTACTCGACCTCTCCTGCGTGTGCAATCGCGTCTCAGTCGAAAAGTCCATTCAATAAATACTCTATTATTTTGCCTATTTAATTCCCCTCTCATTATTTCGGCAAGACCTTCCCTTTTCTTTATCCTAGGTTAGACCACGACGCCGCCGCGGTCGGTGCGAATTGTCGCACCGAGTAACTGAGCCAGCCGGCGATCAGCGCGAGGACTCGCATCGCCTAGGACTACCCTGTGGATATCGTAGCGGTCACGGGAACCGTTACAATTTAGTCCAATCATTCAATTTTTTACTTGTTTTGAAAGTATCCAAATTTATCTAGAAAAAAAGTAAATTTATGATTTCAATACAAAATTTCCTCGGTTTCCGATGGTCTGGTTAGAATACCCAAAAGTTTTTATTTTCCCAGAAAAATCTTTAAAGCCGATTTTATGAAAAACTTCACATTTAAAATTTCTGTATGTAATATTACATTTTTTCTCGATAGAAAAAAAACAGGAACTTTTTTAAAATAATTATACTTCAGGGAATGTCTTTGACATTTTAATAAGTGGTAGGAACAGAAAGAAAATAAACGTTTTTGTAGTCTGCTTGGTGCGGCACAGAATCACCGAAAATCTAAGAAAATTTTTCCAACAAATCAAGAGTTAGCTTTCTTTTCTAATTGCATTGAGGAAGTTTTACAGTGAGTTAGTAACAAAACAGAAAAGTGTTAGTTTTCATTGATGAATTGAAACGTGAATCGTGATAGCGTCATCATTATGATTATCAATATTGCTTGCAATAGTATTCTTCTTATTAATGTTTTCATTATATGTATTTACAAAGAAGCATATAAGGATCTGAAAGTTGCCACGTACGAAATCGTTCCTTTTATTACCTGTAAAACATATTTTACAAATTGTGATTTTCAGTGGAAAAAAATTAATCAACTTACACTGCTGCAAGTGTTAAAATTCAATTCAATCGTTGGCCCAGCTGCTAATACGAGAGGTTTTATTGACTTAGCCATTATCATTATCAACATCAGCCGAGCTTTTACAGGATAATCGTACCAGTTTATGCAATAGCTGAAATACAAATTTCACGAATAAATTTCATCTAATTGCTTTAAAATTTTACTTTTAATCACTCATCCAAGAGAGAAAGGATTGATGTTTACCAACGTAGGAAAAAGTCATAGCTGGCATTGCTCATCAATTGACTTGGAATACACATTTCAATAACAACAATCAAAACAGAAGTGAATGCAACAAACATTTTTGCAGCTTCCGTTAAGTCCGAATTGGCAAGTGAAATTACCATCTGAATTTTTCTTGTATTAGATTTGATGAAATTATCTTAGTTATCTTCGAATACTTACCCATGTTCCAGTTAAAATGAGAATGAATGTATCTATTACTATTATTACAAGTGCCGAAGGACTAACTATGGAATGAAAAATTTCAAAAAGCCTAAAATCATGAAGTCTGTTCATTGATTAGTTCATTAAGTTTTGTGTTTATTCATAAATTCATTCGCCTCTTGTACGATTTGTGATTTTATTTAGTGAGATTTAGGATCAATCAATAATGAAAAAATATTTTTCATGTAAAATAATAGTATAAATCGATTAGAAGAAGTTTGCACGAATTATCGAACTTACTTGATACAGTTTTGATGTCGAAGAATTATCGCTTTGAGTTTTTCACAAATTAAGTTAGTTTTACTTTCATCAAGTTTAGGCGTCGTGTAATTGTATCCGTTGTCTATGTCATTTAAGTAATATCTAATTTCATCGTAATTCGTCAAAGACAAAGAAGTAATCATGAAAGAAAGTAATAAAATCGACAAAAAAAAATTCAACAGTTTTTACATACTCTAAACATTGAAGCTGTCCCACAATAACGCCTGCATAGATACATGCATAATAATTTAAGGCTCCCGCAACTATAACGAGTAACATAACAATAAAAAACTGTAGGACAAAAATGCCATAAAAGTATTCATTTTCGTCAAGAAAAAGTTGAGTCTTCAATGGCAAAACTTTTTCGTATGTTGGATTTTTTGGAATTAACCACGACAAAATAATTGGAGTAGCTACTGGAAATATTACGTAGCTTGAACACAACATCAGGATGCCAACTGTGAAGTAACGAACGAAATGTATCGAGCTTATAATTGTCATTGTTTTCAGAAAAACATAGATATTACCCATTTGAATAGTACTCAACCAAAAAGCCTTTTTAATTACTTTATCAAGTATTTTCTTTCCAGATGAATCACTGCTTTCAAATAGTCTGAAAATAATTGACATACACATAGTCATCTGAAATGAGGATTGTTGAATGATTATTTTTATTAATCGGATGAATTAAGTAAAATCTTGAAGAAAAACGCATTTACCTTATTCTGGTTAAAAACTATAAAAGTGTAAATGTAACATATTAATAAAAACATAAAAATTTGCAAAATACATTCAATTATACTGTTTCCGTTAATATTTTCCCCTTTACGTTCCTCGAATACTTGCAGGGCCTAAATATATGGTTTAGTTAAATATTAAAAAAAGTTCGTATGTTCACAATAATTCAATATTTTCATTTGTGGAACATAATATTTTTCTTAAATGAAACGATTTTATTAATTTATTCAGCAGGTCTGTTTCATTGAAAATACTTACTGAAGAAATCGCCAGAGTTAACAAGTATAAATGAATAAAAAGTCTTCCTATGAATTTCGTAAGTGAATTTTGGGCTGGCCACAAAAACGTACATTTTGCAGTGAATATAAACAAAGGAAATCGAGAAGCCCCTACGGCTTCCATGCATTTTCGGGCTTCTTTATGTAATTTATCAATATCTGAATGAAACATGTCGTTGATGTTGATGATGTTGTTTACAGTGGTAGATCAAGTTTTTTCAATACGAACCAGTATTTGACGACACAAAAATGAATGAAAAATTATTGTTTCAATCGAGCATTATATCATCAACAATAAAATGTGTGAAGCGACCAATGAAAATTATTCAGGCGAACAAAACCGAATGAATGTTTAATCTACAATTCATATAAATTTTACATAGTTAGCGCCACTGGGGGGGGGGGGGGGGGNNNGGGGGGGGGGGGGGGGGGGGCAGACTTGAGTATTCTGTTCTTCGTTGTGACCGCCGATAAAGGAAAATAAATTCGAAGAAATAATAACCCCACAAGTAGAACGCTATAAACTGCATATTTTGGGAGGCTTTACGTGACAATTCCTTTACCCGAATTTATATATGACACTCGTTTCGCGTAGGCTTGCCGCCTTAAAGTTGCCAAATTGGCAAAATGACACGTGCATGACATTGGCGTGTGGTATTTTTACTATTAACATTGTTCTCTATAAATATTACAATATTACGTTATTCTCATATTCAATCAGTTATAAATAAGAAATGTAATATTTTTCTTTATTTTTTTTACGATACACTTACTTTCTTTACTCTTTTTCAATAATAGTGGACAGTATAACTTCTCACTGCGACGACCATTTGTTACATATACTTTAGTGCTTACATAATAATATAATGTAAATCTTATTCAGGGCGATTCATGAATCTTAAATATTTCAATCTCAGTATGACTATTCAAAAAATTTTTTAATTTTAATAAATTACAATATCACTGCAATAAAATATTGAAAAATATCGAAATGATTGTGTATTATTTTGCTTGGCGAAGTTTTGTGATAATTGTAAGCTAGATCAAATTTTCGATAAATGACATGATCAAGTTTTTTTGGTCAAATATGTATGTGGGCAATCACCAATTGAACTTCATTCCTGATATCATGCGTGTATAATACCATTTTGTATATTTGTCATTTGATAGAATGTCTTTTTGCATATATCACACGTGTATAAAAAAATTTGCTGAGTGCATAAATCAATTTTTGATTGCAATTTGGGTGTAGTTTCAATGACACGCGGGAACCTACACATTTATAGCAGTACACTAGTACGTATGTCAATTAAGGAGGCTCTTTCGCTGCAATGTTTTTTACATTAAGCGTGCGGAGAGCTAATGCATGGTGCAGCGCGCAACGTACTGCGCATGTGCTGTGCCACTAGTCGCGAGCAGTCAGCAGAGTAGTATAAGAATTTTTTTATTATATAATTGTTAAATATTCATTAACAAATTTATTTAAAGAATGTTAGTGTTAATATTTTTTTAATAAAAGAATTTTTTTACAGAATTTATACTATTTTTTTTTTTAAGCGCATTTGAATTTCACGCGCTTTCGTGCGCACTGCAATGCTGCTGGCTGCTTCGAGTCGCCCCCCAAAATTGACCATATAAAGTGGATTATCTTCTTAGAATGGCCAGCTACCCCTATTTTTTTTACAGGAAACGATTCGTGAAACTCTAACGAATCAATTGATATAAATTTTTTGAGGATGTAGAATTTTTTACAAAAGTTATTAACGAAACAAGATCATTTCCTATACAAGTCCATGTTAAAATTGCAATTTTCGATAGCATTTTTCTCGGAAACGAGTTCAGCTACCCCCATTTTTTTTTCTTCCTACATAATTGTGAGGCTCTAACGAATTGATTGATATAACTTATATGAGGATGTAGAGTTATTATCAATATCGAAAGAGCCTCCTTAAGTTCGACGAGAAAGGTGGAAAGTATTTTCAAGAAGGTATCACAATTGCGCGACAATCTCGCTAAAATATAATCGTACCGTTCAGTCGCTAACAAGAAGTCAAGTTTCTGATTATTTGTAAATACTTAACTATCAGAAAAAGAGTATAGGCCTCAAACATTTTCTTCGTTCATAACATAGAAATCATAGAAAAAAAGAAATAACACTGTTATAGGTATAACTATTTTTATGCATGTCATGCTATTTTTTCAAGCGATCACTTCATAAAACTGATTATTTTCAGAGTAAAGGAAGAGTCAAACAATACATGGACGGATACATGTGACAGTTATATTACTAATTATCTAAAACATAATAATTCTTTCGTTCAATATTAAAAGAATAATATTTAAAACAGACGTCTTTAAAAATAATAATTTTCTGAAGATTTTTTATGGCCGCTTCAAAAAAATATTCTCACAGATTTTGCTTATCGATCTCTGTCGGATCCCACGTCTCTCCAGACTGTAAAATCAAAGCGATTATGGACTCGCCAACGGGCCTCGCTCTTGGCTGGATGGATTCCCCCGGGCGCTTCTTATAGAATATCACGTCACAGTTGAAGGTACGTTGTTGTCGTGACTCGGATCGAAGAGCACTCTCATCAGGATCTCCGTGATTTGTCGGTCCAGGTCGTCATCAGTTTGCACCTTCGACTTCCAGGCGCAATCGTTCCAGCTGAAGTCGCGGCTCTTCAGCACCGGGTCGGTCGCGTTCTCGACCCATAGAAGCTGCCACTTGTTGTACAGATAGTGAGAAGTCGTGATCATTCGGCCACCCGGGAAATCGCTGCGAATTTTCGTATACGAGCAAATTAAAACCAGTTATTATCGACATTTAATTTTCTTTTGTTCAAACTCACATCAATCCAATCGACTCATAATCGATGAGGCCCGCGGAGATGTCGTTCCGATTCTCAGTGACAAGGATGCACGTCTTTTCGTCGAAGCATTGAGTGTAACACATTTTCGCGTTCTGTTTGTCGGGCATTTGAAAAAAGTGCGGAACTTCCTCCTGGACGTGGAACAGGTCGCCGCTGACGATCGACGAGCTCGTCGTCACGAGCAGCAGCAGAGCAACGATTAGCAATAATTTCGACATGACAGAGGAGGACCTCTTTGGCGTATCGATGGCCAGAATTGACTCAATGACAACTGCTCGATGTGGTGTTTGTATATCAAAATTTTATCGTCTACCCTTCTCTCGCGTGGATTTTCCAAGTCAGTTTCCCGCTCAAAATTTATTCAAAAGTTTTATAAACACTATAGGTGAGTGGTACTTTTGTCTGATGTAAAAAATGTATCATAATTCCGCATCATACTAAAAATGGCATATTGTCAATTTTGTCAATTTTCAAATGCCTCTTTGTTAATTTTGATTGTATCGAGAAGATTTTTTTAATATTTTTTTCAGATTCAGGAGCCATTATGATTGATACAATTTCTTTTTATTTAAGTTATTACTATACGTTTACAAAAAAGCATACAATGATCTGAAAGTTGGCAAGTACGAAATCGTTCGCTTGATTACCTGTAAAACATATTTTACAAATTGTGATTTTCAGTGGAGAAAAAATTAATCATCTTACACTACTGCAAGTGTCAAAATTCAATTCAATCGTTGGCCCAGCTGTAAACCCGAGAGGTTTTATTAACTTAGCCATTATGGTTATCAACATCAACCGAGCTTTTACCGGAAAATCGTACCAGTTTATGCAATAGCTGAGATACAAATTACACGAATTAATTTCATTTTACTCATGCTTTCATATTTTGCTTTAAAATTTAATCATTCATGCAAGAGAGAAAGAATTGATCTTTACCAACAAAGGAAAAAGTCATAGGTGGCATTGCTCATCAATTGACTTGGAATACACAATTGTATAATAGCAATCAACACAGAAGTGAACGCAAAAACATTTTTGCAGCTTCCGTTAAGTCCGAATTTGCAAGTGAAATTACCATCTGAATTCATACCGAAACGAATCTGATGCTATTAATTTCACTATCTTTGAATACCTGAGTATTCAAAGTAGAAAATGAGAACACATGTGTTTAATACTATCGAACCAATTGCTAAAGGACTCGTCACGGAATTAAAAATCTTAAAAAACCTAAAATCATAAAATCCGTGAATAAATTATTTCATCAAGTCATGTTTCATGTTCAGTAATCAGTTTATGTTTACTAAAAATAATTTTTGCAAAAGCTAATTCATTTTCCAGATCGAGCTTTGATTGGATTAAATGAGCTTTAGGAGTTCCCATAGGAATTTGGTGATTTTTTTTTACTGGTTGCCAATAACGAAAAGATGTTTTTTTTATAAATGGTATAAATCTTCAAGATAGAGTTTTCTCAAGTGAAAAATAACCTACTTAATGCAATTTTAATGTCGTCGAATTATCGCCAGGAAACCTCAGGAACGTTGTATTCGTTGTCCATTTCGTTCAAGTAATATTTAAATTTCATAATAAGCTATTAGTAATTCATTAAATTATAAAAAATACTATTATATAACTTTTGAAACAATAATTCAAAAGTTTTCACGTACTCTAAACATTGAAACTGTGCAATGACGACGCCCGAACACATGCATAGATAAAAATTCATAACTCCCGAAACTAGAGCGAGTAAAATAGCCATAAGAAACTGTACTGCATGAATGCAATAAAAGTATTTATTTTCATCGAGAAAAAGTTGGGTTTTCAATGGCAAAACTTTTTCATGTATTGGATTATTTTCATCTACTGGAAATAAAACATATGTTGTGCACAATAAAAGGACGGCAACTGAAAAGTAACGAACGAAAATTATAGAACATTTTATAATTTTTTTAGGAAAAAGTTATTTATTACCCGTTCCAATATTACCAAACCAGAAAGCTTTTTTGATTGTTTTATTAAATATTTGTGGCCCCGATGAATCACTGCTTTCAAAAAGCCTGAAAATTATTAGCACATCAACAGTTTTACTTAAAACGGCGAAATCTATATTGCCCATTTTAGTTTTCGACATTTTGGAAAAGATAACGCTATGTGTTTTTTTTAAATGTCTAAATATCAAAATTTTAACCAAATTTAGAAGCAAATATTGTCCATCAATATGGTATAAAATATGGCTCATCAGCTTCAGCTTTAACATGTACTTTTTCAAATCCTCGAAGGCCCTCACAAAAATTTTATGGGCACTATTTTTTTCAGGTTTCTGAATCACTTGTATATTCCCAAAAAGAATGTCACGAGTGTGCTTGAAAAAAAATTTTTTTTTTTAATGGCAAAATATTGAAATTTCATGAGATTTACTCATATAAGTAACAGCAACAACTTTAAAAAAAAAAATACCTTTATGCAATAGTATGACGAAAAATGTCTTTTTTCGCACATTTTTTAGTGCGCAAAAAGCGTTTTTGGACACTTGTGTGCGGTAAAATGCCTCATTTTGGACACGGGTGTGCGGTAAAACGCCTCATTTAAATGAAAGTATTTTTCGTCTCCTATTGCATAAAATTTTGTATGCAACACGTGCCCAGCTTTTTGCGCACAGTGTGCGGAAAAAACACCCACTCGTGCCGGCATAGCCGGCACTCGTGTCTTTTTCCGTACACTCGTGCCCAAAAACGCCTTTTGGGCACTTGTTACATAAATAACTATTTGTTTCATTATTCTCTACACTTCTTATTTTTTACTTTAATAATATTTCATTTTCATACAATAAGATTTTTCAAGTATATACGCAGGAAAAACTATAGATCTAAAAGAAAAAACCAAAAATGTATTAATCATACTTATTTAGTTTTTGAACTCATTGATGACCTTCAAATTTCATAATGAATGGAAATCTATTATATTTCTACTAATACTTAAAAAGCAATAAACGACGCTATTTGCTTCATTTAAAAATTATGTGAATACATTGTATTGATCAAAATTTATAATTTATTAATACATATTGTGCTTTATTGGTGCTATTTATAGAACATATAAATATCAATCTATAGACAAAATGAATAGTTATCTCAGTTAATTGTCTAAAATTTTCACTTACTTTATTGATGAAATACAAGTTGAGAATAATGAAATTTATTTTTTTACTACTGTGCGTTACTTTCGGGCGTGCAAAATGTAAGAGATTGAACTAGACGCAGTTAAATAAAATAGTATATTTTGCACCTAGGGAGTGAAAAACTGGAACTGGCTCTGAGACTTTTTTTTTGCTACATAGCATAGGTACAAATACAATTTTTTTGTGCCACCCCAACCTAAAGTAATATTTTACTCCCACTGCACAAAACCAAAATGTTACTTTAAGCTGGGGGATTCACAAAAAATTGTATTTGCACCTATGTAGCGAAAAATGAAAGTCTCTAGAGCACGTGATTATCAACCTCGGCTTCGCCTCGGATGATAAATTACACGTGCTCTGAGACTTTCCAGTTTTTCACTCCCTAGGTGCAAAATATACTATTTTATTTAACTGCGTCTAGTTCAATCTCTTACATTTTGCACGCCCGAAAGTAACGCACAATAGTAAAAAAATAAGTTTCATTATTCTCAACTTGTATTTCATCAATAAAGTAAGTGAAAATGTTAGACAATTAACTGAGACAACTATTCATTTTGTCTATAGATTGATATTTATATGTTCTATAAATAGCACCAATAAAGCACAATATGTACTTATAAATTATAATAGTATATTTTGTAACAACTGCTTCGCGGACTAGTTGCAAACGATATTATTTAACTCTGTTTGCGAGAAACTAGGGTTTTCGGTTGATTTAAGGTTAGAAAACCCGTGTTTCGCGCACGCAGTGTTAAAAATTTTGTTTTTTTCATCAAAATACATAACCTGAAATTTTTTCAGATTTTTTAATTGAAGGCAATAACTTTTAGAGTTGAAAAATGCTATTTTTAACAAAAAAGGTTCCTAGAGCCCAATGGTTCTGGTAAAAAGTTTGAAAATTTTTTTTAATTCCTTTCGATTCCTGCAGGATCAATCGATCGAAATAGATATTGAAATTTGACGCTGCTTTTCTTTCAGTTGAGCTGCTGAAGCTCCTTAATGATATGGTTACGTGCACCTCGGGCTGGATGCGATACCTCACATATCCGTCGTTCAATAATTTCATCAAGAATCATCGATGTTTAATAAGTGATCGGATATGAATAATACACTTTGTAAGCCTTCGAGAAAAGATAAACAGACGTAAGAAAACTCGATGAACTCGATTTGGATAAACAAAGTCAATAATTATTTTGTTTACAATCACACGTATAATTTCAACTTATCAACCATTGCGAGGTAAATCTTTATTCGAAAATTATTAAAGAAGAGTATTCAAAATAGACAACTGTGAACATTTATTTTCTCGCCACTCGAGAGAATACTCTCAGAGGTCTTCCTTCTCGAACTTTGGCTTCGGCGTCGCCTTAGGGGAATCACGGGTCTTTTTTTGTGAGTTGCCAAAGAAAGATTCCTTCAGGAGAAACGTGATGTCGCAACTTTCAAAGGAGCATCCGATCGGCTCGAGCGAGACCAGCACCTCTTGTTTGCGCGTCAAATCGACGAGCTTGTCGACCAGCGCGGCGCCATCCACGCTATAGTCGGTGCGCACCTTCGACTTCCAGGCGCATTTGTTCCAGCTGAAGACGCGGTTATTGAGCACGGGCTCGTCCTCGTCTTCGATCCAGAGCAGCTTCCACATGTCGTTCGGCAGCTTGGAGGTCGCGATCATTCGGCCGCCCGGGTAATTGCTGAGAATTTTTATGTACACAGTACGAGCAAATTAAAAAACGTTGATCGTCATCGACGTTGACGTTTGATTTCGTGTTTAATTTTTTGATTCAGACTCACACTCTACCAATCTGCGTTTGATCTAGGCTGCCACGGCAGATCCCCCGTCTGTACTCGACAGAGATAAAGCACGTCTCTTCGTCGAAGCATTGAGTGCAGCACATTTTCGCGTTCTGTTTGTCGGGCATTTGAAAAAAGTGCGGAACTTCCTCCTGGTCGGGCGAATCCGTATAATCCGACGAGCTCGTCGCAACGAGCAGTGGCAGAGCAACGATTAGCAATAATTTCAACATGACAGAGGATGATCTCTTTGACGTATCGATGGCCAGAATCGACTGAAAGACAACAGCTCGATGTGGTGTTTGTATACCAAAATTTTATCGTCTACCCTTCTCTCGCGTGGATTTTCCAAGTCAGTTTCCCGCACAAAATTTAATCAAAATTTACATTCATGTTTTACAAAAACAAAATTTTCCACAAAAAACTGCTATACAAAATATCGTTGACATAAAAAGTATCAAAAGATCTCGATGGAAAAAATTAATTAAATGATAATTTGAAAACAATTTATACATGTAATATTTTAGCATAACTCATGGTAGCGCATGCGCTCGATAACTAGCAGCATTCATCATTCATTGAGGTTTAACAAATAATGAATGCATTTTGTCTTCTTCAATACTGATTGACAGATTCAAAACTTTTAAACATCAACTTATTTGACGATTCTGACTCCAAATTAGAAAAGTTCACTGAAGTTTACCTCACAAACGTTTAATTTTGTAATATTAAGATATTTTTTCTTAAAATTTTTTAGTATACTTAAATAAAGTAGACTGGCCGTTTGCGGTTGATCGGGTGAATTATTAAAAATATATCCGTGCCATATACAATGTTTCAAAATTTAATTCAATCGTCGGCCCAGCTGCCAATGCAAAGGGTTTCATTGACTTTGCCTTTTATTATTAGTAATGAATATTAATAATGAATGAATTATTAATAATGAATATTAAAATCTTCCGAGCTTTTACTGGATAATTATACCAATTTATGAAATAGCTATGTGGAAATTATATAAGGTACTTATTAGGAAAGTGCATACATTTTTTACTTGTATAGAAGTTCATTTTTACCTTCGTAGAAAAAAGGCATGGTTGGCATTAATCATCAATTGACTTGGAATACACATTTCAGTAACAATAGCCAAAACAGCGTTAAGTGCAAAAAATATTTTTGCCGCTTCGGTCAACTCCGATTAAGCCAATTTAATTACCATCCTAAATAACCTCGACAAAATCATAAGATAAAGGACTGGAAATGTAACGTAGCCTGCACCCATTATAAGGAAGCCAACTGTAAAGTAACGAATGAATTTTAGTGACCTTATAATTATAATTATAATCATTATTATTATTGTTGTTTAAAAAAAAATTGCATTCAAAAAAATCTTATGGGTAAATTAAGCAAAAGTGAACATCTAGTTTACCCGTTTGAATAGAACCTAACCAGAGAGCCATTTTAATTATTTGTTTTGCGGCTGAATCCGCGTTTTCTAACAGTCTGAAAATTATTGACAAACCCTTAAACATCTGAAATAACATTTGACAAATAATAATCTTTTTTAAACAAGTTAATTGAAAAAAAACTACGTACTTTCCTCTTGTTAATGATTACAAAATTGTAAACTTACGATAACGATAAAAACAATAAAATGTGTAAAGGACATTAAATTATACTGTTACTGTCAATGTTATCCTTCTTAAATTCCTCGAATACTTTTATGACCTAAATATACAAACTAATATTTAAAAAGTTTGTACACCCAAAAATACTTCAATAGTCTTATATTTCAGGAATTTAATATTCTTCGTACATTTGACGATTTTATTAAATTATTTAGACTTATAGTCTTTCGTTAAAAATACATACCGAAGAAATCACCAAAGCTGATAATGATAAATTGATGAAAATTCTTCCAATAGATTTCTTGATGGATAGATACTTGAATTTTGGGCTGGGTATAAAAACGTGTATTTTGTAAAGAATACAAACAAAGGAAATCGAGAAACTTCTAAGATTTCCTCACGCATTTCCGGGCTTCTTCCTCTAGGGTATTGATATTTGAATGGACCATGATTTTAATGAAAAATAATTTTTTGAATTGCGCAGATCAATTTTTTTAATAAACACGCATATGATGAAAATGAATAAATAACAAATAAAAA
This sequence comes from Trichogramma pretiosum, assembly GCF_000599845.2. NCBI lineage: Eukaryota > Metazoa > Arthropoda > Insecta > Hymenoptera > Trichogrammatidae > Trichogramma > Trichogramma pretiosum. The sequence continues at coordinate 230,865 of NW_019641606.1, read as the reverse complement.
ATCATTTTTATGTACGAGTATTAGGGTGTAAACAATAACGTACGTGAAACGACCAATGAATAATATACTCATGTTAACAAAACCCTAGTGAAAGTTTAATCATCAAATTCACATGAATTTTATATGAACAGTGTCACAAAGCTTGTCGTTCGATCTAACCGCCGTAACGGATGCCAATGCGACCGAACAGCACGTGAATTACAAGTGCGCCTAACTTTAGCGTAACTGTCTGTCTGAACTGATGTTATAGTTACTGACTCTGACATTGTACTATTTTCATTTTTTTCTTTATGTTATAATATTATATTATTAATATTTAATATCTTTCGCATAAGTGTAGACTTCAGCAAAGTATTGTAGATTACGTGCGCAGGGAGCAAAAAACTTGAAAGCTGCAGAGAAATAAGTAGGAATTTCGGAAAAATGCCAACCTCAAATCTCTGCTAGAGGCCGATGGTAGTTCCAATTTCAATAAAATTTGTAGACTTTGATGTCATCACATACAACAAATTTTTCATGTTCCCATCTTTTTAGATTTTTTTCACAAAATACTTTAAGTTTTAGAATCAAAAAATCATTTTAAATCCTTATAAATCCTGTACAACAAGAATATTAATATATTTAACAAACCGTCAGATTTTTCAAAATCGATTTTTGGAGCTTACGAACGATATTGCTTGCATTCTAATAGTATTAGTACAGTTTCTTTTTATTCAAGTTTTTTATTACATACGTTTACAAAGAAGTATACAACAATCTGAAAGTTGCCATATACGTAATCGTTCCTTTTATTATCTATAAAATAGATTTAACTGATTGTGATTTTCAGTGGAGAAAAAATTAATCAACTTACACTGCTGCAAGTGTTAAAATTCAATTCAATCGTTGGCCCAGCTGCTAATACAAGAGGTTTTATTGACTTAGCCATTATCATTATTAACATCAGCCGAGCTTTTACAGGATAATCGTACCAGTTTATGCATAGCTGAAATACAAATTTCACGAATAAATTTCATCTAATTGCTTTAAAATTTTACTTTTAATCGCTCATCCAAGATAGAAAGGATTGATGTTTACCAACGAAGGAAAAAGTCATAGCTGGCATTGCTCATCAATTGACTTGGAATACACAGTTGTATAATAACAATCAAAACAGAAGTGAATGCTACAAGCATTTTGGCAGCTTCGGTCAACTCCGAATTTGCCAATGAAATTACCATCTGTATTAATATCAAAGTAAGTTTTTTGAGATTACCTTCACTTTTATCTTTGAATACTTACCCATGTTCCAGTCAAAATGAGAACGCTTGTGTCTATTACTTGTGTGTATTATTATTATTATTAGTGTCAAACGACTTGCCATGGAATGAAATATCTGAAAAAGTCTAAAATCATTAAATCCGTTAATAAATTATTTCATCAAGTTTGATGTTCAGTAATCATAAGCTAATTTAATGTCCAGATCGAATTTTGATGCAATATATAGTGAGCTTTAAAATAAAATTTACTCAAGTGAAAAATAACTTACTTGATGCAATCTCCATGAGTTTTTCGCCAATCAAGTTGGTTTTAGTTTCATGAAGCTCAGGGATTTTGAAACTCTGCAATGATGATGCCTAAGCACATACATTGATAATTATTCATAACTCCCTAAACAAGAACAACTAAAATAGCTATAAAAAACTGTACTACACAAATGGAATAAAAGTATTTATTTTCATCAAGAAAAAGTTAGGTTTTTAATGGTAAAATAGTTTCATATGTATGATTATCTGAAGATAACCACGACAAAATGATTGGGTTAGCTACTGGAAATAAAATATATAGTGTACACAATAACAGGATGCCAACTGGAAAGTAACGATTGAAGTTAATGAAAAATTTTATTATTTTTTTCTAAGACACTTATTTATCACCCGCTTCAATATTACCAAACCGGAAAGCTTTTGTGATTATTTCATTAAATATTTGTTGCCCCGATGAATCGCTGCTTTCAAACAATCTTAAACTTATTGACATGCACTTAGTCATCTGAAATGAAGGTTATTGAATAATTCTTTTTATTAAATCGGTGCACCAAATAATATCTTAAAGAAAAAACTCATTCACCTTACTCTGGTCAGCCACTGCAAGAGTGTAAACGTACAATATTAATGTAAGTAATAAAATTTGCAAAGCACATTCAATTATACTGTTATTGTTGATATTTTCCTTTTTACATTCCTCAAATACTTTCATGACCTGAATATAGAGTCTAATATTGAATAGAAATTCAAAGATTTATGATAAATCAACAGTATTATTTGTGAAATATAATATTTTTATTACATTGCACGATTTCATCTATTAAATTCATCTGGTATTTTTCACTATTAAAAATACATACCGAAGAAATTGTCAGAGTTAATAAGTATAAATTAATAAAAAGTCTTCCTATGGATTTCGTAAGTGAATTTTGGGCTGGCCACAAAAACGTACATTTGGCAATGAATACGAACAAAGAAAATCGAGAAGCTCAAGACTACCATGCATTTTTGAGCTTCTTCCTCTACGTTAGCGATATCTGAACGACCCATGTTGTTGATGTTGATAATATTGTTGATGCTTGTCCGACCACTTTTTTAAATACAAATACACGTACAATAGAAATTGAATGAAAACAAATAAAAAATAATTTTTTTATATTCATACTTGTGTAAAAACTTTCATGCGCAAAACGACCAATGAATATAATTCATTCATATTAACAAAGCACTAGTAAAAGTTTAATCATCAAATCCATATGAAGTTCACGTAGATAATGGCACGGAGTGACTTGAAGGTTCTGTTTACCAACCTAAATTCAGCGAGCAAAAACTTTCTTGCCACTTCGTTGGAATAAGCTACCTTTTTGCTTATACGCTCGAGTTAGATACCTTCTTGCTTCTGCGTGCGAGTAAGTATCCTTCTTGCTACAGATTTGAAATAGATACCTTCCTGTGCTGGGGCGACGATATCCTCTTTTGCAATTGCAATGGTCATTTTAACTTTCTAACTGGCGACCATTATATTTACATATTCTTCTATGATAATCTAATATAGCAGTCAAAATATGCCAAAAAATGTAAATTTTATTGAGCCATGTTCAGATTTCGGAATGATAAATATTCGGAATCGTAAATATTCGGAATATTTAAAATTCGGAATATTTGAAAATCGGAATATTGAAAACGGAACATGAGAAATTCGGAAAAACAAAATTTCGGAATAAAAAAATTTCGGAATGAAAAAAATTCGGAAAAATTAAAATTCGGAATCCACAAAATTTTTAATGGGAAATTTTATAGTCTACATTCTCCACTAACAATTTTTAGATTATTACGTTCCACAAGATTTTCAAGTCATAAAATTTCCAATCAGAGCTTACGTTTTATAAAATAAAGAATTTACAGAGAATTGTCGCGTTCGCAACATAAGCATACTTGAGGAAGGTTCCTATATCATGTTCATAGTTAAAATTGAACAATTTGTAATCCATTTAAATGGCTTGCAAAGTTTCATCATTGTGCTTATGATATAAAAAATTCAAATTCCAGTATGAGTCAAGTTGGAGAATTTAAATGTTTAAATAGAAGAGGTTGGAAAACTATAGTTAATAAAAATAAGGGAGCTGGAAATTAGGATTGTAAGAAAATTGCCTTTCCTTCGATACCTCATGATACATAGTAAAGATACAAAATGATTATTAATAACAATTTTCATATACTCCGTAATAATATTGGTTAAAAAGATACTCAATTAATTGACAATGGTTGATATTAATATTATATATATTTGTTGTGCACGCATGCTTAGTTATGCAACAATAATTAACTTTATAAGTTGGATTAATATTGATCTCTTACGATGAATAATATAAAACTAGTTTTAGTTGGACTAATTGTGCGTATGCGTCAGTGTAAAATTGTTTATTATAAAATTGAATATAAACTTGAAGTACATAATGTATTGAATAGCAGTAATATGTTAACATTAATTTAATGCAATATTTCATTGATAAAACGAATAACTCTGCCGGACAGAGATGTAACAAATAATGTTTTCATTATTTATTTGTTTCGACGCTTATGCGTCATTAATGGTTAGCGGTAATTCTGTTACTTTTAATGTTATTGTAGTTAACTAATGTTAATAAAAAAATTTAACGTAATAAGACACCGAACGTAGCAGTTTATAAGTCGGCTGTTTCGGTGAGTCTTGTTGATGAATCGGGTAGAGTTTAGTACCGATTTACACGTTTTAATTTAGAATTTTATAGCTAATATAACAATATCGTGTGGTAAATTGTTTACGCATTATAGCCTAAAATATTGTTCATTAAAATACATATAGAAAAGATCGAAGTTTTGCTTCCTCATAGAGGAAGCTCTGTGATAGGCTCGAAAACGAGATTTTGAACCAGACCTCGTAGGACAATTTGGTTTATATATTTGTAAACTATATCCAATTCTCAACAAATGTCCGTATGTGTGTGTTTTTTTTTTTTTTTTCTACTCCACCCCATTCGGACACTCACCGGTATCCGCCGTTAGGCATTGCTTCGGTGAGGCCGGGGTTAGTTGAGCATTTCTGCTACTCCTGTTAGTCGTTGTTTTCCATACATCCCCCATCCGTCGCATAGTGATATGCGACGATCAGGGGTTCAGGGACTCATCTTTATCTTCTTGGTGAACCTCCGATCCTGCACGCTGCCATCGTCGATTGTCGTATCCCCTTTTTCAGAGCCGTCTGCGTGGTCACGCATTGCTGGCATCTCCTCCTGAGTTGGGCCTCTCTTCTTAGGACTCGCTGTCAAGTGCCATCTCGTGAGTGTGGTTCTCGCTTCTGCAGCCGATGGCAAGTCCGCCGCTTTGCTCTGTCGGCTACATCTTGTGAGTGTGGTTCTCGCTTTCCGGCGATACCCTGTGAGTGCTCCTCCTTTTTCTGTTGTCGTCTTGTGAGTGTGGTTCACGCTTCAGGCGCCATCTGTGCTCCAGCAGAGCCTTGGCTCTCACATCCGGCGCCCTCTTGTGTGTGTGTGGTTCTCGCTTCCGACTTCATCATGGGAGTGGTGTGCTCCATCTATTGCCAGCATTGTGAGTCCTCGCCTCGGGCTCCTACTTATGGTTTTCCTATCGCTTCCAGCTCGCACAGTGATCGGGGTTTTTTTTACCGCTTCGGAGGCTGATGACACAGCCTGGGTCTTCTTTTTGAGTGGTACCCGCTCCACCTCAGGCACAGGCTTGACCACACCAGGCGAAAAAACGAACCTCGAAAATTCGTCCGGTGGGGATCGAACCCACGCCCTACGGCGTACCTTGTATCAGCAGGCAAGAACTATACCCACTGAGCCAAGGAGGCCGATGTATGTGTGTGTGTGTGTGTGTGTGTGTGTGTGTGTGTGTGTGTGTACGTATGTCCGAAGCAAAATCTCGAAAATGTTACGGTGGATTTTATAAATTTCAATTGCATTTATTTTTGTATGTCGGAAGCAGTAGAATTAGCCAACACATGGCCCAGCAGAAAGGTGTGAAAAACAATAATACTCTAGAAATAGATGTAACGGTGGCTCGGGGTGTAAGTAACATTCCTAAACTACAAGTTACAAACTACGTATAAGTAAGACTGTGAAATATATTTTTTTGATTTTGGAATAAATTTAATTCGAATATTTCAACGATGCCTTGCAGGCCGGATCAGTGTGTGCAGGCGCATTAAGTCGGCACGCGAAATTGGCGGGTTGCCTTTGCGTAGACTATACTTCATAGGACATTACACCATACTTATAAAGAAGCATACAATGATCTGAATGTTGCCACGTACGATATCGTTGCTTTTATTACCTAAAAAATAGATTTTTCTAATTATGATTTTCAATGGGGCAAAAAGTAATCATCTTACACTACTGCAAGTGTTAAAATTCAATTCAATCGTTGGCCCAGCTGCTAATACAAGAGGTTTTATTGACTTAGCCATTATCATTATTAACATCAGCCGAGCTTTTACAGGATAATCGTACCAGTTTATGCAACAGCTGAAATACAAATTTCACGAATAAATTTCATCTAATTGCTTTAAAATTTTACTTTTAATCACTCATCCAAGATAGAAAGGATTGATGTTTACCATCGAAGAAAAAAAGCATAGCTTGCATTGCTCATCAATTGACTTGGAATACACAGTTGTATAATAACAATCAAAACAGAAGTGAATGCTACAAGCATTTTGGCAGCTTCGGTCAACTCCGAATTTGCCAATGAAATTACCATCTGTATTAATATCAAAGTAAGTTTTTTGAGATTACCTTCACTTTTATCTTTGAATACTTACCCATGTTCCAGTTAAAACAAGAACAAAAGTGTCTACTACTATTATTCCAAATGCTGAAGGACTCGCCATGGAATGAAACATCTCAAAAAGCCTAAAAATATAAAATTTTTAATATGAAAACTGATCGGCACTGAAAAAATTCTTATATTTAATAATATAAATATTATTAAATAAAATAAATAATAGTCATATGCAAAAAGTAATCCATTATCCAGCTCGAGTTGTAATGAGCTTCAGAATTATTCAATAACGAAAAGATTTTTTTCGTAAATAATACTATATATCGTGAAGAAAACAAAAAACTCACTCAATGCAATTTTGATGTCGACGAATTATCGCCTTCAGTTTTTCACAAATCAAGTTAGTTTTAGTTCCACGAAACTCAGGGATCTTGCGGTTAAATTCATTGTCAATTTCATTCAAATAATATCTAAATTTGATAGTGATTCATCAAATTATGAGACAAACTTATAAAATCTACTTGAAAAATAATTCAATAGTTTTCACGTACTCTAAACATTGAAGCTGTCCAATGATAACGCCTGCGCACATACATTGATAATAATTGATTACTTCGGCAACTAAAACAAGTAACATAACTAAAAAAAACTGTAGGACAAAAATGCAATTAAAATATTTATTTTTGTCAAGAAAAAGTTGAGTATTCAATGGCAAAACTTTCTCATATGTTGCATTATTTGAAATTAACCACGAAAATATAGTTGGAGTAGCTACTGGAAATATTACGTAGCTAGCACACAATATAAGGATTCCAACTGTAAAATATAAAGCGAAGTTTAATGAGCTGTTTTTATTTTCATTGTTTTCAGAAAAACATAAATATTACCCATTTGAATATTACTGAACCAGAATGCTTTTTTTATCATTTTATCAAGTATTTGCTTTCCTGATAAATCACTGCTTTCAAAAAGTCTAAAAATTATTGACATGCACATAGTCATCTAAAATAAAAATTCTTAAGTTTATATTGTCATTAATCAGATGATAAGTAATATCTTCAGGTAAAATTTAGGTACCTTACGTTTGTTCAAGACCATAAGAATGTAAATGTACAATATTACTGAAAATAATAAAATTTGCAAAATACATTCAATTATACTATTCCTGTTAATATTTTCCCCTTTACATTCCTCGAATACTTGCAGGGCCTAAATATATGGTTTAGTTAAATATTAAGAAAGTTCGTATGTTCACAATTATTCAATATTTTCATTTGTGGAATATAATATTTTTCTTAGATGAAACGATTTCATTAATTTATTTATTTGGTACTTTTTATTAAAAATACTTACCGAAGAAATTGGTATAGTTGTTAAGTATAAATAAATAAAAAATCTTCCTACGAATTTCGTAAGTGAATTTTGGGCTGGCCACAAAAACGTACATTTTGCAGTGAATACAAACAAAGGAAATCGAGAAGCTCCTAACTTTTCCATACATTTTTGAGCATCTCTCTCTAAGTTAGCAATATCTGAATAAAACATGTTGTTGATGTTGATGAAGTTGTTGTTTGGTAAATCCAATTTTTTCTAATACTAAATACACATATGATAAAAATAAAACAAAAAAAATATAAAAATAATTGTTTTGAACAGTTATTATAGTGGAAACAATAAAATGTGAAAAATGACAAATGAAAAATTCATTTATGCTAACAAAACCCAATGAAAATTTAATTTAAAATTCATATAAATCTTACGTAAATAGTGCCAGGCACGGTGGACTTGACAGTTTTGTTCGATATCGTTAGGTGTTAAAATTATATGACACAACAGTAGGCCTACGTTATAATTAATCGCATATTTGTGGAGGCTACACCTCACTACTACTCATTCACCGGAATTCATATGATAATGCAAATTTAATACGTGCGTTAACATGGCGATGTCGTCCTTGACACTGATGTTATCATTACAGAATGTGACATTTTATTTTTAACACCATTTTTTTTAATATTAAAATATTACGTTATTCTCGTAATAAATAAATTATAAAGAAGCAAATAAGTGATATTTTTTCGTTCTTTTTTTCACGATACACTTCCTTTTTTACCTATTTATCAATTATGATGATCATTGCCGAACTTTCTCACTGGCGATCATTATAATAAAAATCCTTGTTTTCATGATTCAAAATGTAGTCGTCGTTTATCGATCTGATGACTGTCACTAATGTCAGAGAATAAAAAAATGCCTGATGATCAGCTGGAACCTCAGCTTTCCGTATAGTTTTTTTTGTGTTGATGAGCCACTAAGATTAGGGATTCAAGTCAAAAGAGAAAAGAACAAGTTTTTTGTAGCATAAAAATAGTTAATCAAAGAAGTTTGTCTTCATCATTCAAGGAGGAATCGTGGTCACCGCAGGAAGCATCGACGACGCCATTGAGAAAATTAATCGGCTTCAGTTCGAGAGAGAAAAAGAGAGAGTTAGAGACAAGAGCCTCATCGGTAGTCGTTAAGAAAAAGCAAAGCTGTGCGTAAGATATGAGAAGGAATCGAGTTGATACAAGACACATAATTGGCTTACTCTACATACCACTATTTATTGAAAAATAAGGACTTAAGATTGGAGGACTTATCATATTATTACAAATAAAAGTATTTCTATAAGTTTTCTGAACATATATATTCAAGAATATTTCATTGAGAGCTGCCATTAAAAAATTTTTTCATTTATATCGATTTTTCGAATTTTAGTGAAATTATGAAATTGAAGTACGCTAACATTTAGTACTTGTTGGTCAATTCAACTCAGATAAATGAAAAATCCAATTTTTTGAAAAGTATCGTGGATGATTCTCAATTTTAGTAAAGTTCCTCTTTATAAAGATATGGGTTGTCGTTGAAAATTTCTTTGATTGAAAACCACTTCAAAATTTCAACAACAATCATTTACAAAATAAATTTGTACTTTTTCTTCAAATAAAGTTTTTACAATATTTTAATTTTTTAGTTGAAACCATTTTTACAATAATTTAATTAATGTCACTGAGTACTAATATACAAGTTTTAGAATCAATTAGATGGCCGAAAAGGTGTCAATACTTTTTCATCCATCATTTTTTGAAAAGGAATTTTTTCAGAGGAATAGAATAAGTATAACATCTTTCAAGTAACGATTTTTCTTGTGCATATTTAAAACGAAGCATATAACGATCTGAATGTTGCGACGTACGAAATTATTGCTTTTATCATCTATAAAATGAATTTAGTTCATTACAATTTTTAAAGAAGCAAATAATTAATTAGCTTACAGAACTACAAAAATCGAAATTCAATTCAATAGTAGGTCCAGCCATCAATATTAGAGGTTTCATTGACTTTGCCATAATGAACATTAAAATCTTCTGAGCTTTTACTGGATAATTATACCAATTTATGCAATAGCTAAGTGGAAATTACATTAATTCGTTTAAACATATTTTTTTCACTTGTTGAAATTCATCTTTACCTTCGAAGAAAAAAGGCGTAGCTAGCATTGATCATTAATTGACTTGAGATACACATTTCATTAACAATAGCCAAAACAGCGTTAAATGCAAAAAACATTTTTGCCGCTTCGGTCAACTCCGAATTAGCCTGTTTAATTACCATCTGTATTAACATCGAAGTGAGTTTGTTGACATTACCAAAGAAGATAGACACGTATAGAAGCCCAGAGCTTAAGTAAAAATTGAGGCTGGCTCATATGGTACCAAAACCAACTTCAAGGGGGCGCGGCGAGCAACCTAAGCCCGCTGTGGATAAGCTACGCACAGTCACATGGTGGTAATGTCTCCGTAGCCGAGTGGTAGCGCACTCGGCTCTACATTTTGGTTCGGGCGATCGTGCGCGGGTTCGATCCCCCGCAGCAGCTATGATTTTTTTTTTTATAAAAAAATGATATATCACATTTAATTGTAAGGCACATTTATTTTAAAAAACTATGTATTTTTACAGGAAATATTTGAAAAATAATATGTTAAATAAAATGAAAGGCTTTTTCTTGAAAATATTTTTTGTGCTTATTTTTCATCATCCATATCACCTATTATATTTATGATTGTATTTAAAGTCAAGATAGTGAAGATTGTCAAGAGTAATATTAATTCATTTTTAAATACCCGCTTCTCTATGGCTAACGTGCACAGAGTTCTGTTTACGATGTTGTTTATTATGAGAGACGTGCAGACGCGACAAACACCACACCAACGATATTGCACCGCGCGAAAATCTGCCGCCAGTTTCCCGCCGATACGTTCACGTATACTCGGAATCGACGCATTGACGAACTGTTTACAGATTTTTTCTGCTCATATCACGAGAGTCAACCGTCGACTGCGTGCAAATTTTCAGCGACAGTTAAACGTGTGACTTCCAGTGCGATTTTTAATCGAGTGCTACTTATTTCCTAGTTCAATCAGTGGTGATACGTGTTGTTATCATTAGCAATTATAAATATAATTGTTTTGTGTTGTTGTGTTGTTTTGTGTGCGAGTTATCGTGGGCATTTAAAATGTCGTGTGTCATTCCTGGTTGCAGCAGTTCATACTCGAGGGATAAAAATGCTCTTAACTTCTTTCGTTTTCACGTAAAAGATCCAAAAATGTAAGTAGTTTGTTATCACAGACGTTAGTAGTTAAAAAATACATTTTATTTAAAACTTCGTTTCGACAAATTCCGGGCGTTTTCGTTCGTTACACATTTGTTCATTCTATAGAATCTTATAATTCAGCCGCAGTGAATTATATTTCTATTAACAAAATTTTTATTGTTGTATCAGCCGAGACCAGTGGCTTGATATATGTGACAACGCCGAGCTTAGGATACTTGATGACAAACGTTTACACAACAGACGGGTATGCAGCAAACATTTTTTAAATACGGATTATGAGTATCATGGCAACGTTAGAACGTGTCTGTCAAATACAGCAGTACCGCGGATCGGTATTAACGTCGATTTCTCTACTACTTCTCACGGTGTAAACGTAACTACTGTTCGCGATCCCTTTGAACGAAATCAAAATGATTTTATTCGCGCTTCAACTCCTATTAATGTAGAAGAAAATAATTCATCGGTATTAAATAATTCCAATGCGTCCGTAATTAATTTCGATTTGTCTGCGATGATGGATAATGACAATAATTTAAATATAGAACTTTCAAATAAACGCGAAACATTCAATACGCTTAAATCTGATATTTCGACGGTAAATAAATTAATAAACGAAAAAGCTAATATCTTAAAAAAAAATAAAAAACTTATGCGCATAAATAAAACTCTCAAACAAAAAATTAAACGAAACGAAAATAAAAAACGTCCTAATTTATCCGTTAAAGAAATATTAAAAGAAACTTCCCGGTATTTAAGCGTTGAAATGAATCGGTTCTTAAAAATGCAACTTATGCACTCGAAGCGCAGAAAGTGGGAGGAAGATGAAAAACAATTCGCTCTAGGGTTGTTTTATAAATCTCCGAAAGCTTATGTGTTTTTACGAGAGCATAAGAAGTTTAAATTACCATCAGTAAATTTAATTCGGTCTTGGGTTAATGCGTTAAATTTAAAAACCGGTAAAAATCAAGAATTATTCGATCAATTACAAAAAAAATTGCGGGACAAGTCAGATTTCGAGAAAGAAGCGGTTTTGTGCTGGGACGAGATGAAAATTAAATCGGGCTTAGAATATAACTTAAAAGAAGATTACATTGAAGGCTTTCACGATTTAGGGCTAGATTTCGGTGGCAGGGAATCGAAAATGGCGACATCGGTATTAGTTTTTATGTTGCGGGGACTAACTTTTAATTGGAAACAGCCTTTAATGTACTTTACATCAAAATCCGCGGTAGCTGGGGAGTCCTTGGCCGAAATGATTCCGCGCATAATTGAAATGACAGATAAAATCGGGTTTAGAGTAAGATACATGGTTTGCGATCAAGGCTCGCCTAATCAAAAAGCCATAAAAATATTAAATATAAATGAAAATAAACCGTATTTAATAGTTAATGATCGTAAAATATTTTTCGGTTACGACGTACCTCACCTTTTAAAATGCATTCGTAACAGTTTAATTAAATACGAGATCGAAATAGATGGTAGTTACATCTCATGGGGGGTTATTCGTGAATTGCGTGACCTCGAACGTGATAAACCGTGTAAAGCAGCCCCTAAATTGACGGACCAACACGTTTATCCTAATGCATTTCAAAAAATGAAAGTAAGTTTAGCTTCCCAAGTTTTTAGTCATTCGGTATACGCGGCCATCATGTCGGGAGTTTCAACTAAAGAAATTAAACATCCGGATGCAATTTCGACCGCTTTGTTTTGTAAAGAAGTAAATGACATTTTCGATTGTTTAAACGCTAGATGTATTAACGATCCTAATCCCTTGAAACGCGGTTTATCGAGTAAATTTTCAACTGTAGAAGATTCTTTAGAGCATTGTTTAAAGAGAATTGATAAATGGAATATTAAAACTACTGATAGAAATTCTAAAAATCCCGATTGTTTTAAAAATTTAAAATTTAGTATTATTAGTATTTTGGAATTTTGGAAAGATTTAAAGGCATCCGAGAAGCCATATTTATTAACTGCTAATTTAAATCAAGATGTCATAGAAAATTTTTTCGGCTTTATGAGAGCTCGCTCTGGCTATAATGATAATCCTACAGCTATGCAATTTCGTAGAAATTTTCAATATTCCATTATGATAACTTTGTTGGTCCCTCCACCCGGTAGTAATTGCGCTAACGACGAAGCTCGACTGTTAATAACGGAATTTTCGAAAACTAAAACAAAATTAAAACCGATCGAGGAAAATAACGACGAAAATAATGCAAGTAACGAGAAAAGTAATGAAATCGACGAAAATGTTAAAAGAGCTGTCGAAGCATGGTTTTTAGATAATGATATAGATTCGATTCAAGAAGTAAACGATGAAAGTGAAGAACAAGAGTCGACCCTGCAAATTTGTTCTCAAAAATATGTCGCGGGTTACTTAGCTTATAAAAATATTAAAACATTTTCTTGTCCGTCGTGCGAAAATTATTTAATTAATAAAGAAATTGAATTAGATTCTCAAGCATCGGATGTGCTTATTTTATGGAAAACCTTTTCAAGTATAGATTCTGATCGCACAAAAACTTGTTCATTAAAAGCTCCGTCAGATTCATTTTTCCGCGTAATTAAAGTAGCTTATAAAATCATTGCACAAGAATTTCAAGCCAATAGTCACGAAAATAATCTTAGTCAATATTTAACTAGTTTACTTGTAAAAGCCATTTCTGAAACGCAGGAACACTTTTTATCAGACGGTCCTTGTTTGGAACATCATCGGTACATAATTGAATTATTCGTTAAAGTTCATATTTTCAATAACGTAAAGTGGATAACTAAAGACAATCGCGATTTAAATATAAAACGATCTTGTAAAATCGATTCTTCCACCGAAAAACCGAACAAGAAAATAAAAATTCTCAAATCATAAATTACGTTGCCATGATACTTGTATATATTTATATTTAATTTTATTATATATTTTAAATGTATTAATCATTAATAATATTTTTTGCAAGTTTAGGTTCTAGTCGGCGTTTAAGTATTAAAATAAATATGTCTAAATTAATAAAAATTTATTCTATCTCTCTTCCTAAATTCCTTCCTCATATTCCTTATATCCTTTCCCACATTTCTTCTCCTGATGGAAAATAATCTGCTACCTTCCCGCTCGGTTTCCATCGAGTAATCGTAGTCGTGGAATAATCAAATTTAACATGAATCTTTTTTGAATTGCGATACAATGTTTCAAAAAATGTTTTACCACCTACATATTTTTAATTTCACGACTACGGTTAGCCAAATGCAGTATCCCTATTTTATTCCTATTAATTTCAATAAAAAAAAATCTCAGCTGCTGCGGGGGATCGAACCCGCGCACGATTGCCCGAGCCAAAATGTAGAGCCGAGTGCGCTACCACTCGGCTACGAAGACATTACCACCATGTGACTGTGCGTAGCTTATGCACAACGGGCTTAGGTTGCTCGCCGCGCCCCCTTGAAGTTGGTTTTGGTACCATATGAGCCAGCCTCAATCGCGCCTATGGTTCTGTGCTTCTATACGTGTCTATCTTCTTTGACATTACCATCACTTATCTTTGAATACTTACCCACGTTCCAGTTAAAATGAGAACGAATGTCGCACATACTATTACTCCTAATGCTGAAGGCTTGATCATGGAATGAAACATCACAGAAAACCTAAAATCCGCGAATGAATCAATGATGAAATTCTTAGATAGAAGACTTTTAGAAATTATGTTCTCGCATAAAAAATAGCTTACTTGATGCAATTCTGATGACAACAAATAATCGTCTTTAGATTTTCACAAATCAAGTTGATTTTAGTTTCATCAAGTTCAGAAATATTATGTTCGAACTCAATGTCTATTCCATTTAAGTAATATCTAAATTGTATAATAAAGCAGTTCGAGATTCATGAAATAAAATCTACTGGATAGATAATTGAAAAATGTTCACGTACTCTAAACATTGAAGCTGACCAATGATAACACCTGCGCACATACACACACAATAATTGATGGCTGCGCAAAGTGTGGCGAGTAAAATAACTAAAAAAAGTTGTACAATAAAAATACAATGAAAGTATTCTTTTTCATCGAGAAAAAATTCAGTTCTCAATGGTAAAACTTTTTCATATGTTGGATTATCTGGAAATAACCTCGACAAAATCATAGGAGTGACGACTGGAAAACTTACGTAGCTTACACCCAATATAAGGAAGCTAACTGTAAAGTAATGAACGAAAATTATTGACCTCATTATTATTATTATTATTATTATTATTATTATTATTATTATTATTATTATTATTATTGTTTTATATTATTATGATATTATATTGTTAAAAAAAAACATATTTATTACATTAAAAAAAATATTATAGTCTAATGAAGCAAAAGTAAACAACTGGTTCAGCAACAAATCTCTTGCTGACACACAAAATAAATCTGAAAAATATAGCTGCAAAAAATAGCCGAATAATTTTGATGTGTCAGAAAAATGTATTTTGTGTCCACTTTTGCTGGTTACATCCCTAAATTATTTTAGTTTACCCGCTTAAATGGTGCCCAAACAGAGAGCCTTTTTTATTATTTTTTTTGGATATTTGTTTCGCTGCTAAATCACTGCTTTCAAACAGTCTATAAATGATTGATAAACCCATATACGTCTGAAATAAAATTTGATCGATAATAATATCAAGTTCATTGAAAAAAACTTCTTACCTTCCATTTATTAATGATTACAAAATTGTAAATATATACAATATTGATAAAAACGCTAAAATTTGCAAAGTACATTCAACTATACTGTTACTGTTGATGTTTTCCTCTCTAAATTCCTCGATTGCCTTCATGACCTAAATATATAGTCTAATATTAAAAAAAGGTTGTACATTCATAATAATTCAATAGTCTTACAGAAATTTAATATTCTTTGTACATTTTTCAATTTTATTAAATTAAATACATACCGAAGAAATTGCCAAAACTGATAAGAATAAATTGTTGAAAAATCTTCCTATAGATTTCGTACGTAAACTTTGGCCTGGCCATATAAATGTGTATTTTGTAAGGAATACATACAAAGGAAATTGAGAAACTTCTAAAACTACCATGCATTTTCGAGCTTTTGCCTCTATGTTAGTGATATCTGAATGAACCATGTTGTTGATGTTAATAATGTTGTTTTTCACACTAAATTTTTCTAATAACTAACGCTCATATGGTGAAAATGAAATAAAAAATATTTGTTACGTACGAGTATTGTATTGTAAACAATTACATAAGAAAAACGATCAGTGAATAATTCACTAATGTTAACAAAGCCCTTGTGAAAGTTTAATCATCAAATTTATATAAATTTCCCGTAAATAACGTCAAAAGGAGGGCTTAAAGGTTTTTTTCGTTGTCATTGCCGATGAGGAAAACGGAATTCGAGGAGGTGGTGAAATAATAACACACAAGTGGGATGATATACGTATCAACTACACATTATGGGGGTTGTACCTCGAAACTCATTCGCTGGAACTTATTAAAACGAAACAAAGGCCACGCAGGGTCGGATTACCACAAATGCCGCCCATCAAATTTTGCCGCCCCTATTATGAAATTTTTTTATCACCCTACTGAGTAAACCAAGTAGGGAACCCGGCCTTGAAAGAATTCAAGATGGCGCTCGGGCGCGAGATTCAAAACCTTCAGAACCTGAATACCAAAAATTGTAAGGAAAAATTGTATTATAAATTTTTAAAATGTTAGAGAATGTTAGAAAATGCAAACCAAAGTAGTCACCTACGAAACCCAGCTCAGTAATGTTTTTTATGATAAATCTGCCAACCAAAGCTGTTACCTTCGCTACCCAGCTCGCTTTTATTTAAATAATTTAATCGGCTATTATTACAACAAGTAAACTGCAAACTAAAGCAGTAACCTATGTGACCGAGCTCGCTATAATTTAAATAATTTAATCGGCTATTATTACAAAAATTAAGGGGATTTATACACCAATTCACTTCTCTTTGTCATTTTTGTGATACAAACCACTGTTTAATGTCAATCTACATTTTCAACATGAAATTACATCTATGAGCCCTAAAAAATACTTAGGAATAGGCCTTTGCATTTAAAAATAGCTCATTTTTGCTATTTTAGCCTTTCGGCGCTGTGCACAAGGTTCAGATCAGAGTTATTCAAGTGGGAGTTCCTGATAGATGTCAAAATCTTCAGAAAATTATCCTTTATGGGCTGAGTTTTGACATTTTTTAACAGTTTCTATACGACTCATTTACTGATTGACCAGGTCAATTTGACCTCTTTCCCAATCTTAATGAATTCTTCATCTATTTTTTGGAGACCATTTTACGAATTCTATTGTGCATACAACTCATAGCATTCAAATTATATTTAAAAATTTTAATTTTATTCTCGATAAATCGGAAAACGATTATCCCGCGAGTGTCAACAGTTAGTCGTCGACTGCGAGGGATGGATTTTTATATTTCTTGTCACAACTGGCGCTTACACTGATGCAACTATTGCCGCTTTTCTCGTGCTTTTTATGCGTCACTGTACTTAGAAATTGGACGGACTCGAGGACGAAATATTTTCATTAGAATCATAAAATCAATTTTATCAATCGTTATTGATTTTCGATAAATTGTATATAATTCATAAATTTTATGAGCTTTTGAGAACAGGTAAACAGATGTAGGAAAACTCAATAAGCTCGGTCAGAATAAACAAAGTCGATAATTGTTTTGTTTACAATTACGCGTTTAATTTCAAATTATAAATCATTATCTAAAATATATCATTTTTTTCGTTCAACATAAAAGAATGATATTCAAAACAGACGACTTTGAAAATAATACTTTACTGAAGCTTTTTTTTGGGCACCTAAAAAAATATTCTCACAGATCTTTCCTCTCGACCTTCGGCTCCTTCATCTCCTTCAGCTCCTCCGGCTCGTGCATCTCTTCAAGCTGTAAAAACTTCGCGCTTATTGGCACGCCGACGGTCCTCGTGCTGGGTTGAATGGAGTCCCTCGGGTGCTTCTTATAAAACGTGACGTCGCAATTGAACGTGTCGCAGTGGGCTTCCTCGAGCGAGACCAGCACCTCGTGGTCGTGTTTCGGATCAAAAACAGCGTCCATGAGGAGCTCCGTGACATCTGGGTCTAGGTCGTCGTCGGAGCGCACCTTCGACTTCCAGGCGCAATCGTTCCAGCTGAAGTCGCGGCTTTTGAGCACCGGGTTAGCGGCGTTCTCGATCCAGAGCACCTGCCACTTGTCGTTCAGACGCTTAGAGGTCGCTATCATTCGGCCGCCCGGGAAATTGCTGCAAATTTTTATAATACGAGCAAATTAAACCCGTCAATTGACGACACAAATTTGGTGTGTAAGTGTCTTATTCTTTTTGTTCAAACTCACATCAATCCAATCGACTCGGGATCGATGAGGCCCGCGCAGGTGTCCTTCCGATTCTCAGTGTAGAGGAGGCACGTCTTTTCGTCGACGCACTGAGCGCAGCACATTTTCGCGTCTTCTTTGTCGGGCAATTGAAAAAAGTACGGGACTCCCTCGTGATCGTGGAACAGGTCGCCGCTGACGATCGACGAGCTCGTCGTCACGAGCAGCAGCAGAGCAACGATTAGCAATAATTTCGACATAACAGAAGATGATCTCTTTGACGTATCGATGGCAAGAATCGACTGAATGACAACAGCTCGATGTGATGTTTGTATACCAAAATTTTATTGTCTGCCCTTCTCTCGCGAGGATTTTCAAAGTCAGTTTCCCGCTCAAAATGTATTCAAAATTTGTACAAATATTTTACAAAAACTAGATATTTAAACGGATTTTAAAAGTTTACTGCACAAATGTATAATTTGATAATATTAAGATATTTTTCCCCAAAAATTTTTCAAGTACACCCAAAGTAAAATAGTCTGATCTTTCAGTGCTAAGCTGGTGAATAAATGAAAAACGACCCCTGTCATATACAATGTTTTAGTAAAAGCTTAACTTTTATTCATAGGCTGTAACTAGTTATTATCTTACGTACTGGGAATCGACCTCGACAATTCTTAATAATTAAACAAAAGAATTAATGAAAGAATCTTTACTTTCACAAGTGTCGATTATAGCTCATCATGGATTTTCGGAAATGAAAAAATGAGAGTGCAGTAGGGAATCACCACAGATATGCTTATTTAGCAATCATAACATTTTTTCATTAAGTTTTTTGATATCCTACAAAAATGTAAAAACCGCTGCCAAGACATTGGCAAGGAGCTTCCTCCATAAAAGTTATTTAGGATTAATAATAATTTAAAAAAAAAATTTAGTATATCGTTATTTTGTATATTTTTTAAATTAAAAAAAATCAAATATATTGTTTAATAGTACAAGGAAAAACCCCTCTATGGAGGAAGCAAAAACAAAAAAAACATTTTTTTTGAAAAGTTGAAAAAAGGTTAAAAATTTTTTTTTCTGAGTAATTAAAATAAAAATTCAAAATGATAATGATTAAATTAAATTTGAAATGATTACTTTTTCATAAGTTGGTGCATTTACAAGAAAATCCGAAAAAAATTTTTTTTCGAAAATTAAAAAAAAAAAATTTTTCTGCGTGATCAAAATAAAAATTATACGGGCTTCATCCTTAAGACATTCGACAATAAATACAATTTAATTCAACACGATTCACCGTCCCGTTTTCTACATAATGCTCTGCACACGGCACACACACACACACACACACACACACACACACACACACACACACACACACACACATATACATACAGATAAGTGTTGGGGATTCGATCTAGTTTACAAAAATGTAAACGAAATTGTCGTACGAGGTCTGGTTCAAAAACTTATATTCGAACCCATCACATAGCTTCCTCTATGGAGGAAGCAATTATTCAACATTTTACAATAAAATAGGCAGACTATGACTTCATTCAATTTATATTTTTTAATCCATTTTATAAGAAGCATATAACGATCTGAATGTTGCTGCATACGAAATCGTTCCTTTTATTACCTAAAAAATAGATTTGTCTAATTATGATTTTCAATGGGGCAAAAAGTAATCATCTTACACTACTGCAAGTTTCAAAATTCAATTCAATCGTCGGTCCAGCTACCAATACAAGGGGCATCATTGACCTTGCCATAATGAATATTAACAACTTCCGAGCTTTAACTGGATAATTATACCAGTTTATGCAATAGCTAAGTGGAAATTATACAAATTACTTTTAGCAACCTGCATACATTTTTTACTTTTGATCACTTTTCTAAGAGTGGAAGGATTATCTTTTACCTGCGAAGGAAAAAGTCATAGCTGGCATTGCTCATCAATTGACTTGGAATACATATTTCAATAATAATAGCCAGGACAGAATTAAAAACAAAAAACATTTTTGCAGTTTCCGTTAAGTCCGAATTGGCCAGTGTAATAACCATCTGAATTTACATCGAAGTGAGTCAGTTGAAACTATCTTCGCTTATCCTAGAATACTTACCCATGTTCCAGTCAAAATGAGAACGAATGTATCTAATATTATTATTCCAAAGGCTGAAGGACTTGCCATAGAACGAAAAACCTCAAAAATCCTAAAGTTGCAAATAAATTATTTAATCAAGTTTCGACGTAATAGTAGATTACGAAACAAAGAAGCTAATAAGAGAGTGAAATAGTAAAATGTTTTTTGTTTAAATGATACTATACATAATAACTTACTTGATGCAATTTTGATGTTGTCGAATTATTGCCTTAAGTTTTTGGCAAATCAAGTTGGTTTTAGTTTCATCAAGCTCAGAGATCTTGCAATTGAATTCATTATCTATTTCATTCAAATAATATCTACATTTCATAATAAACATATAGTAATTTATATAAAGTAACTAACCCAGAAAATAAAATGTACTGAGAAAATAATTCTAGAACTTTTACGTACTCTAAACATTTAAGCTGGGCAATGATAAAGCCTGTCAACATACATTGATAATAATTGAGAATTGACGCAATTATGCCGTGGAAAATAATTATAAAAAATTGTATGAGAAAAATTGAATAAAAGTTTTTATTTTCGTCGAGAAAAAGTTCCATTTTCAATGGTGAAACTTTTTCATATGTATGATTGTCTGAATGTAGCCACGATAAAAAGATGGGGTTAACTACCGGAGATAGGACGTAACTAGCACACAATAAAGGGACTCCAACTGTAAAGTAACGAATGAAATTTACCGAATTTATAATTTTTGTTTCCGGAAAAATTTATTTATTACCAGCTTCAATGGTACTAAACCAGAAAGTCTTTTTAATTATTGTATCAAGTATTTTTTTACCATCTGAATCATTGCTTTCAACCAGTCTGAACATTATTGACAGGCACGTTATCATCTGAAATGAAAGTTGATGAATAATTATCTCCTTAAAACTGGTAAATTAAATATTATATTAATGGAAAAAAATTACTTACCTTATGTCTATACAGAATAAAATCAGAAACATAAATATACCAAAATAGTGAAAATACTATAATTTGAGTAGTAGCTTCAATGATATTGTTATAGATAGTATTGACTCTATTGAATTCTTCAAATAATTGCACGACCTAAATGTATAGTCTCATATTAAAAAGAAGTCTTCAAGTTTATAATAATTCAAGAATTATTCTTTTTGTTTTTGATGGTTTCATCTAATAATTCATTGGATTTTTTTCATTGAAAATACTTACGGACAAAATCATCACACATGATAAGTATAAAGAAATCATGGTTCTCCCTACATATCTCGTACAGGCATTTTGGGCCGGCCACATAAATGTGCATTTTGCAGTGAACACAAATAAAGGAAATCGAAAAACTCCCAAGACGTCCATACATTTTTGGTCTTCTTCCTGTAAGTTCGCCATATCTGAATAAAACATGTCTTTGATGTTGAAGAAGTTGTTGTTTGGTAGACCAACTTTCTTTGAATACACATATGATGTAAATGGAACAAAAAAATATGAAAATAATTGTTCTGAACGAGTACGATGTTGTCAACAATTAACTGCGTCATAAACTACCTGTGAATAATTTATTTTATGTTATCATGTTAAAAAACACCCCAGGGAAGATGTAAAATTTACATAAACAATGCCACGGGGGCTGGGCTTGAAAGTTTTGTTCGTTGTCTAACCCACGAGGTAAGTAGAATTGGAGGAGGTGGTAAAAAAGTAACACACATTTAGACCATTATCAACTGCATATCGATAATTTAAATTAACACGTGCTATTTCTCATGGGTAACGTCGATTAATTATTTTGGGCCGGCCTCAACTTATTGCAAAACGTCGATAACGCATAACACCGAGGCGTCCGTGACCGCGGCGATGTCGTCCTCGTTCATTATTAACAGCATTCTTTTAATGCTACAATATAATATTATTCTTGTTTTCAAAAAGGTATAAATAAGTGCATAGAAAAATCGTCAATAAAGCTAGAAAATTCTAAAAATTCTTGTTTTAAAGATGAGGGTTTGGACGTGGAAGTAAAGTATCATTGTTAAACTTACTGTTGCTTGCAAATAATAAACAAATAAATCTATTTGAAAGCATGAATTTGAGAGGAAGGTGTGTTTTTGTTTATTATTACACTTATTAATCTCTTTGTTTCAATAGTTTGCATTTAAAGTTGTTTGCTTATGCAATCCTAATTCGGCTTGCGGGCGAGTCGATGCAATGTTTTCGTACTCCTTCCTGTTCCATTTTATTCTATGTTCATCCAACGTTTTATTCTATGTTCATTGACAAAATAGTGAAGCTATCCGTATAA
Organism: Trichogramma pretiosum; assembly: GCF_000599845.2. Taxonomy (NCBI): domain Eukaryota; kingdom Metazoa; phylum Arthropoda; class Insecta; order Hymenoptera; family Trichogrammatidae; genus Trichogramma; species Trichogramma pretiosum. The sequence continues at coordinate 208,109 of NW_019641606.1, read as the reverse complement.
TATCTTATCGGCAAAAGTCTCAGTAAGTTCAAACAGTTGGAAGCGTGTAATACAATTTCGTTGACTGATCAATTTCGAGGATGCTGCACCAAACCAACTGCTGCACGAAACAAACAACAGGTAGTAAAGAACAGTCACCGGGACTGTGTGCGGATTATTATATGCTACGTGTGTTTACGGGCTATATCGCATCAACTGCCCCCCCCCCCCCTCTTTTTGTTTTGATTTTTCATATATTATTCTGCTTCCCAATGGTGAATATGAAAAAATGATTGAAACATGATTTTATATGTAAAATTTGACGAGGAATTCAAATTTTATGTCAAAAATCATATTCATAAACTCCAAGTACCTTAATTTCTAAATTTCAGCTTCAGTGGCAAAAGTAAAACGTGTTCGTATCCAGCGATATGGCCGATATTGTAATATGTTCATTGATACACCAAAATACAACTTCTGATAAATTTTTGTCCTCGGCAGACAAACAGACTTCATTATTGAGCTTCATATGTGTCAAGAATAGAGGAAATCTAGAGAAAAATCATGTTTTATTGGAAGATATGAAGGTCAATAATGAAGTCTGTTTGTCTGCCGATGACAAAAATTTATTAGAAGTTGTATTTTGGTGTATCGAAGAACATATTACAATATTGACCATATCGCTGGATATGAACATGTTTATTTTTGCCACCAAGGCTGAAAGTTAGAAATTAAGGTATTTGGAGTTTATGAATTTGAATTCCTCATCAGATTTTACATAAAAAATCATGTTTCAATCATTTTTTCATATTCACTCTTGGAAAGCAGAATAAAATATGAAAAATCAAATTACAACTCTGATCCAAGGGGACAGCTGACGCGATATAGTCCTTACATACTGGTGCACAGTAGTCGAGAGAGTTTTGATCGATCTTAAAAACTTCCCACGCTTACGGGAACTCCTCGTGGGTGCCGGCATGCGAATTTCAGGGATATGTACGGAGTATGTACTTGATGAAAAGATAATTCAATTGACAAATATGATTTTAAAATATTGATTCAATAGTATAACTGTAAAAAATGAATTGAAGATGAATTCGTGTTATCATTTTTGTTAAAATAGGAAAAGATAGCGGTAGGTGTTACAGTCATGACAAAATAAATAACAGTTTGAAATACTTTATTGTTCCTAACAAAATTGAAAAACATTTTTATAAAAGGTTATCAATAATTACACGGTACACTAACGCAATTGAAGAAGTCTTTATTGCAACCGAATACCTCGGAAAAAATCTCTCACTTCTCACTTTACTCCGATAATGAACTAAATTTGTATTTATTGAATTAATTTTTACATCCAAATTATTTGTGACGAATCTCACACTCAAACGGCTTACTTCGATAATGTACTGTATTTATGTGCCTCTTGAAGGTACCCTGGTATCCAAATGAATTATGGCAAATATCACATTCAAAGGGTTCACTTTGATTATGTACTGCATTTATGTGAACATTAAGATGACTCTTGTGTCCAAATGATTTTTGACAAATGTTACGTTCAAAGGGTTTGCTACGATAATGTACTGCATTTATGTGTCTTTTGAGATGACCATTAATGTCGAATGATTTGTGACATATCTCATACTCAAAGGGCTTGATACGATCATGTACTGCTATTAAGTGTTTTTTGAGATCACTCTTGTATCCAAATGATTTGTGACAAATTTTACATTCGAATGGTTTGCTTTGATTGTGTATTGCATTAATTTGAACTTTAAGGTCACCCTTACGGCTAAATGATTTGTGGCAAATATCACAATTGAAAGGTTTACTTTTATTATGTACTAAATTTATGTGAACTTAGAGAGTATATCTTCGTCCAAATGACTTATGACAAATGTCACATTCGAACGGTTTTTTACGAACATGTACTGCATATGTTATATACCCTTTTATGCGGGGTAATAACTTTATAATTTGAATATTAAATATTGTTTTCTGTTGTGTCTGAGTGGGGAAGGATCATGAAATAAAGTGTATAACGCTCAAGTGAGATTTACACACAAGACTTTATTACAAGAAAACTAATAACTATTGAACAAGCTTACAAAATAAGTGTGGCCGATGCTCGTCGATATGTAGGGCTGCAAACGCCGTCGGGGCGCTACCGTTGTTGCTGTTGCTGGAGCGTTACGCTGATGCTGCTTGGCCGCCGGTCGCGGCTGCCTCGGTGGTGTTGCGGTGGCTGCTACGGTGACGGTCGTCGCTGCTGTTGGGCTGTTGCGCTGCTGGGCTGGGTGAAGCACTCACTCGAGCTTTACCGTTCGCGAATACAATTAACAATTTCGGTGGTCGCGGCGTATAAGTACAAGTACAAGTTAGTCGCTGTTATTGACTCGCGCTTGGTTCTCACTAAGTACAAAATGTGCAATTCGCGTTGTATTACAAGTCCGTTAAATATTTCAAGTCGCTGTTACACTGATTTGATTATTCGCGCGCACAGAGCTTCACCTTACTCGACTCTTTAGGATGATCTGCCCCGAGGCCTAATTTTTATGCACGTTATATACTAATTAAATCATGGACCTTTTGGCGGGGGTACGTCTTGGGTTTTTCCCGCAAGTCGCAAGTCTACCAGCTATTTCGTCACTTGTTGACTCGGTTTCCGCTAGACCAGTGTGCCCAATGGTTATCTGAGGTCAAAGGTCAAACTTGGGGGAGATATGGGACTTGCGAGCGCGCGTGCGAACCTGCTTCTCCCCTTTGTGCCAATTCAAATTATTCCACGAGTCTCGTCTCGCATGTGTGTGTTATGTCTTCTTTGTGTTCGACTTACACACACACGCGAGTACACATACACGGAATATATACGCGTGCGAAGGCTTGATCTAATGCGTCGGTAATGTTGCTCGCGCACGTCCGTACATACCTTCAGCCTTTGCCTTGCTCTGTGTTCGGCTGATACACATATGCGCGTGGGTTCGATCTAATGCGCCGATGTGTGTTGACCGCTTACATTCACACACACATTCATGCGACAGCGCCTGCCTGTCTCTGTGTTCATCTTACACACATGCCTCTTTACCCGCGAGATCAGGCGTCATACGTGTTAATTTGACGGTCTTATTTTAATTATTATATTTAAATTTTACTATACCCAACGCTGGGTTATTGGTATATAACACATATATGTGAGTATTGAGGTAAGCTTTTTGTCCAAATGATTTGTGACAAATATCACACTCAAAGGGCTTGATACGATCATGTACTGCTATTATGTGTTTTTTGAGATCACCTTTGTATCCAAATGATTTGTGGCAAATATCACACTCGAATGGTTTGCTTTGATTATGTATTGCATTAATGTGAACTTTAAGGTCACCCTTGCGGCTAAATGATTTGTGACAAATCTCACATTCGAAAGGCTTTGTAAGATCATGTACAGCTGCTATTATGTGTTTTTTGAGATCACTCTTGTATCCAAATGATTTGTGACAAATTTCGCACTCGAAGGGTTTGTTAAGATCGTGTACTGTATCAATGTGAGTTTTGAGGTTCTGTTTTAGTCCAAATGATTTGTGACAAATCTCACATTCAAATGGTTTGCTCCGATTATGGACCAAATTTATGTGCCTTATAAGATTACTTGTTTGTCGAAATGATTTACGACAAATCTCACTTTCATATGGTTTAATGCTGTTTATGTACCAAGCTAATAATTCTTTTTTGATTCGCGTTCAATTTGTTCCCAGATGTTTTTCTATTTTTTTTTACCTCCTGTATTCTACAGATTTTGATCGGGATTGAATTCAAAATGGACGATTATTCTCGTAATCGAATTCTTTTTTTATCAAAATAACTATACTTTTTTTATTTAATTAACTCGTCGAATTTTGGTATTCTTTTTTCACATTATGTTCAAGTTTGACATATTTGCACTCTAAGTCAATTAATATTTTTTAATTTACGTTTGAGATAAAGTATTAGTCTCATGGATGTGTTTTGCCTAAAATAAAAATTGTATAATAATTTTGGATTGTAAAATAATAGATTTTCATTTAGATCATTGCACTCACTGTTAATTCATCAAGCGGCAATGTTTCAAAGTTTTCGGCGTTGCAAGATTTTATTGAATCCAACTTGTTGACACCGTCATCTGACCAAGTATTGTTTGGCTCTTCCTTCACCCTAAAGGATATATAATAAAGTGTATGATTTAGCAATCGCTTTATAAAAATTATGGCTTGTACAAAAAAAAGTTATACCTAACTATTCCCCCGTTGCTTTCCATCACTCGATTGATGCAATTCTGTTGTGGAAAGGGCTAACGAGATAACTCCATTTTTTTCGAAATCGAGTTTATGACATGAATTACCTATATGTTATGTCTACTTTAAGGTACAAGTGTCACAAAAGCTGAAAATAGCACCTCCCAGTTGAAAAAAATTGCGTGGATATCCACGTGGATCATACAGGGATTCCTTGAGGATGGGACATTGATTCCACGTGGATCGAACATGGATCATATAAAGAGTCCACGTACGTAAACCACGGGGATTTGCACGGAAATCCTCGTTGATTTTTGATCGATCCACGGGGATTTTCGCGCAAATCCTCATTGATTTTCGATCAATCCACGGGGATTCTCGATCGATCCACGAGGAATCCCTGTACGATCCACATGGAATCCCTGTATGGTCCACGAGGATTACTAATCCTCGTGAATTTCCACGTGGATATCCATGCAATTTTTTTCAACTGGGCTGTCGTTCAATATAACACCGTGCCTAACGAGATAAGTCCATTTCGCTGCAAACGATTCCCGGCCAAACGAGATAAGTCCACCTTTTCGAGCTCCAAAATGCGATAAAGAGTCTAGATTGATTTGAAAATGGAAGAAAATGATATTCCAACATACAAATGGCTCTCACACTCTTCGAATGTTGTGAATTTCACTATACAGTTGGTACATTTGATACACGAGGGGCCATTTTCGCGATTTTCAGTGTGGCCTTTTTTCGTTGCAAGATTTGAGATCTGACACCAGTATAACGTTAAATGAGCTATTTTATCAATGAAAAATCATTACATGAGGTTTTGATCACAAACTAAGCGAAATTATCGATATTGAAAAAAGTGTGACCGCTAAAAGTGGACTTATCTGCTAAGCGGTGAAAGGGCTAACGAGATAAGTCCATATTTTTTGCTCCGTATCGTCAATATCATGCGCCTTTCAATTTCACAAGTACATATAGTTTAAAGATACCTAATGATACGTAAAAATATCATAGGTACAGATCTTTAGTCGTCCGCGTCGAGCTAGGCCCTCGTGCGCAACTTAAAACGCGTTTTTCTCGAAAACACGAAAAATGGAGTTATCTCGTTAGCCCTTTCCACCACAGAATTATATTTACGCTCCAAATTTTCGCGATATGCTCTGAGAAAATATTTAAGGTTAAGGAGGCTGTAGCGAAATTGAAAAAATCTTTAGACCGGAGTGAAATTTTAACCACTGATAGTTGATGAAATTACAAGATTTTTGTTAAAAAAAAAAAAAAAAAAATTTGGGGGTTTCCATGCAAATTTGGGAAATAATGAAATTCAAAGTTTAGGCCATTTAACATTGAATCAAATGGGAAGTGGCAGTTGTTAGTGTACTTTGAGCTCAAATCTCTTTACAAGTTAATTAAGTTAACATATGTTAGGAAATTTCATTAGTTTTCGAATGATATAATTATGAATGGGTGTTTCCAGGCAAATAAAACTTTGAATTTCATTATTTCCTAAATTTGCATGGAAACCCCCAATTTTTTTTACCAAAAATCTTGTAATTTCATGAACTATCAGCTGTGGTTAAAATTTCACTCCGGTCTAAAGATTTTTTCAATTTCGCTACAGCCTCCTTAAGAGTTCTACCTTTTTTCTATGGTATTGTTTGTAAACACTAGCTCACCTATCAGGAATTCGACTCCTAGCGACTGAGTGAACAGCTCTCGTATATTAGCGAAATGATTCCGCGATTGTGTTGGCTAATTCTTGAGGATACCTTCTCCCTCCATTGTCCACTGACTATACGGCATATACAAAGGTATTGGCGTGTCATTAAAATTTCGCCGTAATTGGATCGTCAATTTCGAATTCTGCTGCAGTGCATAATGGCAACTTGTGATATATATTATTTTTTTATACTTCGTAAAATTAACTTGTTCAATCAAAAATATATCAATAAAAAAAATCATATTGAATATTGTGTCTTTAAATATGAGTTTTGTCCGCTCGTGCGCTTCAAGGTTTAGTTTTATTATAGATACTAGATGTTTTAAACGCGCGTCAACTTTTTCATTCGTGTTTTGAGGTTACTTATATAGAGATAAAGACCGTTAGAGATCGTTAATACGAAAAGTTGTCAAAAAAAACTTGTAGGGAAAGATAGTACCGCTTCGTTTTTATTTAGCAACATATTATTTTTTCAGTATTTTTGACTCTATATTAAAGAGACAATTATAGTTTCACTTTAACATAGATCAACTACTTTGAATTTCGCGGTTACTTTGAGTGCCGTTTTTTAAGATATTGAAGGAATTGATCATGAGGAGGTTTAAGAAACAATGAATTCGGTTTATTTTTTCTTTCAACAACTCAATATTTATTTTTTCATCTTCAATTTTAATTAACAGACGTCTCATTAGAAATCTAAAATTGTCTGATAAAGTACTTAACGAATTTTAAAACTAAAAACTTGGATCAATCGTTTCTGGCACTTTTATCGCACCGTAAGTGCGACGTTTCATGCTCATAACAGTGTTGCGTATCGTCGCGATCGCAATTTTTTTTTGATATGTCGCATATTTTACACTTGCCTAAGATAGATTAAATAGATTTTATTATAAGATATTAAGTCATGATAGAGAGATTTAAGATAAATAAAGATAATTTTTTTTTGCTTATTACTTTGTCCGGAGTAAATATTTGTTTCAATTATTTGTATTATCTATTAGTGCTGACCTAAACGTACCCTGTGTAAAATCATCTGCTTATGGTATCTCTGAATTATGTACTCTCAACTCTCTCGTTGTTTTTTTTTTTAATTTTATATATTTCTATATAATAATTAGAACTTGCGAAACAACAATCACACGTTGAGCCCATTTTTTCGTTAGAAAAGTGTAAAAAGTAGGTTTTCATGAGTCATGAAAAAATATTTTTGTTTTAAGATTTTTCATTCCCCTATGTTTTGTTTGATGTTTTTTTTAGAAATATATCATTTACTTTGCGAATACATATATAGCACTTACTTTGCGAATACGTATATAGCACTTACTTTTCTTTTTGTTTTTTTTTAGTTTAGAAATGCATAATTATAATTAATATCATATATTTACAAGATTTTTTAAAGTACAAAAGTACAATGAATTGTATATTTACAAGTTGCTTCGTATACAATCGTCGAACAAATCGTACAAAGCCAAAAAAAACGTAGATACGAATTCTTGTGAAATTGGAAGTTTTTTTCTTTAAACGTACCTAAAGCGCACATTAAATATCAAAATGCTCATGAAAAGTCTCGCTAAAATCTTGTTTTTCATTTATTCTTAAAAAAAGAAAGAACGAATCAATAATCATCGTAGCGTTGAAAAGATTACTAATCTTGCATTAAGATCCGTTTTTCGAACTATTCTCTTTCTCGCTCTCGGGCTCCTGCGTACGATAAAGAGAGAAATAAAAATGAAATACGATATGACGTGTAAAAAAAACAATTCGACTAACAAACATAAGTAAGAATCATCCCGATCCGACGAAATAATAAAATAAAAAAAAAACAATAAAATAATCAACTGCAACGTAAAAATTACAATAACAAAATAATCTATAATAATAATTCGATGCTTATGAAGTAAAAATAATAAAAACAATGTCTTTCAAAACCGAATAATAGTTCTAATAATAATAATAATAATAATAATAATAAACCGAGGTATGTGTGTCTGTGTATGTGTGCGCGTAGCTCTAACATGACGAAATCTACGTTTTGACGGAAGGACAGTTGTTGGGAACCTTGTAGGCGGCCGAGGCTCTGCGCAGTGCAGCAGCGCTGCTGCTCGGCCCGGGCAGATCCGCGATGCCGCTGTTGATGTCGCTCAGGGTGGCCATCTGCAGTCGCTTGTTGATGATCTCCTCGGACTTTTTGCCGGTGAGCTCCATTATGCTCGAGTGAATTCTAAAGTGCAGTCTCGATTCCAGCGAGTATCCGGTGTAGTTTTTCCTACATCAGTAAAATAAAGAAGCAGCGTTACACGCGAATCGAAGAATAAAACGAGAGAAGTCGAATCGTGTACTGACTTGGCATCCTCGAGCAGCGATATGGCCACCTGAGTATTACCCTGATCCCTGGCCAACATGGCCAGTTCCACGGCGGCGAAGGGCAGCAGATACGCGTCCTCCTTGATGCTCTTGTCCAGCTGCAGTACTCGCCTCAGGCAGTCCTGGGACTGCAGATACAGCTTCATCTGTCTCAGACAGGCGCCCTTGAGCAGCAGCACCAGAGCCTCGTTGTCGGCCGTGAACTCGTCGCGCGGCTTGGCGCGCAGCTGCGCCTCCTCGTCCTCGATGGTCTTGAACACGGCCATCAGCAGATCCTGATGCTTGCCCACGATCCGGAAGAGATTCCAGACGTACATGAGCTCGAACACGGGCATGACCAGGGTGCGCTTCTGGGCGAAGTATCGCTCGGACTTCTTGATGACGAATTTCTCCATCGGCAGGGACTTGCCGGCGATGCGCTGCTTGTGCTGGGGCACCTCGCTCATGTAGCGATCGATCGCGTACAGCTCGGGCTTGTACGAGCCGTGACGCTCGGCCATGATCGAGATCGCGGCGAGCTGATAGAGGTAGATGGTGCGAGACCAGTTGGACTCGGCGCGGAGACGCTCGGCGTAGCCGAGGGCCGGCATCCAGTCCTGCTTGACGCAGTGGGCCCACATCAGCTCCCAGAAGCAGAGATTGTGAAACTGGGGCCAGAGCTGCTGCGACTTCCAGGACTTGGTGTACCAGTCGATGCACTCGTCCAGATTGCCCCGCGAGAACTCGAGCCTCGCCTTGAGAAAGAGGAACCAGACGCCGTCCGGATAGAGATTGAGCTGCTCGTCCAGGGCGTTCTCGCACCACTCGAGATCGCCGTCCGAGTTGCTCAGGAAGAACATGATGATGAGATTGTAGGACAGGAGGGTCATGGCGCAGAGCACCTGGCGCAGACCCCGGCGATCCTCGTAGCCCGCCTGCAGCTGGCTCAGGCCGTAGTTCTTGTCGCCGGAGAAACCGATGAACTCCAGGAGTTTGATGACTCGGCCGGGCAGGAGGGAGATCATGAGGTTGAACGTGCCGATGCCCATGCGTATGCCGCTCTCGAAGTGCACGCGGTGCGTCTCGTTCTCCCATTTGCGCGTGTTCAGGATCTGCAGGCATTCTCTGCGAGAAATACAAAAATAACATATATATCGTTAGATCGGAGAGGCATTTTTGCTCGATGACTCGTACTTGTAGGATAGAAAACAGGTGCGGATCTTTAGGCCGGCCTTGACGAAGCTGACCAGCGTCTCGTCCTCGACGAAGGTCAGCATCGACTTGAGCAGCAGACACTCGGCGTAGCACAGCTCGGCGTGGACTTCCTCTGTATATAAACAATTACATCGAATTAAACGTATGTGCACGAGATCGTGTCGGTCGATTAAAATCGCTGCGAAAAACCATCTTATCCGATCAAAGTGTCGATCGAGTTAAGGTGTTTTTGTTTTTTTTACCATTTGAGTTCGCAAATTGCACGTAAATGTATCTCATTAAAAATTACTCAATCGTTTTACGAAAAACCTATGATATGTTTAAAAAAACTCGTCTGTCGCGTTGTGTCGCATTAACATTTGACCTCGACACCACTGTCATCGTCGCCGTTGATCCATCTATTACACCAAATCGATCCGATTAATTTTAATTGTCCTCTACTTATTTACACACATCGATAAGAGTGATATGTGTCTCTATGTTGGCTAGTTTTTCCACTCTTATCTGTCGCGTCTGCGTGTCTGTGTGTCAGTGAGCGATAGGATAAAAAAAACGACAGACGTTTTGTGCAGAAAATTAAAATAATATACTGACCGATGGTGTAAGAGTCGTAATTGGTCTTCTTGACCATTTTGCCGATGTTCTGCATCGTGGTGGTGTGGCGTCGGTGCTTCGTGCACACGGCCATGCACTGCTTCAAGGCTTCGGAAGCTTTTTCCACGTATTTCTATACGTAAAATTTCATGAAAGTTCGGACAGAGAAAGAGAGTTGAGATTAAAAAATTCATATCAGGTCGTAGGATTATTCAATTCTTTTATCGCTCGTCGTTCTCGTACCTGTTCGAACGTGAGTATCGCCTCGAGGAAGGCAAACACGCTATTTCCTAACGAATGATACATGCTCGAGTCGGCCCAAGGCTCCAAGATCTTCCTCGCCCGATCAAAGTCGTTGTTGAAGAAGAAGTGTATGGCCTGTTTCGACTCGAATATGGCTGTGTCCAGGTCCATCGTCGATGGGCTGCATAACGTGAAAAGTATAAAATTAAAAACAATTCCATCGTCATAATTATACACGAAATGCATGTGTAATCAGCTGGAACGAGCAAAAAAAAGACATCTTGGTCCCGCGCGCGGATAACGAGATATGTGTCTCGTTTTGACGTAAAAACGTGCTTTATTGTCATTCGCGTCAACGAACCGCGACTTTCAATATTATATCTCTTTTGTCACTATTTTATCTTATCGAAAAAAAAATGATGGATTTTGGTGTCAAGTTGTTTTGCGCGCCGGATTCGCTTCGATTGAACCCGAGCGGGAGCCGTGTCGCGCATATAGCTCTCGAATGACGATAGAGAGTCGAATAGTCATGATATTATGAAAAATTCAATTTTAATTTAATAATGTTGACTTACGGAGCCAGCTCCTCCTGCGCATCTTGGAACTGAAAATGAAAGGTTCATAAAATCGATTATTAAAATATCAATTTAATTTTCCTTGAATGTGTACAGAGCACGATATCTCACCTCGTCGTCTTCGACGTCGGACATTTTGGAAAATTCAAATTACTATATCGCCTCGCAACACCTGTAATAAAACATAAGGAAGGCATATCAATTGACAAGTAATATCGACCAATATAGAGAAAAATGATCATGTGCATGCATAATGAGTCACGCGTACTTCTAAAAAGTGCCCCGGTCACTTTTTTACTAAAACGTCATTTCGACTTTATACACGTGCAGTAAGGCAAATTCGAGTTTTTCCCCTAATAATGTTAATAATTTAAAAACTCGTTCATCGAGCGGGGATTACATATTATTAAGTTATAGTCGTCTACGGGTCAACATAACGGAGAGCTCGAAATGTTACTTCTTCTTCTTCTCGCTCGCCAAGTGACTAATCTTTGGTATTATACGACAGCGTTGGAGAGTGCCGTTATTACACACTTACACACATGCACACAAGCATCACCGCGAAAGGATGTGTGGTGTACGTATAATATGCACTGTAGAGCGCGTACTGTTTCGCCGCTGCAGCTGCAGCCTGCACTTTATAATACATGTACGATCTTGGCGCGCGGACTGCACTTGGCCGAGCACATGATGCAGGTTTTTGACTTTGGCAAAAAAGAGAGAGGAAAAGCCGACGGCAGAGATAGAGAGAGAGAGAGAGAATCGAAGCGACGATAGCACGGCATGGCGCGGCACGGCGGCGACGACGAGTGAAAAGGAGAAAGGCTTTCGCTCGGCTGCAATGTGCATGTGCGTGCCGTGCAGCAGTATATAAGTATACGGAGTATCTCGCTCGGGCGATGGATTTCTAAACTTTTGCGTTCTCCTTCCAATTTCCAGGTCATAATTCCTTTTTCGCAATTTCGCTGCACGATCGAGGAGCGCTGCAAACTGCACCTTTTAGAAATAGGCATGTAACTTTCCATCGGAAGAAAAGAGAGAGAGAGAGAGACTTTTTGGATACATCTTCAAAGTTTAATACAGTAAAGAAAAAGATAGACGTGTGTCATTATAAAAGGCTTCGCATTATCTTTTACGAAACAATTATGATGTGCAGTTTTCGCGTATGCAAGGCTATAACGCGGATATGACGACCGGAGCGATTGTAATTCCGCGTTTATCGTTCGTTTGCTCTGCGCGCGCCCGGATAGTCGGTCGCTGTCGGTGTATCGAAAAATTTTCCGAAGCTAGCTCAACTTGGGTTTACATTCATATTTTCTTTTTTATCGCGCGCACGGATTTTATCGTGTATAATGAGCCGTTGATCGTAATTATATGCGTGCATTAATCGAGTATATAGACAGAAAAAAAAAGAAAAATGATTCAGTCTTGATCGAACGATGTGTATAATAGAAGGTGAAGGAGACGAATTCTAAAAAAAAAAGAAAAGAAGAGACGACGACGAAGTCGTCAAAGGAGTTTTAGAAGTGCATTTCGGTATCGGAATCGATGATAAGAGAAAGCTTATATAGGCGCACGTTTATATCTCGAGAAGCTCGTTTGACGATCGAGTGCTATACGAGTTTTTCATCATATTATTAATATTATAGTCGATAAGCAGCAGTTCCAGACTTATGTTTATAATGTCAAAAGAATAACAACATAATATATACTCGTATTGTAATTATTATTATAACTCGAGTTGCCTACGACAATTTCTCCATCGGCTACCACGATTCGCTTCGACGCGAGCGAGACCGAGCTTTGCTTTGTCAGCTAGCTCATGTTTCATATGAAAAAGAAGTAAAATAATAAGAAGTGCCTCGATATTTTCAGTTTTTATCGCTGCGTATATAAACTCGAGAGATCATTTTCTTTTCTTCGCTTATTTATAATCGAACGATCGGAAAATGCCAGAAGCACGAGGGTCGTTCTCGCGGAGCGCAAAATAACAATACTTTTGCCAGACGCCAGTGAGAGAGATGTACGTCATATGCGACATATCGGTTGCGGAGAGTGAAAGAACGATAGTATAATAGTCACTGCGCTGCAGTGAAAGGTTGACGATAATCTGACACATTGCTCTCGTGGTACCATTATATCTGGGTAATAAAAAATTTCCTTCGCTGATTTTGGAATCGCATCGAACGAGTCGATACGTAAATTCATAATTCAAAATTCATCAAAGTTGACTCGTTAAAATGTTTTTGCGCGGCTTTACACTGTGATTGCGACGTATTTATGCATACACATACGTATCACACATCGGTACGTAGACGTGGAAAAAGAGAGAGAGAGGTCTATAACATTAATACTTTCACACGATGAATAATGCAAACTCAGCTGGAGTATACTGTGCTGGTGCTATATGCAGCAGCAGAGAGTAAGTGTAATATTATTATTGTTTTGTCGTCGCACCGACGAGGAATGCGAGCTTGTGTTCGAGTACATAGTAGCCGATCTGCTGCTGCTGCTGCAATGTAGGTGTACAATAGGCTCGAGCGCTGATGTGTAATAGAAAACACAAGCTCGCCAGCACAAGGTCGATTTCGATGGTCCCTTCTCCTATTATTGCGCGCATTTTTTTTTATGTTCTCTCATTACTTCCGCGGTATAAATCCTTATACGCCTATACTCTTTTTACGACGACGTTCCGAATTTAGTCCTACCACGCAACCCGTCCAAAATCGTCGCTTCCATCTGATTTATTCATTGTCACGTTCGTTATTAATCCGCGCGCTGCAGAGATGCGTAATGCATTTCTCTCTCCTAAAATTAGACAATGTCGCCTCGAGGCGTTAAGTACACAGACACGAGCTACTACACGTGTCACACGGATCCTCATGGTCCGTGCACGAGAATTCATTAACGAAACACGCGCAAACGGCGCGTGGTGGACTGCAGCAATGACGTGCGTAAAAGTCGGAGCGATTCTGCGTGTGGGCGGCTTCCTCCTCCTCCTCTCTCGATGATAATAATAATTGCAATTTCTATATAAAATACAATATCCTCTCTAGCGATGTATATTACGTGAAATCGTATTACCGCGTCAAGTGCAGCGCTGATTGTGCAGCACGAAATAATATAATAAAATCGAAACTCGCTCGGATTTTTTTTCTTCTCTCTATACTTCGCTTTCCCCTTCCTCGGTAATATTACAATGTTGCTGAGTGCTGCTGCTATTGTGCGCTGCGCTGCAGTACGACGAGAGAGCGGTGAAAAAGGTCAGTGCCCGGATGCCGTCAGTGAATTCATCGGGCGACTATAATATGCGTTGCACACACACACACACACACACACACACACACACACGATATCGCGCGCGAAACCGATCGCGAAAACGAGCGCGCGTCAAAACATCTGCAAGTGTTTTGTATTTTCTTTTTTTTTCTTTGTGAACAAAAACAGAACGATTACTGTGTCACGCGATGTAAAAGAGAACCAGAAATTGTAAAATATTTATAATTAAAATCCATTTTATATTCATAATTAAAAAACGTATACAGTTACGGGCCACACGTGTTACTTTTCATTGCGTACACGTTTGTTTGAAAAAGTACACCATTATAGAGCGAGCGCGGATTTAACGAGTAAACAAAAATTGAACGTACACACGGATTCGGAAATAGAATATTTTCACCGCACGCGCGGTTTGATCTTGAAAAGTGCAAGTGCGTGCGTATCTAAGAATAATAACGATCGAATAAGCTCCGCGAAGTAATCTTTCTTTTTACCCTCGTCGTGAAATAATAATAACCGCGCTATTCTCATCGAAATCTCGCGCCCACGCGATACGATGACCGCAACTGTGGACCTCTCTTTCTTTCGTCGACTAGAGATTCGACCAAATTTACGTTTATTTTCTCATTGACAAAACGATCGTTAAAAAGCACGCACAAGCTGTAAATTTACACTTTCATAAAAGTATTAAAAGCTCATGGGTAAACAAACGCGTGTCGTGTTGCATATGCACAAGCACGCACATGTCGATGTCGATCATGATCACGTTATATGTAACGCGTTATATGAAGCTCTCCCGCCGTTTTACGTAAGCTGCACAGCAGGTCGGAGAATAGAATTGTACCTATTCTACTGTACTACCTTCCTCTCTGGCTCTTTCTCTCTACCCCCCGCCGACGATCGCATCGTGACTCGAGTGAGCATGCACGTACAGAGAGTTACATATTGTATATTGTAACTCTCCTTCGGCAGAAAAAAAAGAAGAAGGAAAAATAATAGCGGACGGGCCGACGCGGACTTTCTTTCCTATTATCTACGCGACTATATAAATGTGTGTGTGTGCGGCACACACGACGTGTATATCGTCACGCGTCGAATGCGAAATTATTAAGCTTCCGCGGTGTGGATATTATGGAGAAACGATAACGAGTTGGAATTGTCGTCATCATCGACGCGTCCGAATTTCATACCCACACATACACACAATACATGTATACGTAATCATTATACGCTTCAAAGTTCCGTCGATTTTTTTTCAATACTCATCGCTGCTCACTGCTCGACTGCTGTATAATAGGAAGCACTATCTAATGTTATAAGCTTTACGAATTCTCTCTCTCTTTCCACTTCTTCGTATAATGCGCTTTGGTTTTCTCGACTTCTACGAACAAGTACGACGCTTCAACGATATATAGTGTATCATCCCTGCAGTCACGGGTGTTACATATGCATCATAGAGACTTGGACTCGACGAGCGACGACGACGACGACGACGACGACGACGACGACGACGACGATCATTAAACGTTCACGTCTGGCTGAGCATACGTAGTTGTCGCGAGCGAATCGTTCCGAGTATACAGTATACTCAGTGTGTATAATAAAGCTCTCGATAGTAGTCGTCGTTAATTTTCTTCTTCTTCTGTTCTTTTTATCGTTAAATTGCATAACTCGCGCGCGCGGGAAAGCCGACGACGATTCGGCTTGAAAATCGAGGAGGATTGCTAATTTCAAGCTTACACGCATGGAGAAACTTTTATGTATAATAAAAAATAAATACACACGAGAGATACGATCGTGCGTGTAAAAGGTCCTTCGTCGACAGTTTTCCGGGTATATTGCATATTGCAGCTTGTATGCCTTTGCTATTCCATTATTTGCTTTGGCTAGCTGCTGCACTGCAATACGTGCGTTTAGAAATAACGTGTCCAGTCATCACAATGCTATAATAAGATTAACCTAGTTCTGAACGAAAAGGGAGTCTTTGCCGCGACGGTGAAAGACCGATAGTTGCCTCAAATAATAATGTACACGTATAGGTTTACGCGGTTGAGGCAAATACTTGGAGTGTATTCGTGTACAACATCATATCATCGTGCATGTACTTAAGTCGTTGTATCGACCTTTCGATGCAGTTTTATATAAATAAAAAATTGAATACGCGTCGCGAAGCTTATTATTATTATTATTATTACGCACATTTATCGGAGTGGTCTCTCTCGTCGCGGATGCGATCGTTTGCGTACATATAGAAACGTATACGCATACACACTTGACGTATATTGCACTTACATGTATATACGCACACACACACACACATACACAGCTCGAGTGAAAGAAGAGAGAGAGAGAGATAACGACATGACGAATGTAGGTCGAGTCGAATCGACGTGTAACCGGTGCGTGTGTGCTTGCGAATGAATACACGACGACGACGACAATCGCGTATATTTGTAAATTATTTATAAGTACGTTTGTGCACATAGACGTCTCTTCTCGAGCCAATAATAAATAAATTGAAAAATTTTCCAAGTGCAGCAGCGAGAGAACAAATAATCGCCTTATGAACGTGGACGTGTTTACATCCGACCTTAACCGTATATGGAAGCTAAGACTACTGCACGCACGCACGCGTCCACTTTGCAAGTTTTGTATAGTTTAGTTAGCGAGTCTTGCGTATAGTATATAATACCTGGAGATCGCAAAGTCCGATACATATGATAATATTTATACGCTTCAAGAGGTATAAGTTGTACGTATTAGTAAGTGTGTAAAGTGTAAGCGTAAGACCCAAGTGCAGGTTCAATGTTTCCGGGTCAACGGCTATTTAATTTAATAAATATGCTTCTATGATGTTCGTGCTTCTTTATAATAATCGCGTATGCAATTGGCGTCGCGTAGTCGTCGCAACGTCGCAGCGTTTAAAAATCCATTTCCATTCCGAGTCACACTCGTGGAGTAAGTAACACGTAATCGCGAAAGATGTCCGGTGTTGGACGAAAAAGTTTACGATATTAGACGAAAAAAAGAAAAACGAGCTGCATCGCTCTCCGAGCGCCGCGGGGTAGAGTAGCATAGAGGCAATTGCTCGATACAGACACACGAACAAACGATTAATACAATTAAATCTCGAAATATCGTTACGTACTGCACTGCGCGCTCGCACGCACACACGATGCCTGCTCATCGTCGTTCTGTATACGCGAATATTTACTCGTGCGCGGACGTTCTCACGAAAAATCAGAAACAAAGCCAAAGAAAAAACAAATTAAACAAACAGTGCCGGAAGCCTGGCGAGTCGAGCGTTTCTCTCGTTACTCGTAGCTCGATCGAGAGAAACGAGAAAAAATACCATGACATTTTTAGCTTAAAAAATGCTATAAATCAAAGCACTCGAGGATCGCACAACATCGCGTAATTATGATTATTAGCATAAACGTATTCACGTGTTATAAGCCTGCGCGCGGATTTATGACAGTGTATATAATAATGACGATGAACGAAAATGAGCACCTCCGCACGAAAGACCAGACTATATATAGCTAGAAATTGTAAAGGCGAGCGGGCGCACGTGTACTGCTGTGTTTTATAGTAAAGAGAGCCACAGACACATAAAAGCTTCGCGTTTTATATGTTCGTCGAGAGAATGGCTTTCAACCTACTACTAGTATATACGTTTCGTATATGCCTATATTTATATGGATGATTCTTGGTAGAGCCGAGCGATATGGCTGCGAAAAAGCTCAAGGACGAAAAGGCTTGCAATTTTCGTAATTATAATCGACGCGCGTATAAACGACGACTGGACTTATATATATATATATGTGGAGAGAGAAGCAGAAAATAAAAATTATTATTAGCCCGTTAGTCGATGGAAATACTATGAGCTTATAAAGCTGCGTTATTTTACGAATGTCACACGTGACGACGAAGAAAGCGAGAAGCATGGGAGGGTCGAAAGCGCATAGTACTACGAGCACGCGCGCATACATACAAGAGCTCGAGCTCAAAGAGCAAATATAGGGAGCAGACAGCAAGAAAAAAAATCCATAAACTCGAGGGTTGGGAGGGGACGGGCTCGTCTACGTATAGCGAATACGCGACGACAGTCGAAAATTTACACAGACACGCGACACACGCGTAAATGAGTAAAGGGTAGTTGTAATTTAGGTACATTATACGTACGCGTCTTGTGTCTCTACAAAATCCTTCTTTCCACAGCGAGAGAGGGTGAAGTTGCGCGTGTCGAGAAGCTCGCGCGCCTTGTTTATGTACCGCTGTCACACAGCCACTGTATATATTGATATATCAACTATTATTACTATCACAGCCAATTAACGGAGTGCGCGAAAGCCTCTGTGCACCGCAGCAGCGCCCATGTAAACACTTCTGCTAATTCATCCACGAGGCCAAAATGCGCGTCTTCCGTTTTCTTCTGCACATACGACTATCTGTCTAAATGTTATTGTTGTATAGGACTGCACACGAGCGTGTCTGCGGTGCGAATCAGGTGTGAGACAAGAGCCTGCCTACACCCGCTGGATAGACAGTTTCGACTGACCAAGTCTTCGCGCACTGCTGCTGGCTGCGAGCATAAACAGCAGAAGCGGCGCTAGCAGCAGCGGCGGTGGCCAAGCCAAGCAGAAAGCTCCGCTCAGGCGCCTATGTATATATACCGCGATATAACCAAATATATATAAGATGATGCCAATATCGCTACTGCAATACGGTGTGTAGTTGTTCAATTGTGTATACGAAATAAAAGGAGAGAATATCAAGCGCGAATCGAGGTGTGTCGTTGCTTGGTTGGATGGTGATTGGTGGTGGCAAATGTGTGGCGCGCGCATCAACTCGCGCACGCGGATATCATAAAATATTTCATCGTTTATTATAGTTCGAGTCGAGTTCTATATTATGATGTTGGGCTCGCAGGCTTAAAAATACGTTTTTAATTAATTATTTCGCAAGGGTATAAGGATGGATGTTATTACGAAGTTCGAGGAGTAAAAGTACGATGATCGACGGTGTGCAGAAAGAATTTTACGAAATAAAGCTCGTAGATGGATTGACAATCGAATTTTAAAACTTAACAGAATTTGAATGACCTAAATATAATCGAATCAAATTGAAAGTAACGCATTGATTTAATTATTACTCCCCTTTTAACATTAGTTAAAGTGCCGGTAAAGTAGTTAGTTTGTATCGTTGGAATATGCCGTTACGTAAATTTACGCGTGGAATTATTATTGAATTTCCGCACTAATCTGACATAGCTAACGCCATCTGTAGGTCAAATCTTCTATGATGAATTTGAGATTGCGATACTATCGCTACAATCGATCTCGCAAGCCTGCTTGAAGTCGAACAATATCGACTATCGAAATATCTAATATCGAAAGTCGCTAGGCGCGCGAAAAAGGTTCGCTGTTAATTTGTTAGCGCGACCCTATCGTCCAACGTGACTGGAACATTTTTTCGTAATATGTTTTAGAAACAGATTTTTTGGGCCTACTGCCACAACTAAACCGAATGAAACGGAACGCTCGTGTGGATCGTCGATTTAAAGTGGCGTGTTCGATGTTTATCTTAATATGTAAACTCACGAGTCACAATTACACGCGTAAAATACTCTGAACGAAATTCAACCGCGATGTGAATGCCCTGTTTGTATTTATTTTTGAGTCATTTGTCATCAGCAAAAGGAAATCTAATTGTTTCAAAGCCGATCATTCGTATAGAAAATCGTCGGAAAAAACATGGAAAACCCTATGTCATTTTATCAAATCATAGTTAAGCTTACTGCTCGAGTAAAATTACGATTTTTGGAGCTAATTAATAAAACGATACGGCATATCTCTCATCGTCTTATCAACGAGTTGAATGATATTATTTGATTTTCCCGATCCTTATCGTTACGACGTACCCGTTTAAAGAATTTTTCGACTTCCGAACTTTTACGCTACTCCAAGTCCGGTACGCTTTTATCGTCGTTCGTACAAAAAAATTAGCCTTCGACCATGTCATTGATTACAATTTTTCAGAGCGGCGGCATAGGTCACACATCGTTATATTGTGTGCGAGGTGTACACATCATAGACTCCGCGCCACGCGTGCACTCGTGTATCGTCGCGCAAATTATACAGTATCTGTTGTTATAATAGAGTCTACTTCGGTGTTGCAGTAGTAGTGGCCGACGATACACTAAGCACTACATAACAGTAGTCGTATAGAGCTCCGAGCGTGGCGCGGTCGCATCACCACGTAATCCCCCAACAACACGACGACTTGTCATCGGTGTCAGACCATATATTATTTAAAGTTAAATGCTTATGTCATAGGCAACTTTCGTTCCTATACCAGAATTTCTGCATGGGTATGTAACTATAAGTGATTCGCGGGTGAAAAAAACGTGTGTCGCGATGCGTGCGTTAACAAGCTTCGTAATTCAGTCGGGAGTTCGCGCGAGTCCATGAGAGGTGTTACCTCCTGCACCATCACCACAGCTCCCTATACACATCTTTGTTTTTTGTTTACACGTCGTATAGGAATTCGGATTTCGGCAGCGCTGTCATCATCAAAAAATCAGAGCACCAACACATCAGGCGCCGCTAACCTATTTCAGAACTCCGAAAGTCAAGAGAAAATTCACCGTGTCGTTAGTAATGCTGCACCGACTGCTGTAATATGTGCTGTGTTGCTGTACCCCCCAGTAGATGTGTACCAGTGTGTTGTGTGTGTGTGTGTGTGTGTAATAGTAGTGTAGTAATACGCGAATGATCTCCTGCCTGCAACACGCGCGACACTCGCTGTGTTTACGTTACAACAGCAGCGAATCTTACAAACGTGCAGTTCGATGCAGCAACAGCAGCAGCAGCAGCAGCTCATACTCATTGCCAAGAATTTTTCCTGCGTGATGATCAGGTGAGTAGTCGTTTTAAGTATTTTATAAAGACACAGCTACGCAGCAGACACACGGTATAGGTCACTATGTTTACCTTCCGAATTATAGTCGCCCCGAGACATAGCTCTCATACTTGAGAAGTGTACTGTCCGCGCGGTATATTGTGCATATAGTGCATCGCGCGGTGCTTCGTACTTAGCTGCACACAAGAATTAGCAGTCGCCTCGTCGTTGTCGTTCACTCTTCTACACATATAAGTATGTAATTGCCTTTTTGGCTCGATTGGTATTTACGCGATTCGTACCGACTTGCCTCGACTCCGTTTCTTTTTTTTTTTTTTTCTTACGTACATGTACACGGCTTGACGCATGTCGTACGCATTATACACACATAAAGTGAGAGAGAGATGGTTCCTCGAGTAAACATAAGGTGTCTTCGTTGGTTGATTATTGTGCTGTGCGTCCACTAGTCGAATCATAATTCGTCACTTTGTTTATTTTATTTATTTTTTTCTTATCGTGCGGCTCGAGTGCATCAGCAAAAGAGAAAATAAAGATACGAACTATCTTCACGTCAAATGAGATCTCTTGAATATCACATTGTTCTTACCTTTTGTAGAAAATATAAAATAACTGGTATTCTTTTGTGATGTCAAGTTTTGTTAAACAATAGTCTAATATTATGTAACTGACACTCGTGTGTAATTTATGCCTCATTAAAATCATGGAGCGCAATGACTGTGTGTCCTCTTTGAAAATTTATATAAATCATGATTATTAATCAAATTTACTTTGAACATATGTGCAGCTGACCTTCCAGAGCTAGTTTGTCACAAATTTCTACTATATGTGTGCTTTCTTCAACCGATTGAATAAACATACATTTTCATTATAATGGAAAATCAAAGTCGTCATCAAGTGCACCAAGGCTATCAGTCTTTTTGGAAAAAGAATTCTAGAGCTATACCTGGCAGGTAATGCCTAACTTGTTCTTACTTAAAAAAAGGATCCTGTCAACATTTTTCAATTCAATAATTTTTGCAGACCAAGTTTAAAACAAGATGCACGAAGTGAAAAGGGAAGCGCAAACTCAAATTCAGTTGGAGCTCCAGGCACAGGAGGTCCAACATCGTTTCAAGATTTTGCAGAAAGTGTAGACGATGCATGGGATACAGGAGATGATGAATTTTGTTTGGTTTCTGATGTAAGGATTTCAAAAAAAGTAAGCGAATCAGCTGCTTTAAGTGTCATCAATCATCATCGATCTGGTACAACAAGTACGTTGCCACAATCTAATAATAAAGAAAGTGACAGCAAGTGCACCATATCAGAAAAAAAGAAAACAGAAGCCTTACAAAGATTAGCAGTACAGCCTCTTCATCTCAGAAATGCTGAAGTGAATGCTAGTAGTTCTAAAATAAGTGTGCATAATACTAATAATGCAACACCAAAAGCAAGTAGTTGCAATCAGCGTCAAACACATTTTCCTGGGAGACCTCAACCCTTGAGACAGTCTAATTCTGGCTCTAAGTTTTTTGTACCTTCCAAAGAACAAGGTATTTTAATAATTTTTCAATGATATTGCCATGTTTTGCTCAATTAATTCAAAATTCATTAATGTAAACATTTTGAAAACAGATGGAGAGAGTAAAATTGATAAATTTAAAGTACTATTGGAAAGCTCTCTTCTTAACTTGGATGAACTTAGGCAATTATCATGGTCCGGTGTTCCTGCAAAATTACGTTCAGTTACTTGGAGATTATTATCAGTAAGTAATTACACTTTAATTTGTATTTGACTTCTGAGTGCAATTAAAAACTTAATCTAATAATTTTTAATTTCAAATTGCAGGAGTATCTTCCAGCAAATTTAGAACGTAGAGAACATGTTTTGGAAAGAAAACGCTTAGATTATTGGAATTTAGTAAGACAGTATTATGATACTGAAAGAGATGAAGGTTTCCAAGACACATATCGGCAGATACACATTGACATTCCAAGAATGTCACCTCTCATATCACTTTTTCAACAAACAACAGTACAAATGATCTTCGAGAGAATACTGTATATTTGGGCTATACGTCATCCAGCTTCAGGATATGTTCAGGTATTTATAAATTTGTATGGAAAAATGTTTATAACTTCATGAGGTTTTAATTTTTAATTTTTCAGGGTATGAATGATTTGGTTACACCATTTTTTCTTGTGTTTTTGCAAGAAGCCATTCCAGCATCAGCCTGGCAGACCATAGAAAATTATGATGTTGCATCTTTACCGCAAGTTCAACGTGATATCATTGAAGCTGACAGTTTTTGGTGCTTATCTAAATTTCTTGATGGAATTCAAGATAACTATATTTTTGCCCAGTTAGGAATTCAACAAAAAGTTAATCAATTAAAAGAATTAATACAGCGAATTGATGGTACTGCATTATTTCCATTGATATGCTCTTCATTTGAATTCAATTACTAATATTTTCTTAAATTTTAGCTCCCCTCCATCAACATTTAGCTCAGCATGGTATTGATTATCTTCAATTTTCTTTTCGTTGGATGAATAATCTACTAACTAGAGAACTGCCTCTACACTGCACTATAAGGTTGTGGGATACATATTTAGCTGAATCAGATCAATTTGCATCGTTTCAATTATATGTGTGTGCAGCCTTTCTTTTACGCTGGAGAAAACATTTACTTCTTCAACCAGATTTTCAAGTGAGTTACCTGATAACGCAAAAAAAATTGATCTATAATTGTCTTACATTATGTAATTATTTTTTATTATTTTTTTTAAGGGACTGATGTTAATGCTACAAAATCTACCTACACAGAACTGGTCTGACTCAGAAATCAATGTTCTAGTAGCTGAAGCCTACAAATTAAAGTTTACTTTTGCAGATGCGCCAAATCATTTACAAGCCCATGACTCTAGGTGACCAGATATGAAGAACAGTTAACCTTTTTTTATGGTTAACAATTGTTATGACCGTTGCCAAATGGACAATACTATGTCTAGTTATTATGTACTACTTTTTACAAAGTCAGTAAAAGCATGATAACTTGTCATTACTATAATTGTCATAAATTCTACAGATGTTATCGTTGAATTTTACTTAAAGATACTTTTTCTGATTATATTATGCTAGATTTATATTTTTCCTGTTGCTAATACAAATTTTATTCTGGTATAATTTGATAATCACAAAAAAATATTTACGGAATCTATCGAAACGCTTTAATAGACATAAAACAGTCTACGATTTTTTCGTAATAAGTTCACTACACGTTATTGTCCAAGATTTTTACAATAGTTTTTCATTTTTGAGAAAATACCATATTGGTAGGTCTTCTGTAATCTCATAGGGAAGCTAATGTTTGGTAAATTTGTAACAATATAGATGATATATTATTTTTGTACTATATTATTATATTTAGGTCCATTATCTGTATGGTCGATTTCGCAAGGAATCGGCACTATACATAGTGACGATTATTTGTGCTCAGCAATTTACTACTACTAAACTAAAAAAAACTGCCGCTGACAAAACGGCTGTAAATAATGAAAACAGCGAGAAGTGTGATAATATATTTTGTTTTTTCATCAAAAACTAAGATTTAAAATTATATAAGTATGGATCCATGTAAAACATTCAGTCCATATTTTTATTAAGATCATAAATAGTAAATAAATAATGAATTAATAAGTAAATATCTTAAGTCAAGTTTATATACACAGTATAAAGTTAATCATTGTCCTCCAAGAGTGTATCAACTATGAAAGTTCTGTATTGAAAAAATTCGTTTCGTGCAGGGTAAAAAACGATATAACAAGTGTCTTGTAAGCACAAAAGTAAAAAAAAAACGAAGTATGGTCTTTTTCGAGACAAATATTTGTACATATACTTGCCTGTTGCTGAATTCAAAAATTTGAATTTGTATCGAATGAGAATGAAAAGAAAAATTGTAAATATAAAACTAAGCTCTGTGAACTAATGAAATTTGATATCTGCGAATCATCGAACGACTAATTAAAGTAATTTTGTTTGAATTTTTAATCAGTCTATAAAACAGTGGAAGCACACACAGGAGAAAAATTTCTAAGAACAAATATTGTTATAAATATTTATAAAATTTATGATAAAAAAAATAAATACAAGACACTCTCATGATGAGAAAAACACATTGTGTAACGCAGAGAGAGATTGCGTTACATCACAGAGACTGAATCGAATCTAAATGTAATAAACCTATGAAGATGTCATATATAAAATCTGTATAAAGTAAGAGTAAATTCATGATATATTATATAGTTTAAAATTTGTGTTAAAAGTTATTTTTCCAAATTTTTCTTATAATTGAGTAGATAAAAATTAAAACAAAAAAAAGAGAGAAGATTTAACATGATACATTTGTACAAGTACTAAAAGGGTGGCGTTATAGATGTTTAATCCTCGTCGAGATCGTAATCCAAATCACCGCCTTGCATAGTCGAGATATCGTCGTCGTTGTCGGTAGTCTCCTGCATAAAGAAGACATCGAGTAAATCAAAATTACACAGTGGGTAAAAGGTTGCGCAAATAACTTACGAAATCCACGGTAATGGGCATCGGATAGTCGCAGGGCGCGCACTCCATCTTGCTCAGGCCGTCGTTGTTGGCGATGCACTCGCAGTGCTGGCAGGGACTGGGTCGGGCCGTGAGGGCCAGCCTCTTGGCGAACACGGCGCAGAACTTGCGCAGGGCGCCGGCGCGCTCGCGCTGCCTCAGCTTGGCCCCGGCGAAGATCGTGCCGTTGGTCTCCAGGGCCAGGGGCATGCAGTAGCCCAGGGCGCTTTTGGACAGGCGCACCTGGCGCCGCAGCTCCGGATCGCCGCTGAGCACTCGGGCGTCCTTGCGCGTGTAGCTGCGCTGCGCGTCCAGACCGTAGAAGATCTTGCTGAGTCGGCCCTTGTCGAAGTGGAACTCGCCGTCCATGAGGATGTGCAGGCTGATGCCGCGCTCCTGGAGCGCGTGGTACAGCGTCGAGTAGTCGAGCTGCGGGTGGAATGAAAAAGTTATTAAAAAAAAAATTATAGTTGACGATTCAAAATGCAAAATCCTTGCTCGATTAAACATAAATAGGCGGATTTTCAGGTGAAAATATACCTGGATTGACCTAGATTATACATGGAAAGTTGATTTCCACATGGATTTCTATTTAGATTATTCAATCGATTTTCAGCTGGAAATCAGCCAGCCAGATCATCCAAATATTTTATGTGTACTGAAGTGGATTCCACGTGGATTTAATCGAAACTTACCGTCTGAGCATCGGGATCGCATTTGGAGCAAGGCATGAGGACGAAGGTCTTGGCGACTCCGGCTCTGAAGGATAGCTGCGCGGCGAACCTGATGGCCTCGAATATGTCCTGGCTGCCACCCTCTGCCACGGGCACGCGCTCGAAGTACTCGGCGAAGCGCGCCGCGTCCCGGGCGAAGACGGCGTTGTCGACGACGAGGCTGCGGGCTTTCTCGTACACGCCCCGGCCACCGAAGGTCACCAGTGACCAGCGATTGTCGCGCATACCGGCTTCCTGCAGCTCCTTGTTGATGGCTTGAAGCAGTTGGTCGATGCTGCGATTCTGGCCGATGGCGCGATTGCACTCCTTGGCCTCGACGATGAAGATCGTGTCCACGGACTGGGGCACGCCGATGCTGCTCTGCTTGTCGGCGCCGAGCTTGCGAAACTCGCCCTCGGGCACCTCGAGGCCGCTGCCTGCCTCGCTGCAGGTCGTGCAGCGATTCGGTATGCGCAGGTAGGTGTCGTGGAACATGCAGGTCTGCAGGTAGGCCATGGCGACGGCGCAGGCCTCGCGATCGTCGAGGCTGCGGGCGCACACGTCGAGGTAGCCGCTCGGCTCCACGATCGGGAAGCACGAGCCGAACTCGGAGCTCTTGTTGCCGAACAGCTGCTGGCAGAAGTCGGACTCGCGGCTCAGCTGCGAGGTGACCGGCGCCGACCTGGCCAGATTCTCCTGGGCCTTCTCCGCGTCGCTGGACGAGGAGCACTCGGGATCGAGCGACCAGCTCTGGGCGAAGCGGCCGACGGCTCCGCGCTCGACTCGGCCCGTGGAGGCGAGATGGTCGTCGCTCGGCTCGTTGTTCATGGTGCCGAGGAGACCCGCGGTCTTGCCGTAGTACCAGCCCGACAGCTCGAGATTGCAGAACTCGTACTTGAGATTGCACTCGAGCTTCAACTGCTTGTCGGCGCGTTCGACGCTGACGAGGCTCTCGTCTTGGTAGACGAACACGCTGCCGTTGTCCAGTTCCATCGGCATCTGCAGCGGCTTGTCCTCGCCGAGCAGTCTTACGCTCTAAATGTTATCGTTCGAATTATTCCTTTGAACTCGGCACTCATGATGATTAATTAATCGTGTAAATTTTATCGACTCACGTCGTTGAATATATCGAGCTCCACGGCGTGTCTACCGACGAGCACGACGAGCCTGTGCGTCAGTCGGCCATCGGATTCCACCTTGTACTTGATGAGCAAGGCGAACGAGTCGCGGACAAAGTCTCGCGCCAGCAGATACGAGGAGCAAGATCCCGCAAAGTCCAAGTGGCGACCGTCGAAGGTGCGCAAGTGCTGGGCGCCGATTATCATCGCTTGAGCTGTAAAACACGCGAGTCAATATGTATTATTTTCGATTTTGTGGCTGGGTAAACTGCTTTTTCAAAATAAACAGCTACATTTCCATGTGAAAATCTGTATTATATCGACGTGGATTTCTACGCGGACTTTGAAAAAAATTTCAATTTGGTATACTCGCACATTTCCAGATATAGATTTCCACACAGATTTCCACGTGGGAGTCCAGTTGTTTTTACGTGAAAATCTACAAGTACATGGACGTTCCCAAAGAGTTATACGTTTTTATGTCAATTTAAATTGAAATGCTTTACTCTTCGAGAAAAGCGTCGATATCAACTTTGAACTTAAAAAAAAAAATCTACGTGGAATCTATCTCTTACAACGTAGCTTTTCATTCGGGGATGCAATTTTGTTTATTTTACACAGGGCTCAGAAAAAAACCATACTCGCAAAGATTTCCGTGTTGTGAAGTAAAAAAAGTTTATTATAAAAAAAATTCAATTCTCTTTTCATGTTAATACTATCTCGATACATCTCCAGAGGATTTTACGAGCTAAGTGAAACAGATCGATGGCTAAATGTCGAGCCCACTCCGCGAGCTCCGCTAACACCTCCTCGAGCTGCTTACCTTTGAAGGGTGGCAGCCAGTTGGTGGGCTCGGTGAGCGGCTTGATCTGATAGTACAGCGTCCAGAAGGTCGTGTTGGACGCGGCGAAGTACGATCCCATGTCGGCCAGCGCTCGATACTCGGGTATCTCCTGGAACTCGGGCGTCTGATTGAAGGCGTGCCAGGACATGGGCAGCTTCTGCTCGAGCAGCATGAGGCCGTTGTTGGGGTCGTAGACGAATTTGGTCTTGGCCTCGCGATACCGACTCTCGGCTTGGAGGGCCGTTTGGCTGATGTCCATGAGTTTGGCGTGCACGAGCCGGATGGTGGTCTCGAGCTTGGCTCGCACCTCCAAGTACTCCCAGAGGTAGACGGCGCGATCGCGCAACTGGCCCAGCTTCTCCGTGGCGTACTTGACCGACGGCAATTTCTGCAGCTCCTGGAGCTCGCTGAAGATCTCCTCGACGACGTCCTTCAACTCCTTGCCGAACGGCACGAAGGCGAAGTAGCGCTCCTTCAGGAACTGTATGACGGACGACGAGTACTTTTGTATATTGGTGATGATGTCGTTGGCCTTGACGTCCCGATAAAATTTGTCGATGTCCTGGGTGAAGTTGGAGAAGTGATCGTAGTAGGGCGAGGTGATGAGCTCGAGCTTGCGATCGTAGAGGAAGTTGAAGAATTCCTGCACCGCTCGCCAGGTCACCGTCTCCAGGTAGTGGGCCAGCTGGATGAAGATGGGCTCCATGTGCATGAGGAAGCGATGCCACTGAAGGGCGATCGACTGATAGATCTTGTTGTAAAGATGCTCGATGTATTTGATGAAGGAGACGTGCAGATCCTTGACAAACATGTCGTACTTGATGATGATCTTCTCGACGATGCTGGCGATCTGGTTCATCGAGTCTCCGCGCAGGATCGCTCCGGCGATCTCCGACAGCTTCCGATAGGCTTGCT
This sequence comes from Trichogramma pretiosum, assembly GCF_000599845.2. Lineage (NCBI taxonomy): Eukaryota > Metazoa > Arthropoda > Insecta > Hymenoptera > Trichogrammatidae > Trichogramma > Trichogramma pretiosum. The sequence goes on along the minus strand of NW_019641606.1, from coordinate 178,791 downwards.
TGACCGTTTCGATGATCCAGAGCAGCGAGTCGCGCACGGCCTGACCGGATTCGCCCATTATCTCCCAGATCTCGTTGATGATGTTGGGCAGCGATTGGATGTGGCTGCGCAGAGCGAGCTCGTCGATGGCGTAAATCGCGGTGGCCACTATGTCCTTGATGTAAAAGTCATTGGCCTGGTAAGACTTGTTCAGATAGATCTTGAGATTCTCGAAGTCGCCCTCGATCACTCGGAGCTCGTTCAGATCCTCGAGAAAGTCCTCGAGCTCGTCCTGGGCGTCGGTCCAGATGTCGGATATCACGCTGACGGTTTCGCTGCGTACGTAATGTCTCCAATAGTCCAGGTCCTTGCTCAGCTCCTGATAGGAATTCGACAGAGCGCTCCTTATGGCATTGACGACGTCGGATTTCAGCTCCGGACGCCACTTCATCTTGGACGTCACCAGTCTCGAGTGATTCAGCCGCAGATAGAAGGTGACGTCGGACACCTGCAGATCCTGATCGTACGTGCGCCAGATGTCGAAGTGAGCGTTTCTCGCGTCCGGAATGCTGCCGTACATCCTCAGACTCTCGACGGCGTCGGGCGTGTAATTCACCATCATCTTGGTCATCTTGTCGTCGAAATCGATGAAGAAATCCGCGGTGGCGTTGAGCTCGTGCCCGTTGACGGCGCTGCCGTTGATCGAGTAGCGCGGATAGGTCGGATAGTATCTCGCCTGCAGATACTTGACCAGATCGTTGCTCTCGCGACGGAACTCGACCTCGTTCCTGCTCAGATCCACTCGGCCCATGAGCATGCCGCACTCCTCGGGCAGAAAGCTGCGCTTGTACTTGGCGTCGTTGTACGTTTCAGCGAGTTCGGATCTGTATCTTCGGGCGTGGCCCTTCATGTCCAGCTTCAGCTGAGTCTTCGGGTGTTCGCCTCGAATTCTGTAGCTGTACTTGCGCTCGGTGGGTAGATCGCTCTCGTCGCGTATCACCGCCTGAAGTTGCACGAGTTTGTCCTCTTGGGCCGAGTAGTCGACGACCAGGCCGACGTTGAGGAGATCGCGCGAATCGCGCCTGGCCAGTGTACCGATGAATCTGACGTCCTTCTTGAAGCTAGGATGTCTGAAGCTCAGTACAGCTTTCTGCCGAGCGATCTCGTTGTCCGATTCCGTGGAGTTGGTCCAATCGAAGGCGAGCCCCAGATCTTTCGCTCTGTCCATGTGGCTGTCCCAGATCAGTTTGGCTTCGGCGTTCAGTGCCGAGGTCGTTATCGAATACGAACCGTCCAGGGTGAAATTACGCCTGGGATAAACGACGCTCAGCACCATGAACTGATTCTCCGCGTCTTCTGTGGTCTTGTTCAAGACGTTGATGCGATACGAGATCCAAGCGTCCTCGGCCAGGCTGAACCAGCAGTTCTGATCGAACTCGCCCGGCAGCACGTCGTAATCCGTCTTGAACTTGACCGTGCGATTCGAGTGCACGGCCTGCAGCTCGATCCGCTGGCCCGTGTGCGTCGTGCGGATCCTCGACTGGCCCGTCACGTTGAAGGCCGTCGCGTTGTTCAGCTGGTAGACGTTTACCTCCTTGAACTCCACCGTGGGATAGTTGGTGCCGTAATTGCCGGCGCTGTACTCGAACTCATTGAGATAGACGATTCCGAGCGGCATGAGGGCGTTCTCGATGCCGATCTGTATGCGATCGCGCTCGAAGCCCGCGCGAGACTCGCTCTTGGACTGGTAGCTGCCCTGCATGATTTTTTCCTCGTTGTAGACGAACTCGGAGTAGCCCTGGGTGTGGAGCGGGCGTTTCTTGTAGCCGTAAGTGAAGAGGCCGCAGTGGCGAGTGCTGAGCGGCACCTCGGCGCGCAGGTGGCCGTCGAGATTCGAGTCGAGGCGCTCGCTGTTGTAGGCGTAGAACGAGTCGACGAGCGCCGTGTTATTGGGCCAGGATAGCTGAACGAAGCGCTTGTTTTCTTTTCTGTAAAAGTAAAGTAATGGCAAATTAATTCGAGACTCTAAAAATGATGGTCGATCGTGGAAATATAGCATCTTTTACAGAAATATACTTACAGAGTCGTCACGATGACGAATTCGCAGCCGATTTCCGACAGATGCGGGAACGACGTCGAGGCGTTGAGCGTACCGTTGATGTTGATCAAGCTCTCGTAGAAAAGCTTGGCCGATCCAATGCGTTTCTGGCCGGGATAATTGATGTCGGTCCTCAGCAGCGTGCGATCCTCGTCCCTGCTGTCGTATCCCGCGAGCAGCACGAGCGTCTCCTCTTGCTCGTAGAGCGGCGTGAAGAGCGAGTACTTCAAGTCGATGGTCTTGCTGTCGAAGGTCACGTTGAAGACGTTGTTGAGGGTCTCGTTGATCCGAGTTCCCCAAGCGAGTCTCAGGTGACCGTCCACGTCGTTGGCCGACATCTTCAGCGAACCGTCGGACGCGTAATTCGACCGAGCCACGTCGCTCTTGTAGCCCACGACGTAGTCGAGATCCTTGAACTCGTCGCGCACGTGATAACTCAGTATCAAATTGTGCGTATCCGCGTCCGGCGGAGGCAGCCTAATGGTCAGCAGCGCGTCGACGTTGCTCTGGTCCTGTGCACCCACCGACACCTTGGTACCGAATCGCCACTGCTCCTTGTCGACGTCGATGTCGAAGCCGGTCTCCACGTGCTTGAAGGCGCGCTGGGGATTGGCGTAGAACACCGTCGCGACCACGTCCTTGTTTCTGTCGCTGCCGTCGAGCTCGCGACCCGCCGAGATCTGCGCGAACATGTCGCTCATGTAGAACAGTCGCCAGGCGAATTGACAGCGGCCGACCTCGTGATTCAACCTGTGAGCCACTCGAACGTAGCCGGTCCGATTGTCCAGCAGCAGATTGCCGTCCAACACTAATTTCGCGAGCTCGGGCCAGGGCGTCTCGGCCTCGACGTACAGCGTCGTGTTGCCGTTCACCTGGACGTTCATGAAGGTGACTAGGTCGTAGGACCCGGCGTCGACGGGTGCCACCGCCACGCGCACGTCCCAGTTGTAAGGATTGACCAAGTTCATCTTCAAGCTGCTGTTGATCCTGTGGCTCTCCGAGGTGAAGCTGATTCCGTACTTTTCCCTGTTCAAGCTCAGCTTCGTCGGCTGCTGAGTCGAGCCCGCGGCTTTCGAGCTGATGGTCAGGTCGACCGAAGAGAAAGCGTCGTTCTCGTATTTTATCGGACCCACGACGTCGTAAACTTCATCCGTGTCCAAGTTTTTCAATGTTCCGACCAGCTCGAACAAGCCGGTGCTTATGGTTTTCAAGTCTCCGTTGAAGACGTATCGCTTGCCAGTCGTGTCTATTTCGGCGTCTACTTTATTATCCTTCAAGCGACCGGTGAGCTTGTATTCTTGATTTTTGTGATGGCTCAAACGAGCCACGAGGTCCGCAGAATTTTCGGTAAGTAAGTTATTGTTGAAATCTACCTCGGCTTCGACGTTGATTATGGGCTCGATCCAAGTGTTTATGAAGATTGATCCTTTCATTTCTGGTCCGTCGTCGATGAGCCAACTGACGGCAAATTTACTCTGAAAAGGGATTTTCATTGATTATAATTTGATTGAATTTTACTTATATATTTTTTATCGAGTAACTTACATTTTTTACAGTTGGTTCGAAAACATCTAGTATTATCTCAATGTGCTTCTCTTTGTCTGTGAAATCTTTTTTGGCGTTGAATTTCGTTTTCGCTAGGCTCATTATGGGACTGTCCAACTTGGCCTCGACATTGACGTCCAAATAATGTGTATCAAGCTGTAAATCGAAAAATACAATATAAAAAAAGATAAATGACTGTAGATAGAAAATAGTTGAAAAAAAATGTGTACACACCTCGACGGATCCAAGGAAATCCACCAAACTCTCTACGGAACGCATCGACACGTTAGCTTTGTACAGATTTTCATCGATCTCAATGACGGAGTTGGATTTCAGGAACAGCAAGAAACGTAGCGGAGTCTTCATGTCAAACTTCAACATGTGAATCTGTTGTTCGCTGTCCTCGGAGTTTCGCGATGTGTAATTAATGTTGAATCCGCTCTATGACAAGAAGTAACGATTAGCATTATTTTTTTTCTTGTATAATTGAAATTTTTAAATTAAAAAAAGTGTATACCTCGATCCAGGTGGAATAATTTCTGATGTTGAAGCTCAGATCCATCAAATACTCGGATTTGTCAATATCAAGGTCCAAATTGTACAGCGACACTATTTCTGATGCGCTGGGGAACGGAGTGTCGATGCTCAATTCGTTCTTGATGTGAAAAAAGTCCTCGAGAGTGAATCGATCCTCGAGAACGATATTACCGACTGGTAATTTCACTATGGCCAACACCTTGTCCAGCGCACCATCGCGTTCGTAGTCGACCGACGCGGAGAGCGTCTCGACGATCACCAGGTCGATGTCCAGATCGCCTTTCCAGGAGAAACTGGAGTCGAACTCGTCGCTGAAGTCGTACGTCTCCTGATTGTCCTCTTCGGTGTTCGTCACCTTGCTCAAGTCCGGCTTGCTGGGAATGGCCACGGGTGGGAGCGGTTTCGGTCCCGCGTGCGCCTTGATTCCGGCCTTGAGCTCGACGACGCGCAGCGAGAATTCCGTGTCGACGTCGATCATTCCGGATGGTTCCTTTTGCTCGACCACCAGTTTGGTTATTATGCCAATTTCGTCGAATCCTTGTAACGGTGTGTACAGGATGTAGCTGTAGTGGAAACTCGTTATGTTGTGATAGAACCAAACACCCTGGAAATAAAATCAAGTATGAAAATGGATTTTGATACTGGATTTCTTCGTGCGAATCCAACTATTTATCGTAAACGTTATATTACGCACCTGGAAACCAGCAGTTATGTCATTGTAAGCGATTCGGAAATCGGCCTCTCTTTGATTGAGCTTGGCTACGAGCAGAGCCTGCTGCAGCACATCGATCGGAGTCGCGACCAGCAGCTTCACGTTGAAATCGTAGCTGCTGGTGAACAGCTGGCAGATACCTTCGATGCCCAGCGGTCCAGCCGGGGTGGCTACCTCCGCCACCACATGCCTGTTTCTCTCGGACAGTCCGAAGCGAGCTCGGACGAACGAGTATTTCTCGAACGGCGTCGTCACGTTTAATTGAACCTGTGACGGATGAATTTAAATTTTCTATTGAAAGATGAAAGGGGGAAAAAAAACCACTTACCATGGATTCCTTCAATCTGGCTAAATCGCCGACCAAATGTCCGGTATACTTCCTCTTATCCAACTCGAGATTAGCCGCTCCGTAGAAGCGCCAGTTGGGCCTCGAGCTCAGATGACACTTCAACTCTCCCTTCTTGTAATTCACCACGGGCGACGTCAGCTGCAGATTTCCCGTCACGTTGAACGAATCGTCGCTTCCGTGACTGTCGATCAGCCAAACGCTCCTCGCGTCGATCACCTTGTCCGGATGATACTTGATCAGCAGTCTCGAATCGGCGCTACGACCGTGCACGTGGACGTGCGTCAGATTCACCGTGACGCACTGGATGGCGTGGACGGTACTCAATAGTCCCGCATTAGCGCTATATTCCGAAGTTAGATTGTCCTTGGCTCTGCGGGCTTGGCCGGTCACGTCGAATATCACGTGCTGCGAGTCCTGCCAGTAGATGCTGCCGCTTGCCTCGAGGTCTTGCTCGGTCTGCAGATACTTGCCGTTCAGCGAGGTCTTCTTCCAGTTCTCGAACGGCGTCAAAAGCTGAGACTCGAGTTTGAGGATCTTGTTGGAGTCGCGATTGTCCAAGTCCGTGTCGAGGCTGAATCGTATCGCTCGATCGACGTTCCACTCGAGGATCGTGTCGAGGACGTAATTGTTTCTAGGCCGCTGGGCCAATAAACACGAGCCAACCAGACTACGTCCTGGATAGGAGATCCGCATGACGGCGCTCAAGTTACGGCCCCGATCCAAGCTCGAGAACCGGCTCAAATGGAAATTAGTCAAGAACTTGAGGTTGGGATCTCGAGCCGCGTCCCACTTGATCTCGAGACCGGCCTCCTTCCTCGACTCTTCGTTAATACCCACCGCGGTGAGATGTACGTCTCTCCACTTGTGCAGGTGCAGCTTGACATTGGCCTCGCGCTGAGTATCCACCTCCGCCGACATCGAGTACGTGCTGTTCTTGTAGCGAGCCTCGAGGAACGTGCGGAAGTGTCGGGCGGTCAGGCTCGTGTGATTCAGCGCCAGGGCGTACCTGTCCATGTCGATCTGCTCGACGTCCAGGCCCAGTCTCAGATCCGCCACGTCGCGGTACAGCTGACAGGTGACGAGCACGTCCTTGGCGAAGCTCGGCGATCTCAGCAGCATCTTGAGATCGTGATTCGTCACCGAGGCCGTCGAGCGATCGTAATAGCTGCCCTTGGCCGAGAGATTGTGACCGCTGAACCAGGTGCCGGCGAAATCGAGCTCGTACTCGTTTCTCGCTCGCTCGTTGATCTTGGCGCTCAGCAGCATCGAGTTGAAATTGGGCACGGTGAGATTGGCGCGGCCGTCGACGACGAGCAGAGTGCCTCTGGGCATGACGATGTCCACGGCGAGGGTGATCTCCTTGTTGGGCGCGTAGCGCACCAAAAATACGGTCTTGGACTCGGGCCCGACCGAGCGATAGTCCACTCCCACCTTGATGTCGATGTCCTGAACCGGTTTTCTAATGGCCACGTGGGCACTGACGTTAGCTCCGTCCGTTTGGAAGTACGGCTTGGAGTACGCGGCGACGAACTCCGCCACGAGCTTGTGCCTGTCCGGATTGTGCAGATGCGGACTGGTATTGACCTCGAGCTGCAGCTCGACCTGACCCAGCGCGTGTTGATATCTGAGCCCGGCGACGACGTTCAGCTGGGGATAAGCCGTCGAGTGGAGCTTCATATCTGCGGACTTGTAGGTGACTTGTTTGGTGGAGCGATTGATCAGCGAGAACTCGGTCTGCAACACTTCGTCCCTTGCATTAGCGTGGAAACGATAGTCGATCTTGACGTTGCCCTGGACACTGGCGTTGGTTCTCGCCACATAGCCGAGCACTCGACTAGCCAGATTCTTGGTCTCGAAGCGCAGGTCGATGTCGCACTGCGAGCCAGAGTCGGCCTTGTCCTGACTTCTGATCGCACCCGACAGATTGACGATTCGCTCGTTGTTGATCGCCAGGTAGACCTTGGGGAAGTAAGTGTAGCCGTGTTTGGCTTTCTTGCGCGAGTAGCCCACACTGGCGCCCAAGTGTTTGGTGCCGTTGCTGTCGAGGCCGATGTCGACGAACGTCTCGTCGTTGGTACGTTTGTAAGTGCCCTGGGCTATGAGCGAATTGCCCTTGGATTTGAGCAGCAGCAAGACGTTGTTGTTGAGGGCGTCGAAGGACAACGTGGCGCTTATCTCGCGTTCAGTCTGCGAGCCCGGAGTGTCGAAAGCCACGCGAATCGTGCTCTCGTTCTGTTTGAAAGGCAGAAACAAAATTTTAAAGAAACCGCACGCTGCGATTAATGAATTATCACGAGCGACTAACACTTACTACCGTACGCTTCCACTTGTACTCGAGCAGGTAGCTGTCCGCGGTCGGGTCGGCCTTGATCAGCGACAGCTTGAAGATCGTCGGCCCGTTGAGCAGGAAGTACGAGGCGCTCTCGTCCTTGGTCACGTTCGGGAACTGATAGTCCGCGCAGAGCTTCAGACCCACCAGTTTGTCCAGCGCCGACCAGCTGCAAGTCGTGTTCTTGATAATTCTACCGGACATCGAGCTCGATTCTTTGTCCGACGTTGGTATCGGTAGACCGATCGGCTGCTCCTTGGTCTCGGCTCCGTTGCTCGTCACGAGCATGATGTCCGTCGTCAGCGAGAACACCTCCATCTTGTGGTTCGGGATCTTCCAGCTGAGTCGCGCGAGCTTGAGGCCCTTGATCTTGAGATCGGCCTCGACGGCGCCGATCGAGTAGACGCTGTTCTTCAGCTTGAGACCGGCGCTCTTGTAGAAGGCGTCCACCTTCATGCTGCCCGTGACGTCGACGCTCACGCTGCAAGCGCAATCACGAACTTCCATTGAATATCCTTCTTACACAATTTATTTTTTATAAAGTAAATGTCCCTATTTCAGCTAAACTTCAAATTAATTATTTACGTAAGATCAAAACTTGACACCAAAATTCAAATAATATATTTTTGTTAAACATAATTTTATTTTCAATTATTTTTGTGTATTATTATATCACCAATGTTAATTATTGAATGATTATACGCTCACGAGCAAACATAAGAACGGAATCTTATACGATCAGAATTTAATTTTGTTATTTAAAAATTTATTTGCTTCCAAAATATTTGAGTCATTTGACACTATTTTTAATCTGATATCTTATATATATACTTTATCTCGTATTGAGGTCATTTTCTAGCTCTATCTCAGTGCACTTAGCACACCATAGAATACTTTTTTCAATTAATTATCGATTGAAAAATATTTGCTTTTTCGACTTGAGGTACACGATGTAATTTCTACAATGATATAAATGAAATGACTTAATTATGATTCGTTCGCAGTTCTGCGTAAAGCGTATCGTCTTTAATATAAGTATATATCATATATGCCTGGCAACACACAACGAGGTCGTTGCATACCACGCGCAACGTAAACATTAGAACGAAAACAGTTCAATGCTCTTCGTCAGTTTTCTCGCGCACTTTGCTCGATCAACACAGAAAGATCAATCGTTTACGAAAGTGAGAAAGATGGAATACACTGATTTATTGAACTGTGCTGTCAGGTAATTTTGATTTTATCAGAATGAAAATTATTAAAAATATTGCAATAAAATAATTGATCTTTTTGGAATTATTTCAGAGTGAAAGAGGAGCATAGCTATGCATCGTTTTTTAAAAATGACGGTGAAATGATTGACGAAAAACTCGATCTCAAAAACGTCCAACTCTTATCATTTCCACGAGAAAATTCCGTAAGTGTTGGTAATTACTTTTACAGATGTCATAGTTATTTTGCAATGAAAATTCTCATAATACTTTGATGTTTTTTACAGGCTCATACCGATCGAAAAAGTGACATTAAACTCGAAAGTGTATCTGATGAGGAAATGAAAATAGTTTTTGAATGTCAAGACGTCAAGATCAAAATTAATTCATCGGCAGTTAAGCAAATTTACGAGGATTCTAAAAATCATTTGCAGATTAAGAAAGATAACGATGATTATAAAACTCAAAACGTGATTAAACGTGAACCCAAAGCAGAAGTGAAACAGGAATTTTTCTATGACGTTTCAGAAGAATTAAATTTGAGTTCTGACTGTGAATACAATGAGGATATGGAAATAGTTTATGGGTGTAGAGACGTCAAACCCAAAGTGGATTTGTCAGTAGTTAAAAAAAATGACGATGATTCTAAAAATTCCTTGTGGAATATTAAAAAAAGTGCTGGTGAAGAAATTAAAAAAATAATAAAAACTGAAACGATGAAAAAAGTGAAAGAAGAAATTCTTGGCGACTATGCAGAAGAATGGGAATTGAATTTAGACAGTGAAAACGATAGCGATATGGAAATAGTTTTTCAATGCGAAGACGTGAAACTCAAAGTGGAATTGCCATCACTTAAAAAAATTGACAATCGTTCAAAAGATCACTTGCGAAATTTTAAAGTTAGCGACAGTTCCAAAACTCAAGACATAATCGAAACCACAGCGAGAGTGAAACAGGAATTTGTTGGTGACGTTAAAAAATCGAATATCGATAAAAAGAATAAAAGTAGAAGAATCACGAAAAAGTTTAACAACACACAATGTGAAATATGCGGAAGAAACTTTTCAAGAAAGAGTAATCTAAATAAGCATGTCAAAATAGTACATCATTCTCTTGTCTACTCGTGTGGTTTGTGCACCAAGACATTTTCACTGAAAAATAATCTTGAAGCCCACATCTTAAGGGCGCATAATTATACACACAAAAAATCAAGCATACGTGCGACGTATGCGGAAAGAAATTCTCGACGAAGACCAATCTCAAAACTCACATGGATTCGATTCACGTCGGTATCAAATACAGATGTACCGTTTGCGGAAAGATATGCATCAAAAAAGTCCAGCTTCAAATGCATATGGATTCGGTGCACAACGGTATAAAATACGCATGCGATACATGCGGAAAGACGTTCCAGTACAGAGGCGGTCTTGAAGAACACATCGATGCAAAGCATAAAGATTTCAGCTACCCGTGCGACATTTGCGGGAAAACGTTCGCGCGAAAGCATTATCTGAAAATTCACGTCGATACGGTGCACAAAGGCGTCAGCCACGCATGCGACATCTGCGGAAAGTCGTTCGCGCAAAAGGGCAACCTTAAAATGCACATCGAGACGAGGCACGGCAACGTCAGCCACGCGTGCGAAGTTTGCGGGAAAAAATTCTCGACGAGAACCAGTCCGAAGATTCACGCTGACGCGGCGCACAACGGCGTCAGTTACGCGTGCCATATCTGCCGAAAGACGTACGCGCAAAAGTCCAATCTTCGAGCTCACATCGACGAGGTGCACAGGTCCGGCGTCGCGCCCACGTGCGGCAAGACGTTCGTGCAGAAGGCTCACGTCGCCAGGCACGTGCGATCGTTGCACCAGAATATCAAACACGCGTGCCACATTTGCGGCAAGAAATTTGCGCAATCGGCTACTCTGAGGAATCACGTCGAGCACGTGTGCGACATGTGCGGAAAGAAATTTTCGGCCAAGGGCAGTCTCAAGGTTCACATCGATAAAGTTCACGTGGACGGCGCCAAGTTCACGTGCGACGAGTGCGAAAAGTCGTTCAGAACGAAGTCTTATCTGAAAACCCACATCGAGGTGGCGCATATCGGTGTCAAATATCCCTGCGACCTGTGCAAAAAGATATTCACGAGTAAAAGGTCACTGAAGATCCACATCGATGCCGCCCACAATGGTGTAAAAAAATCCATGCGACACACGCGGAAAGGTATTTTTCTACAGATGTACTCTGCTGGCCCACGCGAAGTACAGGCACAGCGGAGTCACGCAAACGTGCGACATTTGCCGAAAGAAATTCTCGACCAAGAATACTCTGAGAAATCACGTCAATACGATTCACAGCAAAATCAAACACCCGTGCAACGTGTGCGGCAACAAGTTCTCGGACAAGAATAATCTCCGAGTTCACGTGCACTCGGTGCACAGCGGTTACAGGTGCACCTGCGACATATGCCAGCGGACCTTCACGCAGAAGAGAAGTCTCAAGAACCACATGGGCGTGGTGCACGGTAATACGCACGCGCTGCATCCGTGCCGTGCGTGCGGAAAGACGTTCCTCTACACGAGCAGTCTGGGACACCACAGGAACAGCAGACACAAGGGTGTCTGGCACAAGTGCGATATTTGCAAAAAGCAATATCGAAGGAAGGATTATCTGCGAAACCACATCGATGGCTGGCACAACGGCGTCAGGTACGAGTGTAATATTTGCGGAAAGAAGATCCCGGATAGGAATAATCTCAGATATCACATGAATCGTATGCATAGGTAGGCGTTGTAAGCACATTGGCGTCGAACGAGTGATTGATAAATGCTAAAAGTAATTTATAGAGATGGGTAGTTTTAAGTTCTACATCTATCTCGCGCTTGAGACGTTTATGGAAAATTTTCAGATGAAACGATGATGCAGCGCATCACTCAACAAATGTGTAACATTTAATGTACTTTTTCAAAAGATTAATTTGAAAATTTGTAATAATATCATTATGTAAAAACAATGTTTAGATTTTAAGAAAACCAATAAATCGTTGAATAAAAATGAATCACATTCTTAATTGCAAGTTAATACCAACCTCGGCATGATGTTACCGTTGATCTCGAGCTCTCCATCGCTCATAAATTTCTGACTGTTCAAAATACCCGAGAGCTTGATATTACAGGCAGCGGAACCAGCTATATCGAGCCTCACCGGCAAACCCGCGGTGGTCGGCAGTACGTAAGACGAGTCCAGGAACATGGCGTAATTCTCGTAGTGAACTATCTCCTTGCCCGACAATATCTGCTTGATCTTTTCCCAAGGATTGAGACTCGCCAGGGTCGTGCGTATCTCCTCGTCGGTCTCGAGCATGACGAACTTGAGCTCGTTGCCGAAGATCTTGTAGCTGAGGCTGACGCGCGGCTGATCGAAGTCGTTGTCGATCACGTTCGGCAGAGCCTTGACCTTCTTCCAGTACTCGCGGCCGTCGTCCTCGGGCTTGGCGTCGCGGAACTGACGCACGAACTGCCTGAAGTGATCGGCCACCTTGACGCCGCTGAACGGACCCTTGGGCCCGAAGAGGCTCTCCGCGTAGAATTCCAGGCCCTCGGCGCGCATGCCGACCTCGAACAGATTCACGGACTCGCCGAAGAGGTCCACGGTGAGATTGAAGTTGACGGTGCGCGGCACGTAGGACTTGGGCGAGAACACGAGGTTGGTCTGCTGATTGGCGCCGAAGTTGTACTCCTCGGAGAAGAAAGAGGACTCGTAGCTGCGCGAGAACTTGCGCAGGTCGCTGTTGAACTTGTTGCCGAGGTCGCGATCCGTGAGCAGACTCTGGATCTCGATGCGGCTGGGCGACGAGGAGGTCAGCTGGTTTTTCAGGTGGCTCCAGACGAACGAGCCCACTGCGTATGGATGCAAATTTTCAGTCGGTTTAATTAGCTCGATTATCTATAAAATATCAAGCCCTACCTTGATTGACTTCCTCCTCTTCCAACGTGTGTCGTATGATCTTGATGACGTTGTAGTCGGGACAGCGCATCACCTGCAGATACGACGCGATACGCAGCTCCGCGTCGACGGTGAAGTTTCGATAGTTCGCCAGGAAGAACTGATCCCTCGACTTTTCGCACGAGGGCAGACGACGATGAGCCTCCACGGCGGCGATCTTCACCTCCATCGGTATGAAGCCGCTCTCGTCGCTGATACACTGGCGCAGCTTGCGCGACAGCGTCTCCGTCTCGACGCCGGCGTTGCCGATGGCCTTCAGAGCTTCCAACGTCTGGCCGGGTAGATAAATTGTATAATTTTTTGTATTTTAATTAAAGCCTTTTTAATTTCAAAGTCTCTAATTCATGAATTTTTCTAATTTATTAAAAAAAATCTCTGTAACTCGTAATTTTATTTATAAATAAATTTTTACATCGGAAAATTATTATGCTGCAGTTTTAAATAGACCACAGTTGATTGTTAATTTTCATCAATGTATCTTTTAGAATTTTCAAGAGCATAAGTTCAAAATCAGGACATATTATAATCTCTTACTATCCTCCGGTCTAAAAGAGATTTGCTTCGTAAACGCAGATTTCAACCAATACGAAGATACTAATTAAAACCCTCAGCACCAGATGGCGTGCACCGTAATTCGTGAATCCGCAAGTGGCAAAGTAAAAATAAATATATAAGAGTACGGTTTCATATAGAGAATAACAGCATTATTACTATATAATATTTACTATATAAAACGTAAACCTGTCGAATTTATACATTTCACGTATGTAATTAGGCGCATTGGCTGAACGCTCGATCAGCTCACCTGCTTGACGTCGGCTCTCGCGTAGGCTCGCGGTCTGCATCCCTTCTCGACGTTGTCCTCCACGAACCTCATGAACTTCTTGACCGGCTCGAAATCGAGACACTCCCGGGGCTCGTGATTCGAGCAGTAAGAGTGTATGACCGCCGAGTAGCTGAGCACGAACTGCACCTGCGGTATCTTGGCCCGATGCTCCAGCAGCGGCGCCAGCGCCAGAATCGTCTGGCGATCCGGCCTCGGTATCAGGGTGATGGCCGTGATCCAGTAGTCGATCTTGTCCTTGCTCACCTGCTTCTTCACGATGAGGTCCTTCATGAGGGCCACGGCGGCGTTGCTGCCGATGAACGGCAGGGCGTTGACGATGTGCTTCTTGCCCGTCTTGCAGATGCCCGACGAGCGCTGATAGAGCTGCGACAGGCCCTGATAGTCGAGCATACGGGCCGAGTGGACGAAACGCGTGAACGTCTCGGAGAAGCGATCGCGCAGCTCTTGGGGCGTGCCCAGCACGCACATGGTCTTGAGGAGGTCGCGAGATGCTCGCAGTTCGCCGTAGATGGTGCGGCTCGAGCGGCCGTGATCGTAGAGGAGACTCGTGCGGCGGCCGATGATCGCTGGGGCTGTGCCGCTGCTACCGGAGCCGGAAGCGGACGACCTGTTGCTGGGCTCGTCGGACGGCGCGAGTTGGCCGTCTTGGTCGTTGTCGTCGATCGGAGCCAGGCCGGCGAAAGGATCGCTCGCTGTCTCGGCGACGAGGTCCAGCGTGGCGAGTACCTCGGTACGAGCTCCAGCCGTGCCATCTCCGTTGGCCAGAGGCCTCAACCGATGCCGATCCACGCAGCTCACCCGCTGGTAGACGTTGTGATCGATGGTGATGTCGCACTCGCTGCTCGAGGCCACCAACGGCTGACGCAGCGCGTGAACCCGAGCCAGCGGGCTGCGATAGGCGTGCGACTGCACCAGCGACAGGTGCTTGCCGGCCTGTCGACAAGTGGCCAGACTCTTACTTTTACGTAAGACCAAGCTGGTGCGTCGCGCCTCGTGCAGTCTGTAGCTGGTCTCGCAGACGCCGTGCACGTCCAGCTCCTCGTGTCGCCTGTCCACGTCGAAGCGCAGCATCGTGTTCTGCAGCATCGACAGCACGCCCCGGCGCACGTTGAGCGCCCAGGGCTCGTCGCGCGGCTCGGGACACAGCTCGCGCACCAGGCCGTCGTGGAAGGCGAATCGGAGCGCGTGACGCTCCAGGCCGGCCTTGAACTCGGCCCCGGCTCGGTCCGGGAAGTCCGGCTGATAGAGGCGACGATCGTGACTGATGCTGACGTTGGCGAAGCGTAGCTGGCCGTCGCAGGGCGTGAGGAAGCGCAGCGTCACGTCCGCGTCGATGTACATGCGCGACTCGTTCTTGGCGCGCACGGCCTCGCCCAGATTCGCGCCGACGTCCACTCGGTAGCGGTACTGGTAGAAGAGCTTGTCCTGGTACTTGAATTTCGGATCGTCCGCTACTGTGGGTGTAAGAAATTAACGCCTAAGATATTTCCTTGGAAAATATTTTTCAACGAATTATGACAGACACTGACCTTGACATTTTAATCGGCCGCATAGCGTTGGGTCCTTAACGATCTCTGTAAAACGAATATTTATTATTGCGTGTGAATTTATCTCGTGAAATTATAAGCGTTTAGAAGATCGACACTCGTTGCTTCAGACTTGAGATACGATAATTTTTTAATTTTATCTGCGCACTGATATACGCGAGACATGTTTTAATTTCTACGCGATATATAGTTGTATTCGATCCGAGCATTAAAATTGCAACTTTTTCCGCAATCCGAGCTAACGATTTGATGTATTAAGAGAGAATAGTCAAAATCGATCATTTTTCTAATGGAAAATTTCAATGAACTTGTTTACCAGCCACTTATAGAGAAAAAGAAAACGGATGTAATGAAAAAATTCACGGGCCGCTATCGCATCTGTCTTCGAGCGCAGATGCAACGTGCGAACAAAGTACGCGACGGCAACCGATAAACGGTCTAATAATATACAAAAATCAAATCTGAAAGATGAAAATTCGTGTGTGAAATGCCGATCGTTGTAAAAAAAATCACAGAGTTTCTGCATAAAAGAAACGCGCAGAAAAAAAATTAAAATACACCGATATTTTTTGTACTATAGGATGCGATGTGCTCACCTGCATTTGAATACGAGATCGTTAATGCCAGCAGCCCCAAAATTAGCAACGGGATCGACCCCATCGTAATTCGTAACGAGAGATCGCGCACTTTTATCACGGAACTCTCGTATCACTGAAGCAATGGAAAAACGTCGATCCACGCCAGCATTACCTCGGCTGGATCGATCGACTGAACGATTTAATATTAAAAACAACAAATCCTTTATCGCTTGATCGATTTACTACTTCGTTTTCTTAAATTTCTCTCACTTAAATTTCCAAGTTCTGTGTTTCGGGCTCTTGGTGCATCGAGGCCTCGGAAGCGACTGGTTTTTCTCCCAGCTCCGCCAATTAGTTGGCTCTATGCCGTCGCCACTGCTTGCCTTACGCGCGACGCAGCATCCGGAGATGTTCGAGGAAAGAAAGAAGCGAGCGAGAGAGAGATGGTAAAGAGAGTCGTGCCTCGTGCCTCTATGATATACCACATGCAGATGCCCGAAGACGACGACGACGACGATGATTCGATTCTCTCGCGCAGCCGCCCCGCCAAGGGGTCGGGAAAGGTCTCCGCAACTCCGTCAAAATGAGATTAGATAAAAGAGCAGCAATAGCAGCGGCAATAGCAGCTTTGGCAAAGGCCAGCACGTTTTTTACATTAATACTACATAGCGCTGATTCGTCGTATGTGTGATTTTGCCTTCTTGTACGACGAATCGTAATCTAAAAACTCCATTCAAGCCGGAGTACGTATACGTATTTTTCAACGCGCAAGTATACGCCAATGATCCGCTCGCGAGCCTGTACTCTTTCATCGACGTATATAAGTATATCGTAGGATATATAGGGCACAAAGAAGTGGGTATACCGGTGGCACATATGTCGAGCGGCGTATCTTTAAATATAAACACGTGTTAACCGTCTGTCATCGACATGGGTCTATGAGCTGGCGCAGACTGTACATGGATTTTCCCAAAGTACACGAAAAAAAATATTATTCCGCTTCGCGATTCCGCGCTTATCCGTATTTATATTTTTTTTGTACATATTTTTCTCGATTCGTTGCTCGTGAAAAAGTATGAATGAAATTAGACCGGAGCTTTTCCCGCATTGACTGTGAATGATTCAAGAGAGATTCGCGATTTATTTTTTCGCGAGTATCTTACGGTCTCGTGTGTGTGTGTGTGTGTGTGTGTGCATACGTGCCACCGCCGTCTGCTCGATTAGTTTTCGCGTACATACTAGTATCAACAAGCAAGATGACCCCTATCTCGCTTCAATGAATACAGCGGCCCGACTTCTTTACGATGAAAATATCGTCGCGCGCGTATAATAGCGGCGAGATAAATTTTTTTCGCGATTGTAATGTGGCGATCTTTTTTTCTTTCGACAGCGAAATTATAACATGAAACTCCGAGTTTGAGCGAAATGATTGAATCGAGCTTCGAGAGTAGAGCGTATGTGTGTATCTTCATTCCTCGAATAATATGATTGAATAGTATCAGAGATGAATTAGAAAAAGTGTCGTTCCTAGGCAAATTTTCGTCAATTCGAAGAGTTTTAAAATAAGATTTTGGATTGATAGAAGTACTCATAAAAGGATAACAATTATATAAGAAAACATCTTTAGGTTTTAATGCATTTGTCTTGGAAGAAATAATCGGTCCATCAGCAAAGTTATCGAAATATTTAGCACTAGCGCGCGATCGATCAACTCGAAGGGCACTTGTCGCATGCATAATCTTTGTGACCATCGTGAACTGTCTTTTGATGCTTAAACAAATTCGATTTATGTCTAAATTTCTTGTCACACTTGTCGCATGCAAAATCTTTGCGACCTTCGTGTACCGTCCTTTGGTGTCGAAACAAATCTGCTCTAATTCCAAATTTCCTCTCACACTTGTCGCATGCGAAATCTCTAGCACCATCGTGTACTGTCTTTTGGTGCAACAGCAAAGTCCATTTGCGTCCAAATTTCTTATCGCACTTGTCGCATGTGTAATCTTTGCGACCTTCATGAGTTGTCTTTTGGTGAGAGAGCAACAGCCGTTTATGTCCAAATTTCTTCTCGCAACTGTTGCATTGAAAATCTTTGCGACCCTCATGGACTGTCCTTTGATGTAAAAGTAAATCGATTTTTGTCCAAATTTCTTCTCGCATTTGTCGCATACAAAAGCAGCACGAGTTTAAAAAATACTACGAATTTAAAAAATTACTATTACGAATATTTTTTCATTTTTTGGATTTAAAAACAAGTTCGATTATGTGTACAAATATTGGACATATTTTACTTGTGTACAGAAATGCCCGTGTACAAGTTTCATGTGTACGAATGATACCTTGCCCACAAGACTGAGACTCATGATTTTCGATCATAGTGACACGATTAGAAAGCGCATCCTGTCATCTACCATGTGTTTTTAATCGGTCTCATATGGATAGATGCGTGTGGCCGCCACCAGTGCATCGTAATACCTCGTGGCGTACGTGAACATACAACTACGTCGCATCGAGTGATTTTCGTGAAAAAAGTTATAATAATATCTTAAATTGTTAATAGTTTCTGTGAGTGCTTAGAACGATGTCGACGTCCGCCAAATTCGAGCAATTTAAGAGCTTGCTGGAGAATATCAATTTGGATATCGAAGATAATGTACTTGAATCGATCCGTACGATTGGACCTTTGGTAGAAGACTGGGGCGTTCAACTTCCCAACCTTCGAGAAACATGCCGATCCGATGAAATCGATCGGCTCATCACGGCTGCCGCAATGTACATGAATACGATAAATTATCAAACTGGAAGACAAATAATCGACTTTGTGGTTCGCACCGGCTACGGAGATGATTCTCATCGGCCGCTGCTTGGCTCTACACCCCTTCATCGTGCATTTCGCTGTAACTACTATAACGCGTATTCCGTAGGCCACAAACTTTTCACGATCTACAATAGGTACGATGTGAATTATACGGACGAGTTTGGCCTCGGTCATTTCCATGTGGCCTGCGCCTTCGGCTACGAAGACGTCGTCGTGAAATTCCTCGAGCTCGGCCGGATCGTTCCGGATCGACTCGTGACGAAGGCGGGGGCGAGTCGCCGCTCCACATGGCCTTGCTGTACAACCGCAAAAACGTAGTCGGTGCGCCGTTGAGAGCTAGCGCCGATCCCAATTTTATTTCGAACGACGAAGAGCGAACCTTATTGCACGTCATAGGTGAGCAGTATTACTATCACGGATCTCGGACTGCGACGATAATCGATCTCGGCGAGAAACTCGAGCGGCCCGTGCTCGTCGATGCTCGAGACAAGTGCGCGGGTAACACACCGCTGCACTTGGTCATCGCGAGATGCGCCAAGACGGGAACTACGAAGGAGACGGCGGCCGAGGCTCTACTGGACAAAGCTGCGCTAATCCAAATTTAGCCAACAGCCAAGGATGGACTACTTTGCACTTCGTTTGCAATCTTGGACGGCGCTCCGTGGATTTGGCGAGGCTGTCGATGGAGAAAAGCGCATCCGAGCATCTGCCGTTGAGGATCGACGCTCTGAACAAGGAGGGTAACACGCCATTGCACTTGGCTCTGGAATCGAAGCGCATTTCCTTGGCCAAGTTTCTGCTCGAGAAAGGAGCCAATACGAATCTGACCAACTTGAAAAATGAGAGCGCGCTGCATTTGATTAGCCGGCGACGCGTCAACGATCGAGCGCTGCAGACTTTGTTCGATCGTAACGAGGAATTGCCCAGGACGAGCTGGGCAACACACCGTTGCATCTTGCTCCGATGCGTTACGGTAACAAGAAAGCGGCCGAGTATCTGCTGAGCAGAGGCCCTGATCTGACTCTGGCCAATGCAGAGGGTCTAACGCCACTTCGTATTTGTCTCAGAGACGAGCACGAGGCCTCGGCCAAGTTATTCGGCCAGATGGTCGACCGACTGGACTTATCGGGACGAGCGCAGTTTCGACGTGCTCTGGCGTGCCTTTTGGCGCCGGTCGAACTGGTTGTACTCAAACAAGAAATAACATGTCGTTGATCTCTGAATTCAGACTAGTGGTCGGTGTCTTGATCTTGGTCCTAAGTTACGAGGAGAGAGAAGCGAGAGAGGGAGAGAGAAAACACGAACTGGACCCGAGTGACGCTGCGATCATCATAAGGTTGTTCGACAAGTACAAATTGTTCCAAAAGCCAGCGAAACAAGCAGAAGAACGTTGGTACGACGACGAGGAGTTCGCGAGCAAAGCGAAAAGTATAACGATCGTTCCCGACTTGTCGCTCAACGATTTGCTACGGATGCGACCGGAAGGGCAGATGAGACGCATCACCTACAGAGATTATCGCGCACTCGAAGAAGATGAACGAGTTGTGGGCAAAGCATCGCGATCGTGGCATTTTGCAACTGTGCGAGACGATGGCGAGAGGACTTTTCCGGCGATTCGCGTTCTATCATTTCTGCGAGTTGATTCACAAACGACTGCCTCTTCTTGAAGCTTGTGAGATGATTATTGAGGATCTGAATAATCAAGATTTGTACAATATTTGTCTGGCGGCTACCGACCAAAGTTCCTTTAAAGAGGATGAAGCTGATTTAAAAACTAATGTCAAAAGAAAAGGTAGCAACAAAAAGCCTCCGAGGGCCAAAAAAGCTAAAAACTGATGTATATTGATAAAACTTTGTGTTCTCGTAGTGAAATTATAATAAAAAAAATCATTAAATACCAAAGTTTTCGTTGATGTATTTCTCTTTTTCTTTTTATCACTAACTATTCAGTCAATCACGTTACCCATTAATTTTAAAAATGTCAAAATTTTTATTCATCACCACTACAGCGCATTATCATGGCCCTTTATTGGACGCGAATTAGAACTATTAGAAGTGACGTAAAATTTACAAAAAATTAAAATTGAGGCTAAATATCTATAAAACTTGAAATTTTAAAATATTTAGTTACTTTTAATTTGAAATAAAAAAGAAATTTATATTGTCGGTCAATAATCATGTTTGTAACAAAAAAAACCCTTGAAAGTTTAATTTCAACATAGATGTAAAAAAATGTTGTTGGTTTTCTTCCCATGGACCAATAATAGAATATGTTCTTTGAAAAATTATTATAACAACCTTTACTATTATATAACATAGTCAGGACTCAATTTGGTCTCATTGGAAGAATCAAACATAGCTTCCCATGTTTTTTTGCCCTTTAATTTGTGAAGATTTCTGTTTTGTAGCTTGTATCGATAGAAGATCAGTTTGTTCGCGTCCTATTTAATAGTTACTATTGCTGATGATAAATTTCTTAGCAAGTTATACAAATTATAATCTGATAAGATATATTTCGTCATTTATTACTCTATAAAAAATCCAAATAAACGGACTGTTGCACAATCTTAATCTTAATTTTCAATCTTAAATTAATCTTAAGTCTTAATTTCGTAAAAAGGCATCATTGGAACAGATGGCAAATATAATTTTTCATATGCTCCTAAGAAAGATTTATATAAATGTTCTGATCTAAAATTTGTTGTTATTAAAATTATTTGAACGATTGACCTCCGGTATACAATCGCATTTGCCATTAGCCAGAAGTTACAATATAGCTAAAGTTGAATCGACAATTTCCGTGCATATATAATTATAATAAATAAGAATATATTCACGTTCATATGGAACGTAACGTCATGAACGTTAAAAAAGTTTACGTTACTGCAGCGATGCTCTCGCGACCTGTCTCAAATAAGCTCACGGGAGGTACTGTGCAAAGGCCGGAGGTAGCAAATAAATGAGTTCGATTGTATATGAGCTCTGCTTTATACACTTATGCAGGCGATCGCGCCCGAATGACTGAGTAAATTTATAGGCGGTATCATGAATTTATTAAACTCTGTGAGCTACTCCGCAACTCAACTCTGGCGGCGAGGCAGTGTCAGTTTATTTGTCGCATCGCGTGCATTCACTCCAACTCGCAAAACGTGAGTATTATATCGATGGCTGTGTGTAGCATTAAGTTAATGTAATAATATTAAATAAGATTTTATGCTGGGAAAATTTCTTTTAAGCTGTTTACGCGTGTATTAGGCTGTTTACGAGGATTGTTTATCGAAGTTTATCACTATAATGGAAATTAACTATGAATGTTCATAAAATTCGTTATTGCACTAAACAACAAAAAAAGTATGTATTTTAGCGATTTTTACCGAAACGGGTGTACCCGGGTTAGAAATTATTCATCATTACGATTATTCGATTTTTGTTCACAACTCGCTATAAAACGATCACTTTGCTCTACATCGGCTCGAGATAATTATATGCACGACGACAACGACGACAACAACAACAACATCAGCGTAATACTTTCCAGCAGCACGTGTAATGTCATTGGGATTCTATTTCACGCCTACAGCTGCTTTTACAGTGAACCGCCGTTGGAGCGTTGGTTTTAAGTCTCTCGTGCAGTCGTGCGCGTGCACGCGCGTCACGCACCCAGCAGCGACTTCACCGCGACTGTACTTTTTCGAGTGCAATTAGAAATCTTCGTTCGAACCACGTACTCTATGCCGCCGCTACGAGAAAGTATAATCTACGCGCATTATATTCTCGAACGTTAGTGCGTGTCTCGACACCAAACCGCCAACGTAACGTGTAAAATAACGACGATTCTCGACTCGATTGCGTTGCGTTACGTTGCGCCAAGTGTATCACACGTCGTTATATATATATAACAAAAAACGACGCTCTTTTTCCGGTCATGCTGAAATTCGTTCCAATCGGTGCATCGATACAAATGACGCGCGAGTGTTGTTGATTGCATTACCATTATTAAAAGTGCATAAGTGATACACACACAGTTACTCGTAACACTATACTACACGCACACATGCAACGAGAAAGTAGAAACATGACTCAGAAGTGCTGCGTGAAAGATTGCGAGGAGCTCGTGAAAGAGACTCGCGCTCGCTGCCTGCCGCTACACAAATTTCCGAAAGATCCGGCGCAGCGTACCTCGTGGCTCGCAACCGACGGTTTCCCCGACGACTTTCGCCCCACCCCCAGCCAGATCGTCTGCTACAAGCATTTTCGACAGTCCGACTACGAAGTGAGCCGGGGCACGCATCACAAGCTCTTCCTCAAGAAGGGCTCGGTGCCGAGCGTATTCGACGATTACGACAATCATCCGGATCCAATTCGCAGCGATCTGATAGCAACGAGGCTGCAGGCGCGCGAGCTCAAGAATAGTCAGCAGCAGCAAGTGACAGCGCCAACGGGCAGTCAGTCAGCGGCCGCGGCCGGTAATAATAGTAGTCAGCTACTAGACGACTCGCTGAACGACACCGCGGCGAGCATTACGAGCTACGACGGTTCAGCGGACGACTCGACGAGCCAGAATTTAGGTTCGTCGTCGATAGAGTCGACCGGGGTTAGTCAGGACGCGGACTCGATTTCCACGCAGAGTACTTCGCTGCAGCCTGCTGCTACAGAAAGTAGTCAATCTGTAGGTAGTCCAATGCCAGTCGCTCAGACCATCGGCATCGACGAAACAGAGCCCAAACAGACTGTTGACAGTTCCAAAGCCAAAATCATCAACAGGTCCGACATTGTATTTTCGCCTGGTTTCAAGTTGGAAGCCAAGGATTTCAATGATGTTTGGTATAGTGCTAGAGTAGTCGAGGTAGATCATCAAGAGAAGGATGTTTTGATTCATTTTGACAAGTGGTCAACTCGATACGATGAATGGATACCCATGGATAGTTCTCGACTGAGAATGATGACACAATCTCCCAAGGAGCAGAACAAAACCTTCGAGGTAGGAGAAAATGTTATGGCTACTTGGGTGGATGGTGTGAAGTACCCTGCCCAAATCAAGACATGTCTTGGCAACGACAAATACAATGTTCTCTTTTACGATGGTTTTACTAAAGCTTTGAAAGCTTCCAAAATTACCAAACTTCCACAAGAGACACCAGCAGTTCAACCATTCAAAACAGAAAACACTTATGTTGGAAGTAAACAAGAGCGCCGCGATAGAAAACGAAAACATACCATAACCGAGTTATTTAGTCATAAGAAAAAATCAAAACTGGACAATGAAAAAGTTGCCAAAAAAGAGGTACAAGAACCAGAGACCAGCAGCCAAAAAATAGTACAAAAGGCAGATGTTATTCAAACGCAAGAGCCAGCAAAACTAGACGTAACGACTGAGGTTCAAACTCCTATGGAAATACCAGGTACATTTTTATTTAATTTTTATTCAATTATACATTTTTAATTAAATATCATTGTTTTAATAATCAACTTTAAAATTTCAGTTAATCCAATTGGAAGCGATCCAAATGATTCTAGTATATTAATTGGAAGTTTGAGAGTTGAAACAGAGGATAGTGCTTTAAAATGTCCAAAGGAAGGTTGTAGAAAATTAGTGAGAAAGGAACACTTACTCATCATGCACATAAAACATTATCATCCAGAATTTGTTCAATATTTGGGAGTTACACCTAATGTTGCTGACCTAGCTTATGCTCGAACTGTTGGAGAGCCCGTTGAAGATGTAGTTCCAAAAAAATCTAGAATTTCAACTTCAACGCCAAATTACACTAGCTCGCGTACTTCTTCAAGCTGTGTCGAAAAAGAAATTCCTAAAGCAGAATCTGAAATTCAGGCTGAAATTAAAATAGAAGCAGAAAGAAGTAATAGTATACATGAAGATAGTTTATCAGAAAGAAGTACTGTCAACAGTTGTACCATGTCTCCTGGAACTTTATTTGATATGAGAAAGAAAGATGAAAGAACCCATACTGGTATAAAAACTTTATTGCCAGTGAGGCATCCTTCATCTTTTGTTTTCGATGAACCAGAAAATTCTGGTCCACAAAATGCAGAACTAGAGATTTGCAAGCCAAGCAGTTCAAGAGGAATGAAGAAAAAACTTACCAGTGAATCAAGTATACCACCAAAATCCAAAAAACAAAGACAATTTTCGGAAAACAGCGACAGTTTTCTTCAATTGGACGATAGTGTCTTTGATCAAGACGATACTTTACATCCCAGTGATAATTCAAGCCTTTTAAATAGTACAAAATTAACAAATGATATTCCCAGTGATATAATTCCACCTGCAGTAGGTGATACAATATTAGTAAATGGCGAGCTTATCAAAGTCGAAAAATTACGCAAAGAAGAAATAATTAATTGCACTTGCGGCTCGATGGAGGAGGATGGATTGATGATTCAGTGCGATCTGTGCCAATGCTGGCAACACAGCGTCTGTAATGCGATAGAACGAGAGCAAGATGTACCCGATAAATACATATGTTACATTTGTCGCAATCCGCAAAAACAAAGAACATCCAAAAAATACTTCCATGATCAAGACTGGATACGCGAAGGAATACTACCAAAGTTAAACACAATCCAGGTTGATCCTGTAAAATACAGAGAAAGATCTGCCATGCTGAAGCGTGCATTCGACGTTATGAATATGGTTTTGCAAACCAACGACGTGCTGCACAGTTTGAGGGTGAAAATTAACATAGCGCAAAACAAGGATCACCCAAAACTGTATCTCTGGGCGAAGAGCTGGAGTAAAATCAAAATACCGTCGTATCAGAACGAACCAGTACCTTTGCTGGAAAAAATTAAGGATGAAAATGACAATAACGACGACAGCAACATCGATAACTTGCTGGATACGTCGAATATTTCTCTGTCGTTAAAAACCGAGGATGATCAAAAGTTAATGGCTTCGGATTCGGATACGTTGGAATTGATGAAAATCCTTGAAGACCCCGGGGACGACACGAAGAACGGCTCCCTCGTCAAAGACGAGAACAAAATTTTACTGGACGTGTTGACTCGCGACGGTCTCGAGGCCGACCAGATGCTGGAAAACCATCACGATCTTCTCTCCTCCGATCCGACGAAAAAAACCATGGATCTCGGCCCGAACGACAAGTCGCCGATGATCTCGGCTCAGCCTGCCGCCAGTCAGTCGATCGCCGAGCCACCGAAACCCTTCATACCCGAGCCCGAGGCGGCCATCGATCCGCTCGAGTGCAAATCGCGCCTGCTGGAGCACATCGAGAATCTACAGAAGTGGGTGGACTCGACCTTGAACTTCATCGAGGTACAGATAGAGGCTCTGGAGGAAAAATTCGAGTGGGCACCGGACACGAACGATCGCGACATGCACACGAGCCAGACCTTGCTCATGGTCCTGAATGATCTGAAAGCCATACGAAAGTTAGCTGCCTTAAGTTAGGATGTATATTTTTGGAATTAGACTGTAAAAAAAATAAGGGGTTCTGTACAGTTTAATAATAAGAATAAAAAGATGCGTGAATTTTTTATAAGAAAAATAATTGTTATCAATCACATCCCGATTCCACTCAATGAATTCATACGCTAAAATCTCTACAATCAAACCAATCTCTGTTTTTTAAGTACAAAATTCATAATCAATCATGGTCAGCTGTCGGGTCTTGATGAGCCGAGCGTTGCAGATCAACCGATCCACCATCGGTCGTCGAAGTCTCCATATCACCGCCACGCACCATCAATCCGCCCCAGGCCCGCTGACGAGGCTCACCGAGGACGAGCGCCTACTTCAGGAGTCGGTTCGTCGCCTTGCCCAGGATAAATTACTGCCGCGCGTGCGAGCGATGGAGCAGCAGGGCCGCATGGATCAGGACGTGCTCGATCAGCTGTTCCAGGCCGGGCTAATGGGCGCCGAGCTGGAGCCCGAGATCGGTGGCAGTGGCTGCGGTTTTTTGGGCTTGATGCTGGCCGTCGAGGAGTTGGCTCGAGTCGACGCTTCGCTGGCGGTACTCGTCGATATTCAAAATACCCTGGTGGTTGCGATAATCCGCCGCTTTGGCACCGAGGAGCAGCGTCGACGATATCTACCCCTTCTAGCCCAGAGCTGGGTCGGCAGCTTCTGCCTGAGCGAGGCCGGCTCCGGTTCCGACGCCTTCGCGCTGTCCTGCAAGGCGAACAAGGACAGTCAAGGTCAGTACGTGATCGACGGCTCGAAGCTCTGGATATCGAACAGCGACGTGGCCAAAATTTTCGTGGTATTCGCCCGACTCGAGGGCACCAGTCCGGCGGACGGCCATCGGGGCGTCACAGCCTTCCTCGTGGAACGCGACACACCCGGCCTGGAGATCGCCCGGCCCGAGCGTAAACTCGGCCTCGAAGCCTCGGGAACTTGTGCCTTGCAATTCAACGGGGTGAAGGCTCAATTGCTGGGCGAAGCTGGAGTGGGTTACCGATACGCCGCTGCACTGCTGAACGAGAGCCGAGTCGGCATCGGCGCGCAAATGATCGGCCTGGCTCGGGGCTGTCTCGACGCCACTCTGCCCTACCTCATGGAACGTCGGCAATTCGGCCAGCCGATCTGGGGCTTTCAGTCGGTGCAGCACCAGGTCGCCCGCATGGCCACGGAGCTCGAGTGCTCGCGACTGCTGGTCTACAACGCGGCGCGCTGCGTCGAGGCAGGCGAGGACGTGAGGATGCCCGCGTCGATGGCAAAGCTACACTCGTCGGAGATGGCCCAGCGCGTGGCGTCGCAGTGCATCGATCTCATGGGCGGTTTGGGCTTCACCAAGGACTATCCGCAGGAGAAGTTTTACAGGGACTGCAAGGCGGGCACGATTTACGAGGGTACGAGCAATATGCAGCTCACGACCATCGCCAAATGTATCGAGAAGATTCAGGCTCAGTCGTAAATAAATAATAAACTGACTCGAATATTAAATTTGATGACTATATGAATTATTTACTTTACAAAAATAAAGACCATATATATTAATAATGAAAATCAAATTATATTTACGTATTTTGATTGAAAAATCTACCAACGAAACGATGATAATATATCCTTTTAGTCAAGCAACGGATTAGAAAAAGTCCCTTTAAATTGATAAATGATTTCCACTTTTTTTCAGGTAGAATATATTGTTGTTATCTCGTATCAAAAATAATTAGTCTGTCAGCAAATGTATCTGAAGTGTTGACAAACGCGTGTTTGATCATTTCGAGGTCGCATATATTTTGTAAGATTAATAAAAATCCAGTAGCCAACTAAATGCTTTTACCATACACAGCTCCAAACAAGACGTGAAGAAAGGCTCGGTTAATGATTGCATATAAGAACTACAGAAACCAAATGATCTAAAAATTCATTTAGATTAGTAATTAAGAGTAGGCAAAATTTAAAAACACCATGATGTCAGTGTAAAAAGGTGATGTTATAGTTGAACGCCCGAACTTGAGGTAATACACATTCGTTTCGACATAATTTTTATTGAAATTTGAGAAATATATCAGTGTCTATACTATTTACTATTGTCAATCATCATTTCTACTCGTACTTGTCTCATACCTAACCTTGTGGAACTTTATGGCCTGTCTCTTGGTGGATAAGCAAAGTATGTTTATATCCCAATTTCTTCTCACACTTGTCACATGTGAAATCTTCACGACCTTCGTGTATTGTCTTTTGGTGGGAGAGCAAAAGCCATTTTTGTGCATATTTCTTCTCGCATTTATTGCATGCAAAATCTTTCCGACCTTCATGAACGGCATTTTGATGGGAAAGTAAACTCGATTTTTGTCCAAATTTCTTCTCGCATTTGTCGCATGCGTAATCCTTGCGACTTTCGTGGACTGTCCTCTGGTGGACGAGCATATTCCGTTTAGATCCAAATTTTTTTTCGCATTTGTCACATGAAAAATCGTTGCATCCGTCATGAATTATTTTTTGATGTCTGAGCAAATGATGTTTAATTCCATATCTCTTCTCACATTTGTCACATGCAAAATCTCTACGACCTTCATGTGCTGTATTTTGGTGGGAGACCAAACGCAATTTGAGTAAAAATTTCTTCTCGCATTTGTCACATGCAAAATCTTTCTGACCTTCGCGTATTGTCTTACGGTGCACAATTAAACTCGATTTGTATCTAGATTTCAGCTCACAACTGTCACATGCATATTCTTTGCAATCTTTATGGACCGATTTTTGGTGGAGGAGCAAATTCGATTTTTTTCCGTATGTCTTCTCGCATTTGTCACATGAATAATTCTTGCCACCGTCGTGTATTGTCTTTTGATGGTAGATTAAATTCGTTTTTTGCGCAAATTTCTTTCCGCAAATGTCGCATGCGAAATCTTTCCGACCTTCGTGGACTGTTCTTTGGTGAAGAAGCAAATCTGTTTTGCGTCCAAATTTCTTCTCGCACTTGTTGCATGCGTAATCTTTGCGACCTTCATGTACCGTTTTTTGGTGGGTGAGTAAATTAAATTTATATTCGAATTTTTTTCACACTTTTTGCAGGGTACTCTTGGCGGTTTACACGGGCTGTATTTTGATGGAGAAACAAAGTCGAATTTCGATCAAATTCTCTCTTGCGCTCGTCACTTGCGAAATCTTCGCTACCTTCGTGGACCCTCGTGATGTGTAAAAGCAAACTATGTTTATTTTCAAACCTCTTCGCCCACATTTCGCATAAATAATCTTTGAAACCTTTATTAGGCAATATGGCGAAAATTCGGCCGCGAGATGACAGCAGCGTCGCAGGTCAAGTCATGCGCAGATGCATGCTTTTCGTGACCGGGCCATCTCGATAGCAGTAGATATTTTTCGGTGCGACTAATTGACAGTTCTTTCTGAATAAAAAAATAAATATGAAATAAATAATAAAAATGAACTGTAGTGTTTAAAATTAAAAGGGAAAAAAATTTTAATTCACAAAAGACCCTAAATTAAATAATAAATAAAATGCAGACTTGGCAAGCAAATCATTAGAAGTAGGAATCAGAAAAAAATTAAAAATGTACGAGCTTTTAAAGGGGGAAAGAATAATCTTCACGAAAATGTTTTTGACTGAGATTGTTTTGGATCCTTGAGCTTTCAAGAATACAAAGGTCTCAGTAAGTTAATGGGTAAACTGTTATAATACATTTTTATCGACCAACAAACTATAGACGCTATTTTGTATTCATGAAATTTTAAGGCACTATCAGAGCACGTTTCAATATCTAAAACATTTACGTGGGTGTTAAGAAAAGTTTGGTAGAAATGTTGAAAAATTTTTTTTAAAATATAGTTTTGATATCAAGTAAATTGAATATAAGACATTTAATATATTCAATTAAACATTTTTAGAGAATTTTACAAATTTAGAATTCGGCTGTATTTTATTATAAATACCATGGATCAGTTCAAAGTAAATTTAATGTAAAAGTTATGAAAAAGTTGATATTCTTGATAATTGTTTACATCATTGTAATCATGTGGCGAATTCATCCGTTACTTTGTTAAACAAGAGATAACATTACAGTCACATATGACATCGATATATTTAAGAGCTAAAGAAAAAATATTTTATCACAAATTAATAAACTGTAGAAGTTTTACATAATGCGCACGGAAAAACTAACTTTCATAAAAGTTTCAAAGTTGAACAGTATCTCTGGACCAGCTTTAAGTTCGTTTGGTTTTGAGTTTCGAAGCATAATGAACAATATCATTTTTCGAGTTTTCAATGGCATGTTGTACCATCCACAATCGTAACTATAATTAATTCAAATTTCAAATTAATTTACATCCATATTGATTTGGCTTCAATAATTTCATAGACAATTACCATTTTATAAGCATTTCTTCGATAGAATTGAGCAAGTCTTGTCCTACAAAACTCATTAAGAAAGCTCCGCACATCAGAATTATGAAAGAGAAAGAAAATTTGAGGCAAGGTTGAATATTGCGTTTTTTAGCTTCAATAATAATCTAAAACAAAGAGAATTTAAAAAGTAATTTTTTTAAACTTTTCTTTTTAAACTGACCATTGAGCCTGCTACGGCTATGTTACATAATAATAAAAGCGTAATGTAAAGGATAATATGTACTGTTATCTCCCCTAGTCTTATCATCAACCTTTAAATATGCATAATTGAATGTAGCGTGATATATTTTGTAAGAAAGAAATAAAATGTATACGTAAATTAATCAATGTGTATCATACAAATAAACCAATTCTTGATCTCTTGCTACTTTTATAGTTTCCTTGCAAACAAACGAGTTTGGTGACCTCTCCGTCTTCGTTTAACGGATTGTTTTCACACAGTGTCCATAATTTTTCAAAACGATAACTATAAAAAGTTCGCAAAATAATCTCAAATGTTTGTTTATTCATAAAATTGTCAACACCTACTTGACAGCTTTCGTTTTGGCTTTTACGTAAGCCGAACAAGTTAAGAACTCCTGCACAACTCCTATGACGCCCGTACAGATGAAAAATAAGCAGGTTAGTGTGTAGAAAAACAACAGCTCGATGTGCGTCTCTCGATTTATTCCGAAATCTCCATGAGTGGATACAGCCAGTTCGTAAGAAGTGTTGAACACCATAGATTCATTGTCATCGGGGTAACAAATGGAATTACGAGCATTGCGATAATTGTAGAATACAATAATACTAAAGTGAATAAAGATGAATAAATGGGGAGTAGAGTTAAAACATTTGTCTAGTTAATTTCCTTGAGATCTTGATATCAAAGTTTCATAGTGGATAAATATACAAACTAGCAAAACCATTGGATATGAAATATATCTGGCTCATGGATTTTTTCATAATTTCTTGCACGTCATCTTCAGAATTCAGAAAATCCAACGTCATTTGTCGGAGAATTTCTTTTATCTATGATATTTAGTATATACAATAAAAATGTATTTTTATCTAGATAATTTCTAATTGTGTATACGTTTACATTTGGTTCGTTTACTATCCCAGCCACAAAAGCAACGACAAGGATCGATCCATTTAGGGTTTCAAAAAGTAAATCGATGTACAGTTCATAATCTTTACCCCCTGAAAAATATTCCTCGAACATTGCCACTATCTGTAAATAAAGATTAAAACCAATTAAAAATACAATACCATTTGGAAAAAAATATTGGCTCGTCTGGGCTCCTATTGCATGAGTAAAACAAAATAAAATTATCCCTCTTCCTATGATTTTTCGTAAAAGATGTTGGAACGGCGATAGCGATGCCAGCTCGATGAATCTTAAATGCCAACGAAAATTTTCGTTCATAAAAGCTACGCTTTCATCTACAAGCTCGTCATCGTCCATTTTGATTTAAAATTCTTTTGTGATGTCCCCGGAGTCACCATTAAGGAGACTTGTCGCCTGTCGCCGCAACCAATTGCGAACACTGAATTGAGCTGTCAACTTCCACCAAAATTCGAGCCTCGCCTTACAATGCACTAGCAGCTATACTAATTTCGCAACGATTCACCGGCGACACGTGCACGCGAGCTCGCCACCTGATTCACAATTCAGCGATTTCAGCTGCGGCAAAACACGCTTGGCGCATATACGGCGACACCGCTGTGGGCGCGGCGCAGTGTCGTCCTCGACGCTGATATTATCACTTCAGGCCTATATTAAAATCAAAATGGACGAAAAAGAGCTCGCTGATAAAAGTTTGGCTTTCATGAACGAGCATTTTTATTGGCATTTAAAATTCGTCGAATTGACATCGCTATCACCGTATCAACATCCATTACGGAAATTGATAGGAAGAGGGCTAATTATATTCTGCTATACTCATGCGATAGGGGCCCAGGCAAGCAAAAAAATATTGACATTTCGTTTTCTGAATTATCTTGAGCTTTTAAATTTTTTAAAATATTATTTATAGATAGTGGCAATATTCGAGGAATATTTTTCAGGAAGGAACGATTTTGAATTGTACGTAGATTTACTTTTTGAAGCACTAAATGGCTCCCTCCTAGCCGTTGCTTTTTTGGCAGGGGTAGTAAACGAAAAAAAAGTAAAATTCAAACACGTATCTGGGTAAAAATACATTTTTCTCGAATATATACAATATCGTATGCATAGGTGAAAGAGACTGTTGAACTCATGGTGTTGGATTTTCTGAATATTACTGAAACTAAACCGCAGAAAATCATGAAAGAGTCCATGAAGCAGATATATGTCCTGTCCATTAGTTTTGCTAGTTTGTATATTTATAAAACATTAAATGTTAATATTCATGTATTAAGATGTCACGAAAGTTTACCATTAGCTTGAAATAATAATTTTTAAACTGTATAACGTTTATTCACGATAGTATTGATGTATTCAACGATTGGCACGATGCTTTTCGTTCCATCTGTAATCCCAAAGGCAATTAATCTGATGTTTAACACTTCTTACGAAGTGACCGTATCCACTCATGGAGATTTCGGAATAAATCGAGAGACGCACATCGAGCTGCTGTTTTTCTACGCATCCACGTGCTTACTTGTTTTCATCACAACCCTTATAGCAGCTGCGCACGAGTTTTTAACTTGTTCGGCTTACATCAGAGCAAAAGCACAAGTGGTCAAGTAAACGCTGGAAATTTTTTTTAATTTAATAAAGATCTAAAATTATCATATACTCTAATTTTTTACAGTTATCGTTTTGAACAATTATGGCTACTGTGTAAAAATAATTTGGTAAATGAAGAAGACGCGCTTGCAAAAGATATTTACGAGGAAACGGTACAAATAGCCAGAGATAATAGTTTTATTTACTCGTATGATCCATGATTGATTGACTATTTTTCTACATGTTTCACAAAAAATATTAATTTGGATTATATTATGTTTATTTGAAGGTTGATGTTAAGGGTGGTGGATATGACTGTAAATGTTTTCCTTTACATTGTGTTTTTATTTTTGTGTCACATAGCAGTTGCAGGCTCCATGGTGAGTTCAAATACTTGGCCAGTTAAAAAATTTGCCATTTACATTTTCTTCTTTTTAGATTATTATCGAAGGTAAAAAACAAAATATTCAACCTCTCCTTAAATTTTCCATCACTTTCGTAATTTTGATGTTCGGAGCTTTCATAATGAGTTTTGTAGGACAAGATCTGGTTGTTTCTGGCGAAAATATGCTGGTGAAATGGTAATTATCTCAACGAATTATGATAGCCAAATTGGTATTTGTTCGTACTTTAATTTAAAATTTCGATTATAGTTACGATTGTGGATGGTACAATATGCCTTTAAAAACTCAAAAAATGATCTTGTTCATAATGCTCCGAAATATGGACCCGATTGAACTGAAAGTAGGTCCATCGATACCGTTAAACTTTGAAACTTTTATGAAAGTTAGTTTTACTGTGTGCAATATTATATGAAATTTTTATAATTTATTAAAATAATACGTTGGTTTTCTTCAGCTCATAAATACATCGATGTCATATATGACGGTCATGATATCTCTTGTATAACGAAGCATCAGATGGAATTGCCACACACTCTAAACCCAAAAGAGTAACTTTCGAACCTCAAAAGAGTAATGTACGCAGAATACTCTTTTAAAAAGAGTAATCTGTGCGAATTACTCTAGCTAAAAGAGTAAATAACGCAAGTTACTCTTTTGAGGTTCGAAAGTTACACTTTTAAGTCTGGAGTGCACAATGACAAAAAAGTGAACTTGAAAAAATGTAATAAATTTTCAAAATTATTAACTTTCACATACTATTTTGAAATTATCTAAAAAACGGATTAATGAATGTATTAAATGACTTTTATTTAATGTGAAAATACTCCATTTCTATAAATTTTTTTCGAGATTTTAACTGAAAAATTTTCCTAATAAAAAGTCTAAAAAATGGAAAAATTGAAAAATTCATACAGCTGTTTGAAAAAATATTTAATGAGAGTTTTATAAAACTTGTACGACAATTTTCATTTTTAGACCGGTTTGGTATTTTCTTAATATTAAAAAACTTTTTTTTTATTTAAACATGGCTCTATTTTCCGATGTTGCATTAAAATTTCAAGAATACACAATAGCGTCTATAGTTTGTTGGTCGATAAAAATGTATTAATTTAATAAGACCTTCGTACTCTTGGAAGCTCGAGGATCCAAAACAATCTCAGTCCAAAACATTTTCTTGAAGATTATTCTTTTTCCTTTTTAAAAGCTCGTACATTTTTAATTTTTTTCTGTTGCTACTCTCGTAAAATGTTTCAATTACATAAGCATTAGAAGTGAAACTTCGGGCATCTTTATAGCATGATTGAAGGCCAATATGAGAATCGATCTGCCAATAATTTTTCGTACACGACTCTGATACGGTGATAAAAATGCTAATTCGACAAATATCAAATGAAAATAAAAATGTTCGTTCATAAATTTTCGCGAAGAAAAATATTTATCGTCCATTATGAATGGTTGATATAAAAATTTATCAAACGAATAAAAAAAGAACTTAATCGGAATGTTTAATCCTCTAGTGTAAAATTCGTATACGGAAAAACTTTTGACCACGTTTCACGCTCGAATTCTGAAAGTTTTACTGAGCTCGTTTCGTGGCCAGCACCGAGCGCAATTCAGCCTCGAGATTGAGGTGAGACCTCAGAGACTGACTTGAGAGTTAAGATCATAGTTAGTATTAGACAACTCGAGGGCGTTTCGCACTCGAGACTGAGCATGAATTGTGCTCGATTCAGAGCGCGAATGTATCTCTATGTGTTCGATCGTGAAACAGGGTCAAACGTTTTTCCGCGTATGTCACCGGAGGTATTGTTTTCATTAATCTTAGCTATTTAAATAATAGACAGAAATTAATGTTGAATACAAATGTTCATTTCAACATCAATGATAATTATCTTATGGGTTCATACTTCTCGCGAGTACAAGCTCTGAAAAAACGAACGCTTTGTTTAATAAAACTTATTTTATATATTCAACTTGAATGACTACCCGTTTAAAATTATATGTGGCTACAATGAACGACTACACACATACTGCGCATCGTAGTTTTGGAACGAATCATGAGCTTATGAATTTG
The DNA here is from genome assembly GCF_000599845.2 of Trichogramma pretiosum. Taxonomy (NCBI): domain Eukaryota; kingdom Metazoa; phylum Arthropoda; class Insecta; order Hymenoptera; family Trichogrammatidae; genus Trichogramma; species Trichogramma pretiosum. Next base: position 143,212 of record NW_019641606.1, on the reverse strand, counting down.
AGATATTTTTTGAACTAACCATATAGTAATTTAAATTCATCAAATGCGCTATATTTTTTCGAAAATCCACTTGCTTGACTGATCGACTTGGGCCAATTACTTGAGAAAAACAAAAACATCAAAAACCCGTTCTATTCTTTGATTGCAATTATTATGAGTCATTTTGATAAAATTTTACGGAGTTATCTTGAAAACTCTTCAATTTTAGTCTTTCTTTCAGTTATTAAGCAGAAATAGTTTCAGAGGTGTCGTAACAATCATTTTTTTTTCATTGCATAAAATTATGCTCAAAAATTTTAGATTGATATTTCGTGTGTTTTACTGGTTTAAAGCTGAGTACGACATGTAATACAAAGAAAAATAAATGCACTTTAATAACAGCAATAAGAAGTGAAACTTCAATCAAATTCGGCATAAAAATAAGACACTCGAAAGTTAAAAATTCAAATAAAATAAGCAAAGAAAAATATTGTACAATATGTAAAAAGAATTTTAATTTATGTGACTCAATTCTCAATAAGAATATATTCCTTGAATAAGTTTGAATTTATTCTTTTGATCGGTGTTTGTGTTTCCTTACTTACAACAAAAGCCAAGGTGTATCATGTGTCAACGGTGAAAAATAAATTCATACTTAATTGAATACATTTATTTATCAATCTGCTTTTGATTGGATCAATAACACTAGTTTATTGATTTCTCTTATCAAACTATCAGTAACAAAATTGCATGTAACACAGCTTTTAAAGTAAAATTGTTGTATTCGTCGAAAAGTTGATGAAAAGTGAAGAACGCGTATAATAGCCCAAAATTTACTTATATTACTCGAATGGCTACCTGCTCATAATGATAATTTACTTCAATAGGTAGTAGTAGACCAACGGTGCATTTTAGTTTCAAATTAAGATGCACACCGTTCGTAGCTGACCTTGACATAATTCAGGTTCGCCAAATGCGCTCGTTTATGAAATACTTTTATTTTTCGAGAACCCACTTGAAAAAAAAGGTAATAAAAAGAGAAACATCAGGAACTTTTTTGACTATAATTTTCGGCTATTTTTTTTGAGTCCATTATTTATAGAGTGTATTGAATTATAAAAAATTGTAAGCCACTGTATCTTCAGTTGTTAAAAAACAGCTATAATAAATCAAAAATTAACAAAAATTTTTTTTATTTGTGCACACTGACAAACTAACTTTGCAAAAAATGGTAATAAAAAATGGAAATTCGAATTAGAAAATTAAAAATTGTCAAGCTCGTTTTTATATTAATTATAATCGGAGATAGCTTTGATGTATTAATTAAAATTACATTTTTTTCCCATTTAAAAATTGTGCTCTCAACTTTACAACGTGTCACTGACCGTATTCGCGAATCATCGATTTCTCCGTACTTTCCACAACGCACAACTTATACGGGGCGCTGCAAATCGACGCACGAGAGCGCGTTCAAAATTCCCCCCGCGAAGTTTGGCAGACGACCTATCTAAGTCGGCGCCAGTTACACCTCGGTCGGCCGAGCCTGCGGATCGTCGAACGCTCGCGCCACACATACGCACGAACGTACTTCGTGCGTTCTCGACTCGAGAGACGAGGCCTCTTTTTTTCCGTGTCGTCGCGCGAGTGCAAGTTATAAATCTTCGCCGAAGACCCTCGCCCGAGAGAGCTCGTGACAGCCAGCAACGGCATCCCTAACGAGAAGACGAGAAGACGATGGACATGGAAGAGCCACCGGCGGTATCTGTTTGCCTCTGTGGCACTTCCACCGAGTTGGACCCAGACGTCTTCATGATACTCTGCGATATATGTCACATTTGGTATCATGGAAGGTAGGCACGACGACGACGACGATTATATCCGACGTCGATCGACGGCTCTCGTGCTCGTTAATTTTTTGGGGGTGGATTTCGCGCATTTTTTCGCGATTTTATTTGATAACGGGCGACTAGAGCTTGGCTTTGTTATTGTAAACATAACCACTACGTTTCGTTGTGTATACCTCGAGAGAACTCGTCCTGACGGAATTTCAATTTGTGTCAACTTATGTCGAATCGTCGATTTTTTCAGACAACCGATTTTCTTTTTGAATCTTTATGTCATAGAGGTGCACGGTAGCGTCTTTTCGATGCTCGATATGAAACTGATTTGTTTACATGTGCTTTTAGATGCGTGGGTGTAACAGAGTACATGTCCACTGACATCGATAAGTATCACTGCCCTAAATGTGATGAAGAGTATGGTCCTATGACAAGTAAGATGATCTTATGAATTTTTTATCGATGATACATTCATTGTCTAACTCTTCATTGCTTTCTTTCAGTGAAACCTAGAATCAATTCGCATCGACATGATTATTCTGAGCAACAAGCGGACTCTAAACCAGTGCAATCGGGTACACCCGTATTCATAAGAGAACTCAAGTCCAGGCATTTCCCAAAAGCTGATGAAATCATTAAGCATTTAAAAGGTCAACAGCTAACCATGCAGTATTTACAAACAAATGGTTTCGATGTTCCAATAATGGTTGAAACAAAGGATGGTCTTGATATTGTGGTTCCACCACCAAACTTTACTCTTCATGATGTAGCTAAATATGTTGGTAAGAATCAATAAATATAATTAAGATTATTTCTCACTTATGTCATAATTTTAATTTATATACTAACATATTTTTATAGGGGCAGACAGAGAAATAGATGTCATTGATGTAACAAAACAAAATAATATATCAATGAAACTGGGTGAATTTGTCGAGTATTATTATGATCCAAATAGAAAGAGAATTCTGAATGTTATAAGCTTAGAGTTTTCAAGTACTGGGTAAGATACTTGTTTCGATTTATTATGCTTGATTAATGAGATTATGTTCACTGAAAATTTTATTTTTTTCAGTCTTTCACCGCTAGTAGAAGCCCCGTATATTGCTCGTAAGTTAGATTGGGTAAATTATGCATGGCCAAGAGACTGGCCAGCAGATAGCGAATTGAAAAAACCGGAAGTCCAAAAGTATTGTCTTATGGGGGTGAAAGATAGTTTTACAGATTTTCATATTGACTTTGGTGGAACTTCTGTGTGGTATCATGTGTTACGTGGTGAAAAAATATTTTACCTAATTAGACCTACTGCAGCAAACTTACAACTATACCAGCAGTGGACGTGCAGTGCTACTCAGAGTGAAACGTTTTTTGGAGATCAGGTTGATAATTGCTATAAATGTGTTATAAAGCAAGGACAGACTATGCTCATACCTACTGGCTGGATTCATGCGGTATTAACTCCAGTAGATTCTTTGGTTTTTGGAGGAAATTTTATTCACAATCTCAACATACCAATGCAAATTCAGTATGTCTCACTTTTTATCATTTCTTTACAATTAGGGGTTCATTTAAAGTAAATTTTTAATATATTTTTTTAGAATTTATGATATTGAGAAAAAAACAAAGACCCCTGCGAAATTTCAATATCCAGGATTTGAAACCATACATTGGTTTGCTGCCAAACGTCTTTTAAAAGAGCTGAAAGACTTGAATGTTGAGAACAAGAAGTGTCCAGCTTATCTTTTGCAAGGAATGAAAGCATTATTAAGCATACTCAAACAATGGAATACAGATAAAGATGTAAATAATTTTTATACCTACATTCAATAAGTTTTATATAATAATTCAACTAATTTTAATTTAATTTCAGTACAATATGTTAAGTCGACTTCAAATACCTAATACCATCAACAGTTCAAGGTTGTTAAAAGATTTCAGTAAAGAGATAAGACATGCTGAAAAATTTTTGATGTCGTTGAATCCACCTAAACCCGAAAGGGAAAGTAAACGTAAGAAGAAAAAGCCAGTCAATAAAGATTTTGTCGATTTTAAAACTGTTGATCGTTCATCGGAATCACCAAAAGCCAAAACGCCAGCTAAAGAAAAATTAACAAAGAAACAAACTTCAGCCAAGTCTAAAGCATCATCAAACGCAAATATGTTAAAAATATCATTACCGAAACCAGATCCAATGCCAATAGATAAACTCAGTCCACCATTTCCTGAACAACCCCCACTTATTTTACCAGGATCACCTATGAAAAAAACCATAAAAACACTGAGTCCTAAAAAACCTACCCCTAAACGATCCGGTTCTAAGAAAGGCGCGAGCGCAGGTAATGTACAGAATGTCTTGAAAAGTCCAAGCCCTAAAAAATCAACTATGAAAAAATCACCAAGTAAAAGTAAAAATGCAAACAAATCTAAAAATATAGCAAAGAATAAGCTCAAGCTTATCGAGGAAGATACCAGCAAGACTACAAAGGTGGTTCCAGTCGTTAACGATATGTACGGAAACTTCTCGCTGGATCAAGGAGTGGAAACTCGTAAGGAACTAACTTGGCAACAAACGACGTCTGTTTACGATTTCCACGACGGGAGCAACGAGAGCGATTACGGCGGTTTTACCATCGACGAAGCGCCAAAGAGAAAACGGGCCAAGGCAGCAGATACTAATCCAAAGAGATTGAAGAAACTAGATCCCGTAGTTGAGACCGCTACTACCGCGCCTAAAAACGGTATCGAGGAGTTGCTCAAAGCTTCCATTTATACGCAAGGTACAGGGACTAATCCAAGACTCGAACAAGTCCTGTAAGTATCCTTATTGTTTCAACTAAATGTTAAATTTTTGTACCCTACGATTAGTTTTTATTGAAATATAATATTTACAGTCCCTCAAATATAGCAAGTAGTGCCCAATCAGCACCTGCTACAACAGGGTAAGCTAAATGATGCTTTTATTAGTCAATATTAATCCTAACAAAATAAAAGTAGAAGAGTAGAAGTAGTCATATGGACGCCAAACATTGGTAGTCTGACGTTGAATTTTTATTTCAAACATATTAACTCAGTTTTTATGTTTATTTTAATACAGGGCTTCTCCTTCGACGAGAGACGCTATTGCCGGAATGTTATCTTTCACAGCACAATGCTACTCGACAACTTCACACACGTCACCGGTCAAGTCGGGCAGGGTAATTAAGAAAAAAGAAATCGAAGAAGAAGTGGTGCAGATCGACGACGATCTCATTGAAAATATTGATAAAGTTCATCAAGACGACGACTTCAGTAAGCTCAAGAGAGTCTAATAAAAATTAAGTAAGCTCGAGAGACTTACGTAAGCTCATTTTTTTCAGTATATCCCGCATTGGACGTCTCGGACGATGATGACGAATTCGGGTTCAAAAATAAAGGCAAAAAAGAGGAGGATGAATCGTGGAATCCCAAAGCTAGAGTGGGGCCACTCTTACCGAAGACCAACAGACCTGCGCGCGAGGGCGCGAAAAAAACCTCGGTCGAAAAGGGTCTGGAGGCAGCTGCCAAGAAAAAATCGAAAGCAACTGTGAGTATTAATTGAACTTTACCGCATTATCGATGGTTTCTGTGTAACTAAACTTTTGTCTTACCCCCGTTAGACAACGCCGAAGAGAATTTACAAACGGAAAAAGAAGGATACTGTGTCAGATGTAATTGACACTGTAGCAACTGAAGAAGAAGTTGTTCCCGGTCCGTCGCTTCCAGATGACACGAATGAAACATCTTCTTTACTTCCAACTGAACCAACTGTTTCCGGATTCAACCCCCTAAGTCCCTCGATGAATCCTTTCTCGAACTACAAGTCGGTCTTGACGAGCCCAAACAGATTAAAAGAGGTAAAAGCAAAACTCGCTGCACCGATCCCTTCTGGTAAGTTCGACTTACAAATTCTCCTATTTTAATTAAATGTAAAAATGAAAAAACGTTAATGAATATCTGTAATTTCAGAACGGAAACCGAAAAAAGGTATGAAAACCGTAAAACAGCGTTTAGGAAAAATTCTTAAACTTCACAAAATGTGGCATTAACCTAATGTTGCGTTTTGTCAATGAAATACCCAGTAAATCTGAAATTGCAAAGATACATAGTGTATCATATTAATGTAAATATTATTCTAAATTTATACATAAATAGTAGAGTAAAAATATGAATTTAAGCATTTTTACGAAAAAAATGTCAGAATTATCCTGCGTTGGAAGTGTTTGAAATTGTAAATTGATTTTATACGAGTAGTGTGAAACTTTGTATCCTTTTATTTACAAGTAACTCGCAGTACTTTTCTGACTATCCGACATTTTTTACGAGCAAAATAGTTTATTTATTAAATAATAAATATTGTACAAAATATAGGCAAGAAATCTAATGTTAAAAAATAAGAATATTTATCATAGTTACACCCAAAAATAGTTGTAAATTATACACATTTATAAAAATTTAATTGCAATTGGCTAAAAAAGTATTGTTTACGTAGATTAACAGTAGAGCACGAAATGACTGCTAAAGTGAAGGAAAAGATACTCTTTGTCTCTCTGTCCACGTTTTTTACGAGACACTGAACTTTCTAATTCAATTATAAAATATTTCATATACAGGCATTGACAATACACGCTCAATGTAGTATAAGTTTAATCACAATAATTAAAGTTTAAATATAAATATGTAATTTGTGGCATATTTATAAAACATCAAAACATAAATAGCTAAAAAACGGAAACTTAACACTAACATATGGACGTAACTTGTGTAAACGGTTTTTATCCGTATTTAATTATCTTTGTTATTTTATTTTATACATCAACCAATGTAAAAAAATGAATTTGCATTTTGCAGATTTTTTATAAGTTTTATCAGTATTATCAATTTGATTATATGTAGATTCACGTTAAGAAAATAAAAATTAAATTTATAAGATTTCAATTTGCGAAAAATGTTCATACCGTTTTTTGACAGAAATTCTAATGCAACAAAATATTCGAGAAAATACAACAACTGTACAAAGGATAAAATTCGAAAAAATTTTCAGTTTCAATTCCAGTAAAGATTTGGTAAAATGAAAGAATATTTTTGAAATTTCAGATTTTGACATATTCACAATCAAACTTTTTTTATCTATCGTTTATTGTTCATCTTAAATTTCTTTCGCTTTTCAACTACATAAGTATATAAAAAATGTTCTCTCGCATACAGAAAGAAAATTTATAACTTTATTTACTTATAAAAAAAAAGAAATATATAAAATATCACGAATGTGTTAAAAAAGGATATGTATACAAAAATATAATAACTTCATGACTGAAAAATATAACTACTCAGTACTGCCCTACAAATCTTAAGCTGTTTTTATGTAAATTTTGTACGAAGCGGGTGTATTTTAAATACACTTTCGATTCACGAATCGTTTGAAAGTTCAAAAAAATATATCTGTTGAAATTTAGCTTGAGAATTGAACAAAATTGTTTTAGCGTTCGTATGGATAAAGAAAAAGAAGAAGCAAATAATAATCCGAGTGTGTGAATGGTTTTTTGTAGAGGTTTGAATTTTACGTGAAACAATAGTTCAAAATAATTAGTCAAATAAATTTTTATAATCAGATTACTTATCAATGGCTATTCATTTCTGATCCAAAAAATGGTTGGTTTTTGTCGACTTCTAAATCAAAAGTTCACGTTTACTACGAAAAGTTCAAATAATATCTGTCGACATTTGGCGCTCTTCGTTTTCAAAACCGTATACTGCCAGTCATGCTACCATATTCGTCATGAATAATTGTCAGTACTGAATAAGACTACGATAGCAACAATAACACGAATTTTTATTAGACAAATATTTAAACTTACATTTCTAGTCGGCTCTGGTAGCGAAATTTCGGTATATCTTACGAAATCTTCAACTCGGAAAAATATCATCAAAGCTTGATACCATTATGAAACGCTACTTCGAAAAAGGGTAAGTTTTTATGTTATTCTCGACACGAAAACAAAAATTTGCAAGAGTCGCAGTTGTATTTATTAAAATACATCTGTAAATTTTACAAGTATCACATCGACATTGATACAAACGATAGGTTTATTATGAAAAAATGTATGAATTAAAAAATATATTTTAGAATGTGCGTTGAATAAGCTAAAAAATAATTCATCGATTTGAATTTTGGTCGGTATAAGATAAATTAAGTAACCAATCAACATTAATTAACTCACTGTCCTAAAAGTCTCATAGTTCATGGGAATCGTAGGGCCCGCGGTAAGAGTGCTTCAAGGATTTGCCGTTCGGAGGATCATTAAAATGATCAAACGTTTTTCTTTCACAGAAAACAAATACCATCGAAAAAATTTGCGACAATAATAAACGAATGCCAATGGTGAATAGTTTTTTTTTCCGAAAGAAATTTTTCAATACACTCATCGTCACTTGGTTATCAAAATGAATTTAGTTATTCATGAATGCCATTGAATCCTTCTAATTTCGAAATAATTCTAAAATTTAAATGTTAGTTGTAGAAATTTCAGACTAACTGCACTTTCGTGAGTGCTGTTTATCGAAAATAACGGTTCTATAAACAAAACGAAACATTTCTTTACACACGTGAATTTTATGTAAACGATTATTATTAATATTCATGAAATATGTATGAATGTACATTTATTTTTCAACGAAAAAGATAGGGACGCAGTGAATAGTTTTTATTTTATTTCACGCATGTATAGTTCATTATTTAATATCAATATATAGCTGGGATGCTTTTAGCATTTATATCGTGCACACGAGGCAGAAATAATTTCGCAAAATTACGCGCGAGCCATGCATTTCTTCTATGTATCTCGAAGCTTTTCGCAATTTTTGAAAAGTTTTTCCAACATTAAATTTGGTCAAATTGCTCGAAATTAACAATGGGTTAATGGTAAATTAAAATATTTCAAAATATTTTAGTATTTATTGGTTCATACAAACGTTGAAAATATTTGGCACATCTTAAACGAGCTGAAAATGATACTTTTATTGTTTCAAAAAATGTCGAGCACTTTATGCCAAATAGTCGCATCACGAGCTTTGAACGGTAGTCGCCAAGCAAATTTGATGTAAAACGGTGTTTACGATGGAATCGTAGTCGATGATCTTTTCGTAGCACTCGAGCGGCAGTCGAAAGCCCGTGAGCTCTATCAAACACTCGATCGCCCAAGCCCGGAAAAATCCTCTCGTCAGTTGCTCGCAGTGACGCATGTAAGGTTGTAAAAACGTCATTATCGTCAGGGCGTCGCTTCGCTTCGGCTCGTATCCTCTGCTCTCGAGTCTCTCGATCGTGCGCAGAGCGCTGGACACTATTTGCAATTCCACGGTACGACCGCGAACGATCGTCGAGCGGAAGCGCGCGGCGAAGCAATCCGCGCTGGGAAAGACGAAGCCGGCCAGATCGGCGCCGCGATCCAGGAGCGCGTCGATGGCGCTCGGCCGCAGGCTGCACACGGCCCATTGAAGCGGCGTCCGCCCCTCGTGGTCCGCGACGTCGAGCCGCAGCGTCAGCCGAAGCTCGTCGCAGATCTCGAAGAATCGCTCCAACGAGCCGTCGTTCGAGCCCGGCCAGCCCGTCTTGCAAATGACCAGCAGAGGCGTCGATCCCTCGGCGTCGGCCGCATCGGGATCCGCTCCGTTTCTCAGCAGCAATTCGGCCAACTCGATGTAGCCGCGGCTCAGAGCGGAGTGAAGCGGTGACCAGCCGGACGTATGGCCCTGCTCTTGACGAAGGGTCGTAGTCGCGTTCGGATCCGCGCCCCTTTCCAGCAGCAGCTCGGCCGACTCGCGGCGTCTGCCTTGCACGGCCAGGTGCAGCGCCGTGCAACCGTCGTTGTCTCGCGCGTCGATATCCAGCCGCAGGCCCATCTCGTCGATCGCGTCGAAGAACCACTTGGTCAAGCTAACGTCCGGCTCTCGGTCGCAAAGGACGTGCAGAGCAGTCCTCCCCTCGGCATTCAGCGCGTTCGGATCCGCTCGGAGTTTCAGCAGCATCCAGGCCGTCCTCGTGTTGGTGCGTCCGCGAGCCAGAGCCATGTGCAGCAGCGGCTCGGCTCGACCGCCTCGAGTATTGTCCCGGGCGTCGATCGTCAGCAGCCGCTGGCCGAACGTCATCGACAACATGGCCAACAGGTGGCCGTCGTCGAAAGTCTCGAACATCAGAGAGAGAGTCGATTGCTTCGTGTGGCGAATGTAACTTTTAGTTGGACGCGAGCTCGGATCGAAAGTGGGGTCGGCGCCGTTACTCAGCAGTAATTTCGTCACGTTCGGCAGGCTCTTGGTCACGGCCCATCGCAGCAATTGGTGCACCTTGTCCGGCTGGAATTCGTCGCGGCCTGCCTCGAGCATCATCCAGACCAATGGGACGTCGTCTCCGTGGCCGGCCATGAGAAAGACGTCCAGAGGAGTCAGTTTGTCCCTGTTCAGCAGAGTCGGCTTGGCGCCGCGACTCACCAGCAGCTCGATCATTTTCTTGTCTCCGTTCCGCGCCGCTACGTGCAGCGGCGTATCGTGCGTCTCCCACCAAGGATAATCGGGATCGTGGCCGTGATCGAGAAACTGCCGGACTTGGTCGACGAGGCCGAACACGCAGGCCGCTTGCAAATGCGTCCAGCCCGTTTTCACGTCTATGCAGTTGACGTCGAAGCGGCGGAACACCGATTGGAAAAGCTGGCGGGCCACGTCGACCAAGTAGCGCTCTGCTCGGGAATGGCCGTGGTAGTATTCGGCCAGGCGATGCAGCGCGCTGACCCGGGGAAACGGCCTCGGCTCGTTGCGGTTTACGCGATTTTCAGGATTGATCAAAATTACGGGCACGTCCTCGTAGCCGCTGGCAACTACGTAATCGATGAATAGTCGATTGACGCTTCGTGAGTTTTTCAAATCCCACGGCTTTTCTACGCAATCGTATAGAAGATAGTCGATTTCGTCGGCTCGGCAAATTTGACGGAGATTCGGACGTCGTTGGACGAGAAAACGAGTTACTCTGCGTCGCTCGTCCCTCGAGTACCAATTGACACTTTTTTCTCCGAAGAACATTCTTCTTTCGAACCCATCCACATATACGGGAGGATTGTCTGGAAGCGCCATTTCGCGCACTCGCTCACACACTAACACAGACACACTGCAGACGCACGCGCGCACGATTAGCAATAATATGAATTATTTTATTTTTTTATTATTTCAGCCACGAGAGACACGCGGTAGTTGCGCTCTATGTAAAGGTGTTCACGTTGCGTTAGACTGGCTTTAAACTGAGTAACATCTGTAGTACGTATACTCCAATTATGGGCATGTGGGCGGCGCCATCCCTACTTGGCTTTACTTTCACTTTCCCATTCTTTATACAGAATTACAGTACATGTGTACACTAAGCTACAATAGATGAGTGTGTAGCAGCTGCTTTTCACTTCTTGGATTGGATGTGTGACTGTGACACGCGACTGTGTTACAACTGGAGCGCAACGATCGTATATACGATATACTTACTGTATACTTGGAGTATACTTATCGTCAATAACGATTTTTCGACTCTTAAATTATTTTTTCGAATTAAAAAACAACTTGTTTTCGAACTGTTATCGTTTTGATTTCGTTGGATCTGTCGAGTGACGAAAAAATGTCAAAATTGAACTATCCTCGTGCATACATTGCAAAGCTATATCTATACCTATCTCTATTCTTCTATTCGACTAAACTTTTTTAAAATGCAATTCAAGCGATAGACTTTTTTTCGATAGACTTTTTTCCAAAGCACTCAATAGAATTTCCAAATTCTTTTATACATCCCCGATCGAATTCAAGCGAGAGCCAGAATACACTTTATCGATCAAAATTGCGTTGTCGTTATCGCGTATAGTTTCTGTCATACTTGCCAGATGGAGCTTAAGCCACGCGCTCGCTCGCTGTATTGCTGATCAAGCAACAAATGTGCGCGACTCTAAAACAGCTGATCGAACGCACACACACACACACACAGAGCAAGAGTTGGCGTTCGAGCCTCGAAAGCATATCTCTCTCGCCTTGTTCGTATGTATACGCAACATTGAATAGTGGTGCGTGTGAATCGAAATCGGAGTAAAAATCTCACTCGTCCGTACTTTAAACCGTCTTGGCTCGTCACTGCTCCGACGAGCGACCGCGAATTATCGCGAATCGCGAGTGTATCGCGCGGTGCACAAAGTGTGTTGAACGAGGAAACAACGCGACGCGATGCACCGCGACACAAGAAGAACGTAGCAACCTTTCGACGATTACGCATGCAGAACAGGCCGGGGCCTGTGTGCGATCGTGTCCGTCCGTCGTCGGTATACATTGTCAATGAGTTGCGCTGATTATCTCTCTCTCTCTCTCTCTCTCCAACGAGTGTAACCTTGTCCTTGCGCGGAAGATAGTGCCTGTGTGTGGCAACGACGACTGCAATAAGTTCATTAGACAGGCACGCGCGTGTGTTCGTTTGCGCTTGTCCAAGGGGTTTCTCGAGTCTTATCACAAAGAGAGACACTGAAACTTTTTCGCGTCTTGCCTCCGCGACTCTCGTCGAGTCGTGCCATCGTCATCCGTGCGTTCGATAGTTGCAGTATATTGCGAGAATTTCGCACGCGCTCGTCGTCGTCGTCGTTGTGTCGTCTAGCCGATATAGATTATAGTCGTATGCAGGCCAAACGAGACGAAACAGCTGTACGAATCAAGAGGAAGGAAGAGACGGACATCTGACAGCTCGACAGACAACGAGGTACGTGTCTTTCATTTACAAGTACGTAATGATCATCGGTAGAAAATTCCATTGCGCGATGATGGTGTTTGTGCGTCGTATGCGATTCGTCGAGAAAAAAACAAATTGACGTCGCTGCGACGTTGCATTATAGGCTGCTGCTACTACTACTGTGTAGCGCGCGCTGTGCATCAACCCGCCCACGTGTTGTTTTGATCCGCGCGACGACGACGACGCGACATGTATAAAGCTGCGCGACTTTGGAAACTTGCCATATCCTTTTTAACATTATGAGCATTGGCATTCGCGAAGAAAACTCGGGAGAGAAATTTCTTATGCACGGACAAAAGTTTTTCCTCGCGATCGATTTTCCGTGGTGCCTCGCGTTGAGCTTTTTTTTTTTTTTTTTAATGTACACGGTTTATACGTAAGTGTATACACACGCTCTAAATATCTCTAGTGGATGAAATTGTGCACGCGTCCTTGATAATCGCCAGTGGCCTTGCTGCTTTTGCGCACTTTTTTCTCCTCCGCCGACGCGACGAGCGTCTCATAGGTTAGAGTTCCTCCGCACTGTTGTCGTCGTTTATATTTTATATGAACCGCGCGCTAGGGAGAGAGAGCTTGCGAAAGCTCGCAACACTGCAGACGCGTTCACACAGTCCGAGAGCTCGTGCATTTTTTTTATTGAAAATCCATTCGCCATTCGTTCTATTGTTACAACTTAATTGTTAATTTGTTCTAATTTCATTTATTCGAAATTCCGCTTGAACATTTTATCGACTGAGCAATTTCTTCTCTATCTCTCTTTATTTATTTAACCAATCGAGATTAGTCATTACTTCGATATTTGTGACATTTGTAAGTACAACGCGAGTTATTTAACGCGAAATCTCCGAGTTTTTCAAGAAACAAATTAATGTTTGATTTGCACTTCTCTGCCATTATCTCTGGCAGTCGGCATTCTACGATAAATGAATGAAATAGTTGCATTATTTATTCGTCACCGGTGGCAGCAGCAGCCTTGAAAATCATTACCAAAGAACGCGTGCGTGTGTATCGACGCAATTTTTTTACCTCCGTATCTTTCGCGCGTGCACGTTTCGGGATACCTATAAACAAAATACGAGCTCTGAGCTTCGTATTTTTTTTTCCTTCGCGTGAATAGGGAATATTGTATACCGGGCGTACGTAAATAGTGCTGTTTGTTTTTTTTTTTACTTTAAACACACCGATGTCGTTGTATGTGACAACTTGTGACAATTTTTTTTTATTAATTTTTGGAAAAAAACCAAAACTTTTGCGCATGATGATCGACAGTGATGCTGATTGTTTGGCAAGGAGCCGCTCGGCGTGGCCTCTGCTGCAATGGCCAGAGTCGAATCGGCTCCACCACGCAGAAATATCAATATCAACAACGCGATCAGCGCGATGAGCAGCAACAGCAGCAGCAGCAGCATCAGAAGCAGCATCCAGGCGGCAACAATAAGACAACGACAATCACCAGGGAGCCCGTTATCGCCAAAAAGCTCGAGCGTCCGAAGCTTTCAGAAGACCGGTAAGTTTTTTTAATGAACGATTTTCCATTGCAATAATATTATGGCTTCTGTCTGTATAGTTCATTCTCGTTTAGACGAGCTAAAAATAGTCTAGGGGGCAATTTCCCAACGAGCTCGATAAATTGTGATTGACTCCTCGAGCCTTCGATCGTAGGAAAAATGTTCACGGTTAAGAGGGAGTCGCTCTTATTATACACTGTACCTACATACGCACTCTTGCGTCGATCAGGATGCCCTACCGCAATTATATTCCACGTTTATATCGAGCGACGAATCCCCCTGAGTGCATAAACGAACTTCGCGCGACAATGTCTGCCCTAGGCTAGATGAGATAGAAAAACAAGTAAATCATTTTGTTGCTTCGATTATAGCTAGGATCACATCTATGTCATTGCGAAATTCCTTTACTGCTCGCGAAAAATATTTTTTCTCCGATTACAGGCATTTTTTCACATCTCTATTTTAAATCGATTTCCGCATTTGTGGGTAAAAAAAAATTGTTTTTCGACTTCTGTTTATAAGTTTTGATTCAAAGTCGAATTACACCTGCTAGCGAAAATTTTCCATTCGACACTCGTGACATGGTTTCTCGAACACGCTCGAAAAGTGTCGACCGAATGAATTCGGCACTTGATTCGTATAATAACATATAATTCGCTATCGCAAAAAAGTTCACGTGACAAAACTTTTTTTCGCATCTGCACAGAATTCGATACGGACGTTTCTGCATTTTGTCACACACTCGCTGCACTCGCCACCGGAGATTAGCTACTTCTCGGAGAAATACTAAACCAACAAAGATTCGTTTCCATGCGAGATGCATTTCTAATATGGGCTGAGTTTCATCAAATTTTTCGGAAAAAAATTGAGACGAAAAAAAGCTGCATCAAGTCAAAATTATGAATACGGCATAAAGCTCTCATATGCTAGTCCATTACATTGTTCGAGCGTAAAAAAGACAAACAATACCTCCGACAATTGGACAACTATATGGACCGACTATTAATCATTTAAAATTTGCCTAATCTTCGTTACCATTTTTTTCTTTCAACGATCCGCACGTACGAGATCGAGCCATATAGACGAGCGCGATGGTATAATGAGCTGCATGAGTCCAGGGTCCGATCATACGCGATACACGTGTATCCGCGTTGGCAATTATGCCTATACGTACGATGATGATACATCCATCGTTAGGGGGAGAGCGATTAATTCATTTGAATGAAATGTTTAACCTGTGTGTGTGTGTAGTAGTGTGCCTCGATCACTGCAATAATATACCTTCATAAAGCTTCTCTCTCTCTCTCTCTTTTTTCTCTCTGTCGTCGGGCATGCCGATGCGTGCAGCGCACACACAGGCCGATACAAACAAGATCTGTATATAACTATATACTTATATTATAGCTGCGCGGACTCGCTCACACACAGTCATATTACAAACGTACCCTCTCTCGAGTTTCTTTCGGGCTCTCGTTGTCGATGTGTGTGTACGTGTCTCTTGCAATAATTAGAGCGGTCCACCCGCGGCAGTCGTGAGTTAACGCATAGCCGGAGCAGCGCGCGGAGCTCGCATCGTCGTATGCTCGAGCAAAGTGTTATAGCTGGCGTGCGCTGTCCGCCGCGTGTTCGCTCTGAAATATAAATCGTATTCTTGTACTTCTACTTCGTCGTCTCGATTCTCGCTGCTGCGGCTGCTGCTCCGAGATATATAACGCAGCCTCTTGTGTCCTTTTACTTTTACTTTTCGTCCGTGTGTCTGGTGTCGGTGTGTGTGTGAGTGAGTGCGGAGCAATTTCGTCGCTCTGCGCCTATATAGTGTATATAATACCCAACAACTAGTTGTCTCTCACTCTGTGGCATTTATAGTGACTCGCTTTTATAAAATCCGTCCCCACTTTGTGTGTGCGTATACCGGCTGCCGGATTTATTATAAATACGGTATACGAATTGCCGATTTATTCTTGGAAAAACTGGCTTTAACTCCTTTTTTTTTCGTGTCCACTTCTGTTATTCATTCTCGCTTATTCGTATTGAAGTGCGCGCGCTTTATACGGGGAAGGAATTACAAATTTGTTTTTCGTTTTATTTTCGTTGCGTTCGGTAAAAAAAATTAATAAATTTTTGTGAACCGTGTGTTTGTGAAGCAAACAAAAAAATTACTCGTAGAAGATAGTTTTCTGTGCACGTTTCAATAACTTTCGAGATTCTTGTGTCTGTGTGTCTGTGCTGTGTACTGTGCCCCGAGTGAGTGTACGACTACTAACTTGTGTCAGCGAGCCGATCAGCTGATTGCGCCGTGGACTCGTGCGGCTCGCGAACGAAGGTGAGTTTTACGTTACATATACGCGAGAATCATCGTCGCTTTTGTTCGACCGATAGAAGCAGGATGAAAAATGCGATCGTGGCGTCTTTGTATAATTTTGCAAAGTGTCCTTATCTCTTTCCTGTGCAGCGATCGGTATACTTCGATATCGATGATGCTCATGTATACCAAGTTTCGCGATATTTATCTAAGAAAAAAAACATTTCAAGTGGTTTTTCCAATTTAAAAACATATTTTCGTTTGTCAAAATAAGACAATATATGCGTAAGAACTGCATTCGTGGTTTGACCTAACCAAATAAACGTACAAATTCGTTGATTTGTTTTTTTTGTAAATGAAAAAAGCTAGCCTTACTAATGAGACATTACATAGATACGAAAAAATAGCGACACGATCATCGACCAGCGATATGTCACGTGCGAATCTACGTCACATACTCGAGTGTCTGCGATGGTATTTCATTTTATTCATTTTTTATTTTAACACAAGACCAATTCTCACCGGATCATGCGGACGAATCGTGAATGTGTATACCTGCGACAATTCTTCGATAGAATCTAAGAAAACCCATTGCAAAAAAATTGAAAAAATATCGTTACATGCGAGCTTATCAAGCTCGGCGTAAACATTTGGAGTACGCGAATGACGTGTGCTCGGGTATTTTTTTAAGCGTTGATTGCAGAGTTCGATTTGTTTATTCGGTCAGATGCTTACAACTTACAGCGATGATTTGTTTGTTGTTGTTTTTTTGGAACGATTGAAAATCAGTTTTTAGCGAATTTTGTGCGACAGAATTTACATACCTTCTAAAAGCGACATGGGATTGGACAAGGGTATGGCTATTTTTCTTGTGGGTAATGTACTAATAAAATGAACTTATCTAAGAAAAGTTGATTCTCTATAGGAGTAGAATCGATTCTAAAAAGGATATGACTTTGTAAATGCAACTATATTATCGTTGCCATAGGTTCTAGACCGGAAATTAATATTCCAGTGAATTATCGAACATTGAGCCGTTGGGGCTCGACCAACTACCCAATTGATCTTTTAATTGCTTAAAGTTTTTAATTTTCTCCTAATCTCCATCACTCCAAGTATGGATTGAATTAATTATATAACGAACAACTATACACACGGTAGTTATGTATATGGGCTAAATCATAATACTTGTGATAATCCAAAAATTTAAATTTCAACCAAGTATGTTCGCTGTTGCAAAAAAAAAACTTAGATTTAATGAAGATTTAATGTAAAAGTGGATCTTACAATTAAAGTAACCGATATTCTATTTTAAATTGTTAGTATTTCTTCATAAAATTTTTGTTAAAAAATAGTGTATAAACAGTGATTTAAACTCCATAAAACATTAAAACCAATCAAAAATATTTAATTCTATAATGTATAAATTATAAGCATTTTGACTGAAAATGACTGCTTTGATGTTGTTTATTTTCGGGTTAATTGCCTTTAATATCCATGAAAATTCAATGACTATTATAGCTATCCCACACCGATAGATGGCGAGTACCTTTATTTGTAAATCTGCAAGTGGCAAAGTGAAAATAATTGCGTAAATCAAAACCCGATTTATTAAGTTATTAAGTACTTGTGAATACATAATATATATGTTCATGAATAACAATAAGCACTGCAATCGTTAATTTAATGTACAATTTTTTTTTTTTTTTTGGTAAAAGATCACCGAATCAGTGCCAAAAAATTCCGATTATAAGTTCAGCCGCTACCGCAAGATGGCGAGTACTTGTACTTGTAAATCTGCAAACTAAAAAGTAAAAATAGTCTTACATAAGCCATGATTTACTTCATATATGTTTAACCATTGATGTCCAGTTTATCGGAAAATAACTTCATTTCCATTTAAATTTTCGGCAATATTAGCTGCTTACCTATGATTTACTCAATATACGCATCCACCATCGAAGGACACGTGCGTAACGCGAGAGAATTCTCGCTCTCTGCGCCACCCGAGAGTGTGCCGTGCCGCGCAGTGCAGATAAATCGGCTCGCAATCAGTAACGATCGACCGCCTCGTAATAAGTCACACACAGTTTGAAAGAGCGTCGATATAGTTTTTTTTTCTTATACATGCTATATAGTGCACACGGCACACGCTCGTGTGTCCCTCCTCCCTACCCTCTTTCTTTCTTCTCTCTCTCTCTCTCTCTCTCACTCGATATGTCTCTTGGTTTTTAACGCACGCGTGCACCACACACACACACACACACCGACTTGTGCGTACTATACAGCACACAGGTGCAACAATCATCGCGAATTTCGTCAGCGTCCAGTCTTTTGCGAATAGCGCCTCGGAAAGAGCTGGCGACGTCGCTTGAGCTCGAGCTCGTTCGAGAAAACAGCCCAGCCATAATATATAGGAACGACCTCTCGAGTGACTTTTGCCGCAGTGTGTGTGATTCCTGTTGTATGCGTGCGTCCGTGTATAATGTGCATCCGCGGTGTATAATGTGCGAGAGTGCCTGACAGCAGCATCGCTTTTATTTTTCTTTCTCGTTCTTTCCTGCAAGCCAGAGAAGTGTTAATTTCTTTTCTTTTTTTTTTAATATTGTGCATCGAGTCGGCCCACACTAGTTAAAGCCGCATGTCAGAACTGGATAGCGACGGAGACTCGTTTCTTTTATCGGAGGGAGAGAAAATAAGAAGAATCGTCGTTAAGCATACGAGTGTCGACGACGACTGCAACAGGTAAATCGACGCGTGTGCGATGATAATAATATCCTTCGTCATTCTCGAAGAATGAGGCCTCGATACGAGAGGCGGACATACATATAGGTATAATGAGCTTCGAAAGCTTCTTTACCCGCACCGCTTATATTCATTGATTGAGTGCCATTTAGTCGTCTGAATTTATAATAAAGAGGCGCTTTTATATACCGGCAAGAAAACGTATTAATGAAATTCATCAGCGAGCTTGCGCTCACGCGACGCTGAAAATCGTCGCGAGATCGGTCGAGCGAGATATCGTCGTCGTCATCGTGTAATTCTTCGTTATAAATAGAGCCCACAGTCTATCGTCCTCCGAACGTTGCGCGAATCCGCACGCCCAAAATCTGCTCTATACAGAGAGACCCGCAGCGAATGCAACATCTCTATAATACAGTCGATGAAGAAGTCAGTGCTCCGTAACCGAGTATCGATGTCAAGATTTCGGGCCGAGAGAGAGAGAGAGAGAGAGAGCTTGCGCCGATGTGTGTGCGACTGTGAGTGGGATATATATATGTACACTAAAGCACGCCGTGTGCTGACATTGGCACTGTGGCGGCTACGACGGCCACGTGCGAAGCGACGCGCGGCAACGACCCAATGATACCCGCAGCGGTCAACAAAATTTCTGTTTTTCCTTTTTGCTCGCAAGCTCGCTCGCTGTCTTTCGCTAAATTTATACTCGCGCTGCTCTTTGAGAAAAGCTGCTGTTGACTCGCCACACCGCGCGAACATATTTACGTAATTATTATTATATGTGATTTGTGTCGAAAAAGCTCAACTTGCGAGCCTTCGATCCAAACGCTCGTTTGTACGGGTGCGTCCTGTACGAAACAAAAAGAAGTCACGAAAAACATTTTTCGGGCGGAGCTTTTCCGCTTTCATTCATAGCTCTGACGCACGTGACTCCAATTTTTCTTCGATTCGCGTAAATTTTGACGCGCATACACAGTCCGCCCGCGTCTTTATTCGATTGTATCGACGACGCAACCGCGTGACCGAGCAGTTTTGCGGACAGCACGCGAGGCAAAAATGCACCTCGTCATCGCGTAGGAACTTGAGACATTTTTTAATTCTTAAAAAATCCCCCGCTAAGCTTGTTGTTATTTTTCCGTAACTCGTTTGTACTGGTAAGGTATCGGTCAGATCGATTATATAGATATCGAGAATTATTTAATTTTCCTCATTTAATTTTGTCATCGGTACTCGTGCTGTAGAAAATATTCGTTCACCGATCGTCTTACCCTCTTAACAGCTCCGTCTAAGAGTCAATAAAAACATCCGAGCCCATTCGTCGTCGGCGTTAAAATGCTGATGATTTCTCGTCAAAATCTAACGGCCCATTGTTGTTAAAATTATCCTCAATGATATATCGCACTAAAGTTGACGCGCGGCCAAAATCTCGATTTGATTGAGAGCTGCTGCAGGGTCTTTTGATATTTTTAACGACCAAGGTTCGTTTCGGCTAGCGCAGTGCTTCACCTGTATAATATTAATGGTCATTAATGATACACAAGTTGATGTCAACGATGCTAAACACCATGATGATTCTTGAACGTATAGAATAAAATTCCCCAGTCGTTTCGAGCATACATAGTTTCATAAAATATCCAACATTCTTGCTCCGAGTCGAGATTTAGTGAAAGTATACGACCGGTATCTGTTTTACAAAGTTATGCATATTAGAAAAAAAAAAAAAAAAAATTAAAAGGCATAGGTAGAAAAAAACGTGCCAGACGAGGTCGCACACACACATACAACACACTTGTAAAACGTCGTCGTCTGTCGCTCTCAGCTGCTTAGCTGCTCTCTCTCTCTCTCTTACTTAAGCTCTCTCATTGGCTCTAGACGTGGGCGTCTGGTGTCGAACAGCTACGCCATTGGCGCCGCTAAGGAGGCTCGACTCCGCGACCACCACCGCCACCGACGTCGACGACGAAAGCAAAATTTAATCTTGAAAATCCTATACGTATCTAAGTTATGCCGCGACGACGACAACGTCGACGACGATGTCTTATCTATGACTCGTGGTTAGGTCGCTATACAGACTGTAGCTCAATAATCGCGCTTGTTTTTACGAGCCTTACTTCGACGAGTGTCCGATTACGATCGCTGTAATAACGCGACGATCGTTTAATTGATTTTGCACGATGTAGACTATAGCGTGTACTGCAATTTTCAATCGATCGCAGCGAAAGAAAAATATTACTCAGTTCTCTTCCTCTAGAACCGACCGCTATTCCCGAGAAACGTAAACGACTCGGGGATTTAATCGAGCGTATAATGATTGCGCCCGGCTATTTTAGCCAACGCACTGATTTTCTTTGCCTATGTTCGAGTTGTTCGTGGCTAAAATATCATTTTAATTACGGATCGCCTCTAAGCGAGAAAGACGCGATAATGAATGTGGAAGTGAAAAAAAAATATACATGTATATAAACCTCACGGAACACCAGTGACGAGAGAGCAGCTCCGACAAATAAGTTCTCTCCGCTTTTTTTTTTGTATTAATGCTGTTATCAGCGATTAGTTGGACGCTCGTGTCACGCCGCAACGTCAATTGATTTATTAACGAGGCACTTCGTCGTAGCACATACTCACACATTGTACACTGCGTTATTGATTGATTCGCACGCGATTGTTGCATGCCAGTAATGCGAACGTCGAATAGCTCGCAAATCTTGTGTGTTATTTGTCGAAAAAGAAATCAACGCTTTTACGCCTGCCGTAAACATCAACATCAGCGATGCCATGCGAGAATATTAATGAGTTAATTATAATTCGAGCTTTAGAATTCACAGATGTTTTTTTTTCTTATCGTCTGCAATAATTATGTAATGTTATATGTATTGCAGATATAAGGGTTCTTGTTATTCGTAGTATTGTTATCGGAAATATAAAAATAAGTTGTTGCATACATTTCATCTCGTACTAGATACACACTTTTTAGCATAAAAAATGTCATACACTTTACGGTCAGTAAAAATTGAAATATATTCTTTGCTAACTGGATGAAAGTATAAGGCATTATTTTCGCAATACCGCGCAATGTCCACTACTACTATAATACAACTTGCGCGTTACGTGCCGCACGCCGCGTTCGTTTGTATTTTTCCTTCGTTGCAAATTTACAGGCGCCCGAGTTCGACGAGAACTGTCAGCTGTCGCTTTGGAGAAAAAAATTCCTCGAATCGAACGTAACTTGTGCCCATCAGCGAACCCTTTACTTTCGCGTGTCCGATAATTTGTACATAATGATCGAAAGTCTCTTCTTTCGAACAGTTGAAGCAGGTCGATTCGAATAGCTGCCGGTGTAACACATATATATATTCTTGGCACATACACTGACACATACTCTCAGTTTCATTATTGCATAGTCGTCGGTAATGCAGGTAATGGTACTTTTTTGCCGCGCGAGAACGATTTATCGCGAGCTGTCATCGCGATCGCGACCATCGTCGCAGGTCGCATTATGTACCGCGCGCACACACAGGCGCTACTCTACTCGGGGCTTGAGGCGAGTCTAGTTAGATGTCGGTGCGGTGCGAGCCGACGAATTTTCACGAATGACAATTATGAATAGTTCTGCCGAATGAATGTGAGCGCGTTAAAAAAGTTTGAAACGAAATCACAACTTTTTTTATGGTGAAACGGAATTTAACGTTTCTTGGTCAATTTTAATGAATTTAAAACTATTTAGAAGGCGTACATAATTTGAAAAGATAAATAACCCCATTAATTAACTTTTTTGGCGATTTTCTGTAACAATCATGTTACAAATGTTAAAAGCATTTCAGAAGAATTTAAAATAATCATTTAATTGTTTCACCTATAGTTAAGACCAGTTTCGACAAATTTGAATATGATGATACCGCTTTGTACATCCACCACTATATGGCGAGTACCTTTATCTGTAAATCTGCAAGCGGAAAAGTAAGAATAATGTTATAAGTCGAAATTAACATCTGAAATATGAAATGTTATGACGTTGTTGTGCCTTAATATAAAATTACAAGTGATTTATTTTTTATTACATAGTCATAACTGAATTAGCATGAAGCATTAATTTCTATTAGAAAAAATATTCATCGAGAAAATCCAGGTACTTTATAAGCTTGCTACTTTACAAGGAAACATAAAAGCCAAAATCGAATCAAGTATAATTTTAGCAAACAACAATTGATTCACATCATTTCCACAAAATGATAACTAATATTTCCAAAAATGTTGTGATTGGATTCGGGAGCAATCGCCTCATCCGTTGATTATTTTACATCTAAGGAAATCTAAAACTATCGAAAATTACAAATCAAATGCGATTACAAAAATTTAAAGGATATTCGTTGACATTTTACAAAAGCCCTGAGAATGTTTTGACGATGAAATTAATGGTGACTAATTTTTTTTATCTCTATATATCAAACCGTAAATAAAAACCTTTATAGGGCACAGTTAATAGTTGTTCCCGTGAAATTCGTACAATCGAGGTCCTAGTATGCTAGAAAATTATGCGCAACCACTATTTTAAAAATGATCATCCTACTTGGAGACTTCGCCACAAGATGGTGCGTATTATAATCTGTAAATCTGCAAGTGGCAAAGTGAAAATATTTGTAAAACTCATGGCAAAAAATGCACAGTACCCATAAACTTTAAGTTTCGACGCTAAATATCTTTATTAAAAAAACGTGGAACTTGATATGTCCAAAAAATTTTGAAAAATGTTTCACTTCGCTAAAATATGCCCAGTTAAAATACCCCCCTCCCCCAAGAAACTTTTTCGTTGGTCAAAACTTATCTATAAAATTTTCCGGGGTGACCTACTACAAAGTACTTATATCTTATCATTGTTAATTAAATTAATTTAATTGATCACAGTCAACTATTGTACTTTGAATTGTATTAATTATAAAAATTTCCTATCTCTCAAGTACGTGCATTAATTAGAGCTGCCTATTTTAAGTTTGACTGCTTCCAATTGTAATAGCTAACACCTGCGCGCTCGAGTCTTTTTTCATCTTATTCAACTGCCTTGTCGGCGATAATTTATATTTTTACACGCTGTAAACCAGGAGTATATAAATTTTGTCGCGAGCACTAAAAAAAAAAAAAAAAAAAATCAATGAATAAATCGATCGTATTTTTCCATTTTTTACGCGTGCTCGTAAATCTTGTGCGTGTGAAACTTTCAATGTGAAAAATTTTCAAGAACGCGACCAATTTGTCATTGATCTTGAACTCGGCACTATACACTTCGGGCAGAGAGAGAGAGGGAATAAAAACAGAGATGGACTCGAATTGTCATAATTGCGTCCTCGCGTCCAAAAATGCAGCTTTTTCTTAATATGTAAAATCGATTGGAACCTTGCCGGTTATAATTGTCAAGCCTTTACAAATTTAGACGCGTACTTAAAGCAAAAGCCCACCTGTGTTATTGAACATTGTAATAAGCGATGCATTGTACTTACAATTCACCTGTTGCTGTTTTTTTTTCGTCAAGTACATGTCGCACACATTATGAGTTATGCGCGATTAGATAGAATTGCGCTCGTTAAACTTGGGAGTGTTAATTCAAACGTATTAGCCAAAATATCAATATTTATCAATGTGAACTTGTGGTTCATTAATGAACGACGCAACACTATGATACACATCGTATTATATATAAACCCGCACGTTTTAAAAATAGCCTGCGGACTAAGCGATGATCACAATGATCTTTCGCACAAATGAATCAAACACGTATTATAGCATGCATACATAGCATGGTGGTATAAACCCTCCTCCGACGTGCATACGTGATTTTGCATCGAGAGAGTGAGAGACATGATATCCCTTTCGATCCGTAGCGAGCGTATATTTCATATACCGACCTATTTCCGGCTAAAAATAGTGAATAGGATAATCGGCGCGAGCTTTGGGTTGTTGGAGCATTGCGTCGCATCGTCGCATGATAAACTTTTTGCCGGCATCGGTGCACTTTTATTATTAATCGACACGTTTTAGTTGTGATTCTAAAAATAAAATCGCGCGTAATTCATTGTATTATATACGTGCGCGTCTGCACATGTACACGCGTCACCGGCGGTTCGCAGTCCTTTTCGTCATCATGAATCGTCGCGCGCACGAACCTTTTCTGCTCTTCCGCGGCGTCTGCGAAGCGTCGAGTGAATTTTATATACAGCGCGAAAAGTGTGCGATAAGGATTCTTGAAATTTTGGATTTTTAATGCTTGTTGTTGTACATACTGATTAAATAGCCGGGAATTGCACTGCTTTCAGCTGAATAAACTCGGGTAATCTACGTGGGGCTTTTTCAATATAAATCAGTCAGTTTACTTTCGAATAAAATCAGTACATTGTTAAACATAATCCTTTTAATTCATTTTCATAAATTACGCTCAAATTTGACAAACGTGTCTATGTCATACTCCTACCATATTAAGAGGTAAGCTTCTTTTGTTTTATCAGTTTTTTCGACATTTATGGTTTTGCGTAATAAATGAGCAAAAATTTTACTATTCAAGTTATCGATATACGTGTGTTAGAACTTAGAAAAAGAGCATCATCTTCGAAGTTATTAATCTTTATCTTCGAGCTAGTGACTACATAGTAAATAACTCGCTCAGGCGATCGTCGTTTAGAAGTGGAACGTTATTCAATCCAAATTTATGGACGGACGTTCGCTAATTTCTTTCGCTATATAATCTTCGATGTGCATCAATCTTTCCAAATAGTAATTACATTCTGCGAAGTGCACTTATTTACTCAAGTGTTGGAAACAAAGGCGAAATCCATCATTCGATAATTACATAAAAATAGACGCGGTGGCGAAGAAAAAAAAATTTTTGCAAAAATTTATTTTGAAGTCAATAAAAAATCGCCTAATTGGAGCAATCAGATCTTAATAGTTGAACCTGGATTGTGGGTATTTGTTCTTACTTGTGCTTGCTGTCTATTCTGATTGTACAAATGTCAATAATGTCAAGATAATGGGGATCGAGAAGAAAACGAAACCATGCTATATAAGGTTTAATAATACGAGCCTCTTCTTTCTCTAATCTGTGTCAGCGTTTCGGATTTATTACATTTTAAAAGTAAACACACCTATAGTCAGACTAATGTTGATATGCTCTTTAGCTTAATGAATTTTTATAATTTTACGATTTTACGAGGAGATCGAAAAAAGCAGCAGATAATGCATCGAAATTAACGAAGTATAGTTTCAACGCCACGATTAATTAATGATATTCTCCGAGAATAAGGTCAATTCGTCTTTTTTTTTATATATCTTCAAAAATCAACGCCCGATAAGTCATTCGTACGCATGTGAACAAGATGTTATTACATTATCTCGATTATAGTCTCGTTAAGTCACGTTTTTCTGACGAAACGTACGTGCCACCACCCATGGAGCGACACACAGCCTAACGACTCTGAGGCGTTTTTTTTTTTCAATTCGCAATAAATTTTTGTAATATTTTCATTTATTAAATTGCACGAATATATGTAGTATTTTTGTCTGATGCAACAATAGCCAATTCTTGAGGTATCCCATAGCGGTAGTAGCTGCTAGCGACGGTCAGATCCCGCGGAGCGGAGCTACACTTCTCTCACCTCTCCTCCATAGCAGCAGCTTATAAGTGTCCGCTGCCGACGTTGTAGTATACGATGCAGACACATGTGCACCATACATACATACATACATGCACACACATATGAAAGTGAAGGTGGAAGGATATACACGCGAAATTCTACGGACGGGTTGTGTGCCTCTGAATACATGTGTGTGTGTGTGTGTGCGCGCCTCGAGTCTCTCTCCTGTGCGACCAATGAGAGGCTGGATCTTCGGAGGCTCGACTCGGCTCCCAATCAACGGTTGCTGATGTAAGTATCTAGCCATATGCAGCAAACGGCACCAGGCAGTAGTAGCACACAAGTCTCGCACGTATACATATACACACATGTGTGTACGGCGCATGTGTTTTTCCAATAGCCGTAGCAGCATATAAGACGGCGAGCCCCTCTACACCAACGATCAGTTGGTATCGTGGTAGCGTTAGAGCACATTAAAGCTTCGTCGGTTACAAGTTCGGCACTTCGACCAAAATTAAAACCGAAAAAACGACAGTGTCTTTAAGCGATACGTTTGCGGTTGCCACAATTCGTCGATACACATAAAACGAGCTATAAAATAAGAATCATGCAGGTAATAAAGCGCGTGCGTAAATCGTCGACAATTTTGCCGATTTTACGCCGCGTGCGTTACGTATCACACAAATCAATTTCTACCGCTTAATTGAACAATATTCGTGCGATTATCATTATACTTAATTTGTATTCTTTTTTTTTTTTTTTTTTTTTAATTTTTTTTAACTCTATCATCTCTCGAGACTCGTGTAATTTCGTCATTCGGCTTAAAAAGTGGAATGAGCGAACTATTAAAACACATACATAGCCAATCAGGTGTACTGCTGCTGCTGCTGCTGGGGCTATAACGATCTCGACGCATCATTCTCTGCTGTGTTTATACTTTTTCATGTAAATTATTGTCTGTAAATACTGCCGGTTATCTCACAGTGAGCATCGTGTATGTAGTACGTACGAATTTAATTATATCATTAACATTTTTTTCTCTCTCGCTCGCTCGCACTCTCGATTTCAGTTGATTCTAAACACGCGCGCGTTTCTGTGTACGAGTGTATGTAGTTTGCTAATGTACCGCTGTGAATCCTTGACCCCGTAAATTATTACAATACATTACGCTGCGCTTTAAAAAAAAAAAAAGAAGGAAAAAATTCATTTTTTTATCAATAGTTGCATCTACGCGCGATGATCGTGTGTCTTTTTCAAAAATGGATCTTCGATTCTATTCGAGAGAGCTCGTTGTCGATACGGCGTGTAGAGACTGCGACTAAAACTTAATACGAAGAGAGAGAGAGAGAGAGAGAGAAAAGCGCACCTATGCGCACAGAGCGACTTGGGCGAATATTATAATCATATCTAACCGCTGCATTATACACCGAATCCCCACTATATCAAATCCGGAGTCGCGAAGAGCAAATATCAAGCCGTGATTGTGCGAGTGTGTGTGTATGTGTGTGTGTATGTGTGTGTTTATATGCGAGGCGCGCGAGGGAGGTGAGTATATTCAGTCATATACGTGTGTATTATTATTAAAGCGCGCCGATTCAGCAGTCCGATCTTCGCGAGCGCAGCGGTAGGCAGCAGGCAAAAGCGGCAGCAGTCGTCGGTCCGTGACAGCTGTCAAGTGTATTACATATATGTATAAGCGCGTTTCATTCATATATGTGCGGCTATATATCGCGAATCCGCTATCACGACGTTCCTCGTGTGGTACTCGCTCGGCGCACGAGTAGTCCTCGCTGTAAGATTGGGCTTGCCGATTCGTACGTTTTCGTTATCCTGCCTGCGCGAGCGCAGCTTCTCTATCAGGTATATATTTGACACAAACACGCAACACACACATGATTATACTTAACATTAAACGAAAGATCGATTTCGATAGTTCGAACCAATTCAATCGTTCTTCTCTCTTTTTTTTTTGTTATTAATTATGATTTTCTACATCCTGACGTACACAACCTTAACACACTTCCTCGCGCGAACCCGTGTATATAATATCGTAAAAACCGATCGCGACCGTTAATATCGTGTGTCAATACCCTAATAGCACGATACGTTTTCATAGCGTTACTGAAACGTTGAATTTGAAACCTTGGAACGTTTCAGAAAAAAGTTTAAAAAAAGTTTGTAGAACCTTCCATCAACTTTTAAATGTACGGCCCTAAATTACGTTTCTGAATGTGTACAACGCAGTAGGAACGTTCAAAAAACGTACCGTAATTCGTTATACATTAACGATCATCGCCGAATTTTACTAATCTCCGGGCGTACACAATAGCCTGCTGCATTGCAGCAGCAGCAGCACATGACGCGCCGCAGCTCGCGCTCGCGAGTTTCCAAGATCGGTATCGCGCGCATTCTGACCACTACACGCCTAAGCCTTTAGCAAGAATCGCGGACTCTGTGTGTAACGGCGGAAATATATTATTTAACGCCGTTGTTATTATAATTATCTTGTTTTTTTTTTTTTTTACAAATTGACTTTCAGGAAATTTTTCCATCGAGCGCGAAGTATTATAAAGTATGAAAGAAGAAGCGAGAAGAAATAATCGCCGCCGTTCGTGATCAGCCACGATAATATAATTTCTGCGCGCCACGAGCTTGGCTCTGTCCGTCCTACAACTAGTGCATCGTGTCTATGTGTCCGTGTATATCGTCATTACAATTATAAAATAAACGTCGCGGTATTGCATGAGAGAGAGAGAGAGAGAGAACGAGAGAACTGTATACAGTGATGAAGTGTAGTTGGTCGAACAGCAGTAGCCTAGGCTTTTGCCTCTCTCGCGCGCGGGAGGGATTATGCAACAAAATAATGTGGCATTAAAACAATGATTTTCTCGCACCAGTACTATACTTGCACGTTATACAATGTTTCGTCGGTCGGTTCGGTGTGTCCAACGTTGATTTTATCCGCGAATACCAACCTGCCACTGGGTGAGCTCAAAACGATCGAGCACGATTTCCGACTCTCGACCGAACGATAGATCCATCATTTTTTTTCTAGCGGGTACGTAATTGCGCGAGAAGGTAAAAACGTCCTCGAGAGAGACGTACCAAGTATAATGTATATCGATGTTTGCTATGTCCATTGGCCGCGCCGCGCGTCAAATAAGCGTTAATTGTAACGAGACACGAGGCGAGCTTTCCGAAAATCGGTGCCGCCGTCGTCGTCGTCGTAGCCGCCGCAAAGTATCGTCTCAATTAACAAGTGCGTATACCTTCTTATCTCTAATCACTTTGAAAACAAAAGCGATCGTCGTCGCGGCGCATAGTTCTGCTGCATACGTCACACGCGCACACAGACACAGGTGCAAACACTCCTAGCGAGGTTTTTCGCACGAAAGTAAAAAATAAATATTAAAAAAAATCAGCGCACGATCGTCTTGAATGACGAGTGGAATGAGTCTATTGCGCCGTGTGAAAGCTCTTGGTTTTTCCCTTTATCGATATCATCGTATGGGTGCGCGTCGCGATAAGTTATTGTTTTTTTTTTTCGCTTCTTTTTTTCGTCGTCGCGATCGTTACGTCGTCGTTAAAATCGGTCGATCGGCGCGGCCGCAGCCAGCGACTATCGTACACACAATTCCGTCGCACCTACTTCCGGTCGCGGCCGTCGCGACGATCGTGTATATGCAGTAGCCACCGCCGCGGTTGCAGTCGCAGAAATGACGAGCGTACGACGACGGCGACGACGACGACGATCAGACACACAGCTACTCGTGCTGTTTACCAAGGTTGAGTCGAACGAAATTTTTTTTGCCGCCCGACGTCGAAGATAATGTAAGGAGAAAAATATTAAAACAAGTGTTTGCGTGTGTATGTGTGTGTCTGTATTGAAGTGGAAAAAATTAGATTCCGAGCAAAAAATAAACGAGCGCCAAGTGTACACACCGTGACTTTACACGTATACACGTATTATATACATGCATATAATAATAATACACATATATATCAGCTGACGTTCATAATTGACAGTTGTGCCAGATATGCATTAGGATTTTCCAGATTGCAATGCGTGTGTGTATGCGTGTGTGTGCTTACTGCGAGATCGCAAAATCTAACAACTTATAATATTTCGAGAGCGAGATTTTGTAAACTCCCCATCGTAAGGTATCGTTTGGGAATTTCTCAACTTCTTTTTCTTTTTTTTTTGTTGCATCCAACACGCGGGAGGGAGGGACTTGAACATTATTGCAGGTACCTGCAATGTCATTCATCACGGTCGTGCACTTGGGATTGTGAGAGAGACAATCAAACAGCCGCGCGGCCGCCGCACTGCGATCGAGTAGCTGTGATTATAGCTCGGCTACTGTGCAGTGGATTTTACAAAACCACGATGTATCGATATATACCTTACGATCGAGTCCTCGAAATACAGTCGCTTTGCGCCTTTTGAGATAAAAAAAAAGAAACAATTAATTACAGTTGTCAGTTTTCATGCAAACGAGTCTTGGGCTCATTATATGCGCTTACATTGACGTCAAAGTCTCGCAATTTTGCCGTGTGCACTGCACTCCGTTTCTCTATACCTCTAATTTGCAACGATTCACGTTTTCCTTTTTTTTTCTCGCAACGAACTCCACGATTGATTTCATCGAAATCGAAATCCAAGTCCCAAACAGTCTCGTTATACTTATATTTTTCATCGTCTCGTGTATGCCGTGTACACCGGACACGTGCTTACAATAATGAGAGAGAGAGAGAGAGAGAGAGAGATTTTTCCTTGACTAAACGCGCGCGAGCATGAAAGATCGACTTATAGAGTTATCTCGAGAAATTTATATGAATTTCTCGCACTTCAATGTTGGAGCGCGCCGCCACAACTTTATGTATTTATTACTTACTGCGGCGGTGGCACGAGCGCAGAAATGCAATTGTTTATTGTTGTATCATCGCAAATTACACACAATCGCACGAATGATAAATATTTACTCTAGCGAGGCTCAAGTATATGTCTCCGACTGCGCGAAGACAGAAAAATAAGCAGTTTGCCGGAAAATTGTTATCGTATGCTTAGGAAGAGAGGGAAAAAAAAATAAACCAAAAATCAGCTGAGTCAGGAGAAAAATTTGTTATTATTTGAGCCAAAAAAAATGTTCAATTTATTGGACGAAGGAAAATCAAACGGTTGAGGATTATCGGTGTCAGTCACCTCGACGAGAGGAGAGACTCACACCACACACACACAAGTGTTTTATATTACTCGCATTAACAAAGAATCATAAATTATTTGTATGTGCATTAAATGTGTCTTTTACGATGCCTCGTTCCGTTTAGACACGGCGAGAGATGATGATGAATTTGTCGATCTGTGAGATAATAATTGCGTTCGATTGTTTATACGTGCTTATTTATACTTATGAAAATTTACGTTTGAAGGCCGTTTTTAAAACAATTGAGTAATAATTATTTTTTTCAATTGTGCTTTTTACAGAGAAGATGCGGCTAATCTATGGTTGGAGTTGAAACCGCCGCGTAGGCTCCGCAAGACCGAGAGTCCTCACCTGAAGCCACCCACCAACTAGTGAGTACACGATTTATACACATTGTTACGTACATTATTTGCCAAAAAAATTATATACGCATCGGAATGTTCGCAAAATACCGAGATCGCGTTCTCGTTTATTGACTCCCGCAAAAAAAAAAAACAAAAAAAAAAATATATTTGTGGCATAACACCACGCAAATAATTGGTACACAGGGAGAGATAGAGAGAAAGAAGGACGGAGCTCGTATAGCCAGTGTAGACAAACATGAAAAAAAAAAATAATTCAAAAAATATCTCGAATATTATTTGTGCATACAATTATACTTCGCGCGAAAAAATAGAAGATAAATAAAAATTATATATATGCCGCAATGAAGCAAAGGATGTGCTCTTTTTATTCCATCGATCTAGGTGTAAACCCAGAGAGCAGAGAAGGAGAGAGAAGTTCCTAGAAGGTGCGAGGTGATCGCACAACTGGTATTTTTTAATTCCAAACAAACACACAGCACGAGAGGAGTGCGCGCGAGCTCGCACACGAAATCGTATCTAGTTAATTTTATAAAGACAAATACTCGAGCACACACAATAATGGACCGAAGGACCGGATTATTGCTCGTGCTGGTGTCGATCGCCTGCACGCTCGGCGAGTCCAATCAAGATGTTAACGTCCATCACAAGCCTTTTCCCTGCACCAGGTAAGTTCGAGACACGATTTTTTAATTTATTTATTTTTTTTTTGCTTTTGTTTGCTTGTTTTTTTCGTTTGTTTTGTTCTTTTTTTTCTTTTTGGCTTCGATGACGTATTCGATTCGATAAATACGAAAGTGCGACTCGTATATACAATAACAATTGTATAATTCTTCGCTCTTTATTTCCAACATTTTGTTTTGTACGTTCTTAAAAAATGCCAATCGTGTCTCGCTCTTCCTTCTTTCTCTATATCTCTGTTTTTTTTTTTTTATTCGAAGATCGAAGGTGGTCGTTGAACCAGACGTCGATACATTTTTCGTAAAGTACGCCTTTTACCCCAAAATTTCCATTCGTGTCCATAAATATATCCTTGTTTCGTTTGGCATCCGTTGCTCTCTCACGAAGAGTAAATATATTTTTCAGCGTTCCGATGGCTCGCGAGAGCGCAAAAACCTCGCGTGCCCGGTATGTGAAATAATTGTCGGTTACTGCCTTCTTTTTTTTTGTTTTTACGCGACTAGCAAAGCTTAACGAACGAGAATGATTAGCCAAATTGTGTATGTGTGTCTGTCCGTCGAAAAATGATTGGAAACAATGCGCGTGGCTCGTCGCGCTGTTGCCTCTTCATATACATCGGAATTCGGAGTTATTTTTTTTTAATTTTTGCCTTTTTTTACTCACTTACGTGCGTTATGTCAGGCATCAGCTCTCGCGACTCGTATCTATTAATTGCAAAAGCAAATTTTTCACTGTTGCTTTGAACGCGTCCGCGACAGCGCGGCAAGTTATTTATTAATTTGGTTAAACAATCGTAAAACAAAAAGAGGAACGCGCGCGTAAATGTAACGAAACGAAACGAAAAAAAAAGGAAAAAATTATTACCACCGATGACGCGCCGCCGAGTCGTCAAGATTTCCGCGTATTGTAAATCGAACTATGCGCAATTTCG
The DNA here is from genome assembly GCF_000599845.2 of Trichogramma pretiosum. NCBI lineage: Eukaryota > Metazoa > Arthropoda > Insecta > Hymenoptera > Trichogrammatidae > Trichogramma > Trichogramma pretiosum. The sequence goes on along the minus strand of NW_019641606.1, from coordinate 109,239 downwards.
CGTTATTACAACGTACCTACCTGCGCGATGCACGTATACGCACAGATAAGACAATCCTTCGACGTTATTGCTAAACACGAGTGCGACTGTTGAAAAAAATTTTTAAAAATTACAACACAATAACTGGAGCTTCTCTTTTTTTTTTTCTCTCTCTCTCTCTCTATCTCTCTCGTTTTGGCGCAGTTCCGAAAAATTTTCATTTCGTTCCTTTTTTTTCCCGCCAACGCACACACGCGATACGCTCCAACGCGCGTAATGTATCAAGGTCGTCGTCGGCGTGGGCGGGCCGCCGAGTGTATACACTGTACACAGAGAGGCAAGTTGTATGTGACTTTTTGCCACACAAGAGAATTGTCTTCAATTTGTAATGTCTTGCAACTGATGTATCCGCGGCTATACCACTCCAATTAGCATCCTGTATAGTCGACTTGCACATAACTACATGGCTTATTTCCTGAGATAACTCGTCTAAACAAACATTCCATAGAGAGAATAGACGCCGATCCAATTATTAACATTTTTCGTCCAGCTTTGTGCGTTAAACTCACGCGACCTCGCGTCGCCCATTATGTTGTAATACTCGATCACCTGTTTGACTTTTTAATGAAAATGTATTTTTTTTTGTATCAAGTAATCTATCGGTACGAGCTTGAATTTTTTCTGGATTTCTTCAATCGCTTTATCGTACTCGGTGCGCCACACATACACTCGAGAATCGCCAGTAGTACATATAAAACAAACTCGTTCTTTTCAATAACTGCACAATTGCGCTTCTACTACTGGACATCATCGTAGTCGTCTGCAGCGGTGGCGACGGCGGCGGCATTTAAGCAGCAGCGATTACGCCGGTGAAATACAAGTAGATAATATCCATATTGACGTAATATTCAAGCTCTCTCGCGAGCTCGAGCGAGTCAAGTCGTCATCGTGTACTCGCTTCCTCCTCAATTTTCGTCTGCAGTATACCACTGTAGAAAGAAAAATGCGTCACCGTCGGTCGTCGGTCGATTAGTCGATGCGTCGTCTGGCGCAAAAGATTGATTTATATAAACTTCCGAGATCGATCACCTCATGTATACCGCAACGAGTGGTTACGCAGCTTTTGAAATACGGCGAGCTTTTGTCGAGCTAATTCGTGGTAACACGTAATACATTATCAACGCGCATACGAAGTGATCGGCAGCGGTGACTCAGAAAGACGACAGAAAGATAGAAAAAAAGGATCGTGTTATCCGAATCTCAAGGCGTGTCTTAGAATCAAGCGTTCGATCCATATCGATGCAATACGAGATTTGGACAAAGGAATTCTTTATTCCTTACGATACCGTTATCACGAGTCGCACTTTCGTTTATGACGAACGATCAAAAGGCTGATCGCTAAGCACGCGCGATAATGGGTGAAGCACGTGATAGGAGACAGCTCACTCTTGTCGCGCGTGTCTGCGCCTGCTCGGACGCTTGCATATTAATATGATATATAACAACGATGGGCGAGTGAGAGAGAGAGACGCTTATAGCGAGCTAAAAATAAAAGCCGCTAAACCATACGAATGATTGTGTCTCTCTTACTCATCTTGGCTCAAAAGACCCTTGGCTTATACGAACATAATACGATATAAAATCTAACGTTCCGCGGCTCTGTGTTTCGGTCGTTCGCAGTGAGATCTACTGTCACGGGGAGCTGCTACACACGGTGCAGATGGCCTCCATCTATCCCGACTCCAAGACCTTCGTCGACATGAAGATGCGCCACCCCACCCCCATGACTCTGGCCCTGTTCAAGGAGTTCATGAATCGCACCGACAACGCCCCGACGAGGTCGCAGATCGAGCGATTCGTCAACGAGACCTTCGAGCCCGCCGGCTCGGAGTTCGCCAGCTTCGACCCGGAGGACTGGGTGGCCGAGCCCAAGTTCCTCAAGAAGGTCCTGGATCCGCAGCTGCGCAAGTTCGGCAGCGATCTCAATCACATCTGGAAGATGCTGGGCAAGAAGATGCGCGACGACGTCAAGGACAACGCCGACCTCTACAGCATCATCTACGTGCCGAATCCGGTGATAGTGCCGGGCGGTCGCTTCCGCGAGTTCTACTACTGGGACTCGTACTGGATCGTCAAGGGTCTGCTGCTGTCCGAGATGACGGCCACGGTCAAGGGCATGCTGTCGAACTTCGTCTCGATCGTCGAGCGCTACGGCTTCATACCCAACGGGGGCAGGATCTACTATTTGGAGCGATCGCAGCCACCGATGCTCACCCCCATGGTGCACGAGTACCTGCGCCACACCAACGATTACAAATGGTTGGAGGACAATCTGTGGCTGCTCGAGAAGGAGTTCGATTTCTGGATGACCAAGCGGACGGTCGAGGTCGAGAAGGACGGCCAGAAGTACCTTCTGGCGCGATATCACGAGAGCTCGTACGGTCCCAGGCCCGAGTCCTACAGGTAAGTCATCGAAAAAGCTCGAGCGACCGAGGCCAAACAATTGAATCGTCAACTTTTTTTATGTAGAGAGGACGTATTGACCAGTCAGAGCTTCCGCACTTCGGAGGAGAAGGAGAACTACTGGTCGGAGCTGAAGACCGCCGCTGAGACCGGCTGGGACTTCTCCAGTCGCTGGTTCATCCATCCGGACGGCAGCAACAAGGGCAACCTCACCAATCTCAAGACTCGCTCCATCATACCCGTCGATCTCAACTCCCTCATCTATCGCAACGCCGTGCTGCTGGCCCAGTACAATCGGCAATTCGGCAACGAGAGCCAGGCGGACAAGTACGAGAAGCGAGCCCGAGAGTGGCAGGAGGCCATCACCGCGGTGCTGTGGCACGACGAGGTCGGCGCCTGGCTCGACTACGACATCATCAACGAGGTCAAGCGCGACTACTTCTACCCGACCAACATCATGCCCCTGTGGGTGGGTTGTTACGATCCAGCCAGGAGGGACGATCACGTCTCCAAGGTGCTCAAGTACCTGGAGAAGAGTCAGATAATGATGAATCAGGGTGGCATACCGACGACGTTGGAGCACTCGGGCGAGCAGTGGGACTACCCGAACGCGTGGCCACCGCTCCAGTACCTGTTCATCATGGCGCTGGACAAGACCAGCGATCCGTGGGCCCAGAGGCTGGCCTACGAGATCAGCCAGAGATGGGTGCGCAGCAATTACAAGGCGTTCAACGAGACAAACAGCATGTTCGAAAAGGTTTGCATCTTATTTTTTTATTTTTCTTTTACTCCAGTAGAAAACGTTGATTTTAATTTTTTGTTTTTTTTTTTTTTTTTTTTCAATCGTCTCACAGTACGACGCCACGGTCTCCGGTGGCCACGGCAGCGGCGGCGAGTACGAGGTGCAGCTCGGCTTCGGCTGGTCCAACGGCCTGATCCTCGACTTGCTGGACAAGTACGGGGACAAGCTCACCGCGGAGGACAGCTTCGAGCACGGGGCCATGGACCGGGCGGGCGGCGCCCTGACGAACGACGCCGGGCCTCAGGCCGCGGGCGTCGTCTCCACCTCGGGCCAGATCCTCACGGGGATCCTGGCGCTGATTATCTCGCTGGCGGCGGGATTCATCGGGTGAGGTTGGTATCGGACAAACCAATCGAAGACAATATGAGAATACGAATTATCATTTTGCTCTTTACTCTCTGTTTCAGATAATGTTCCTCGAGCTGTGTTCGAGAGACGCGTAATAAGGATTCGTTGGCGAACAAAAAAAAGTTTTCAAGCATTACTTTGACGAGTCAATCTTAACGAGAAAAAAAACATAATCGACGTATAAAAATCGCTGGCCGATGCTTATACCAAAACTATACATAGTAACGATTAATCAACGTTTTTGAGGAGATGTTCCTTAAAAAACTTTTTTACGTGCATAATAATTATTACTATTACATTTATATATTTAATATATATAATCGAAAAGAAATTGATCTCGTGGCCTGCTGTAGGATCAATGTATCGAGTATTTTTCATATTCGCGCGTACATTCGTCATTTATTATTTATCATCGAGCGTAATAATTTCGAAACGAAATAAGGGTTATATCGATCGAGAGTACAACCTTAGAAAGAGCATCTATACCGAATCACGTGTATCACGCGCGGCCGGTGTATATCATAGCGATTCATCTAGTCAAACGGACAAGTGTAGATGTACATATTATTATTATTATATTTTTTATCGTATAAGCGTGTAATGGATGAAAACGGCGCTCGATTGTTGTGTTGTGCTCTTGTCAATACTTCGTTGTTATTGTTTGTTTTTTTTTTCTGTTCCCCTACTTGTTTCCGTTCGTTGTTGCGTTTTTTTGTTTTTTAAGAGAGAAAAAAAAACAAAAGAAAAGAGTCTAATCCGCGTACGGCCGTCGTAACTGTTCTTCATTATTTTTTTGTGTCCCCTTTCATCGTAATGTGCAAAATCGATAAATGTAAAATCGCCAAATCCCTCCGTGTCGACTCTGCTTCTCGTGCATCTGGGACGAGCAAAGGCCGCGTCGTGCATCAGCAGCAGCTGCAGTTTTAAACTTTTGCCGTGCTATCCGTGCACGGGCCATCGTTACATAGCAAGTTCAAGCGTCGTCGTCGCGTTTAAATGCCAATTGAAGCGATTTTCCTTCCCCTTAAATGTACCTTCGCATACACGGTGAGCGATTCGTTAATACGTACGACCTCTGCGCGCCGCGCGCGTATCGGTTATTATTTTCACGTCGTAAAAAATCATCATGTGTAAAGATGTGCAATAGCGATATTTTTTTACTTGTAATTGTCATAGATTTATAATTGATGTACATTGTGATACTCAAAAGAGCTCGTGTTTACCCGTGATAAGAGAGAGAGAAAAGTTTCCAGCAAAGTATCCAAAGCTCGCTCGAGGGACAAAACTTACACATTCGATCGGACGTTGAGACAATTTTGTTTTCTTGCAATAATAATTATAAGAACGAGCCTTAAAGAAAATTATTTTTTGTAAATAATTGCTCGTTTGTAAAGAAAAAAATTATCATTATTAATTAAGTAGATATTTATTGAATTATAGGAAGAAAAAATTGCCTGAAATGAGAGAAAAGCGAGTTTTATGCATGATTTTTGCTTAGTAGGTCGAATGAAAGAAAAAAATGATACGATAATAGGCTATACATGAACCAGTGATCCAATAGTTTACAATACATCTTTACCTAAAATATATTAAAATTTCTTTAGGTAGTATATTTAATAACGAATAAATAATACGAATGTAAAAATAACTTTCATTAGCAAGTAAGGCAAATATTTTCTCACATAAGTGAATGTAATTACTTTCGTTTTTTGATGTACATATTATATGTATTTATTTTTAGCTAAAGTATGAAGCTTGCATCGATGTCGTAGTACGTCGTCGACGCACCTAAAAATAATGCATGAATTTTATTAATTTGAATATCTTTCTTATACTTAAATATCATTTATTTTTTGCTAAAATAGATGTTGTACATAACTCGATTAAACTTATTAAAAATGAGTCTAAATGCATGAAAAAAAAAAGAATAGACAAAAAACAAAACATCAGCTATATAAGTCCTCAATAATCCATCTTGATCCTTTGATTTCTAACACCTAGAGCAATCAAACTCTAAGTCACGCAATATCCAAATCCTCGATCGAACCGATTTTTATTGTGTACTCGTTCTCTTGCATGAATTAATAAAATACATAATTTTAGAGGAAAAAAGAGCTGCACTAGAAGCTATCTTCGGAGCTAAATAATGTTTTGTCAATTGCAGACGTTACATATATCTTCGTTGTCTGCAAAAAATGATAGACGCATGCTGCTCTCCATGTGCGCGTAATATTGCTATTTATTACAACACGTCGCGTAGTATAGAATTCTCAAACGTAATTATCAGCCCGCGTGCTCATTTATGTGTGTGTATGTGTTTACATAGCACAATTAAAATTTGCCCGCGCGCTCGGTAAGAGATTTGTCGTAATGCAATTAATAATACACCAGCGCACGATGACGAATCGTCGTCGTCGTCGGTTTGTAAAGCAACCGAAAGGTGGCCGCTCGATCGCCATTATATTGTAACTGCAGTGTGTAGTATGTAACGATTTCAACGCGTATACACTCGCGAATCGGCATAATGAGATAATGCAGTTGCCTCGTATGTATACATAGTTATAGTGCACGATACCGCGTGCGAACCGACGTAATTTTTCAAGGTCCGCGTCGTTAACTATACGTTGCACCGCTTGGATATAAAGTGCCACAAGATGCGATATATTTTTTTTCTCCGCGAAAAGCTCGTAGTTATAATTTCGACGATCGCCCGTTGGTCTTTTCTATTTTATCGTAATATTAGTGACACGATTGCGTAAAAATTGTCGTCGCAAGCTCGCCACGTTATTCCGTCCGAAACTAGTTTCGACCGGGCATATATCTGCCCCTAGTGCCGCTACAGCTCGTGAACTGAATTCGCCGATTTCGTGCCGATAAAACAGTTGTACGGCGAGCGCAAACACGTGACTTTATAGCACACAGTTTAGTTACACAAATTTTATTACGTATGGCTGGTTATAGTATGTATTCTGTTTTATCTACTACAACGAAGGAGTAGTTTTTTTTTTAATTAAAAATCTGCTCTGAAAATGTACACTTTTTTCCAACAATCTCTGATGATAACCAGTTCAATTGTGTTTACTAATGTCATGCATGCGCGCTGCACTCCTTTTCATTTTTCTTCCTAACACTCGACCGCAAAGATTATATAGCGACGTTAAATATTTTCTCAAAATGATGCTTGCGAACGACCAACCAACGATCTCTTCGTTAACGATTCCGTCCACTAACGGCTATCCTCTCTTTCTCTTCTTTTGCAGAATGGTAATGTACAAACGGCGACACTACTACATACCCGGGCCGCCGACGTCGCCCACGGGCCGCAGCAAGACGGCCGCGGGCTCGTCCGGTCTCGGCGCGGCGCAGACGCTCTACCGCAAGCGCTTCGCCTACACCGAGCTCAAAGACATGAACAACGACTGACTAACCGCCGGCGTAGGTGGCGATCTGCTGTTGGAGGAGGACGACACGGCGCCTCTCATCAGCACCTGAAAAGCTGTGTCCTCGTACCCCCATCTGCGGCGGCAGCTGCAGCTGAAAATGTCCCGCTCTTTGCGTATTATATATGATATATTTGTTACGCTGGACGTGATATTACCAAAACAGAGAAAGAGAAGAGCAACGGGGACTATATAAGCCATGACCGAAATTTCAAACAGCTTTGCTCCTACGCCAATTATGTCGCGAAAATTATGAAAATTGTGATGCGCCGTTGATAGCGCGAGATCGACTCTTCGAAAAATCGCCGATTACTATTAATCATGTGACATAGTACAATTTCTAAATCGCGCACGATTTTTAGAACGCGCCACAACGTATAGCCAATTTTACGAATTCGTGTTTATTTCAATTTTTTATTTTATTTTATTTTTTCGTTAAACGAAGTAGGCCCGGCGACTCGTTGGTGCTTTCCTGTACATATAATGTAAACCGATCGAAGCTTGCGCGCACCGTAAGCTTCCATCGTACTCTCGTAGATGAAGTAAGTTCATTGTAATGAATGCTGTATGTGCGTATCGATAATATACTTATTTCGAGGATGATAATGATACATGAATTTTCGTGTACAAAAAATTCCTACTCTATATCGCTTCATAAGCACCGTCCGACCACTCGCTTGAATATTGCCGAGTTACAACTATATGCTCGAAGGCGGCAACAATAATTGTTATCATTGTGTACAGATTTTTTTTTCGTCTTAATAAATACCATGACTTTAATTTAACTCGGGCCAAAGCCGATATAATATAGCGATGACTCATATTGACTCGTCCTGGAGGCGACGATACTACGTGAAAGAGTATAAATTAAGTGCCTTGTAACATAGTTTAGATATCTGATGCCTTTCCTCTTATTTTAATTTATTCGTATTTAGAATGTTCAAACGACTTTTAGATTATAAATATATTTAAAAAGTCCTGAATGTATAATTTTATTAATTCGCTCCATGAAAGCATACTACTTAGATAACAATACAGTAAGATCATAGGATTATCAAATTTTACTGTCGATATTCTGTGTATCTAAAAAAAAAAAATTTGACTCCGAGCGAGTCGATCTTTAATGTACGTATGACAGGAACCCAATATTGAGCATCTAAAACCAAACATTTTAAAAGAATACAAAATGTATTAAATGTTATAATATGTATTAAATTACCTTAATGTAAATATTGAATAAGAAAAGATCTAGTTAATAAGCGCAAACTAAAATTTTATTTGATAGAACAATTGACATTGAGAATTTATAAATAGTTAAATTTGATCATGCTGGAAATCATATATTAATGTCACGAATAACAAGTTTAAACTAATATATATATATTTTTCTAAGAAGTTTTAATTTATTAAAAGATCTGGTAGCAAAATTAGTCATCGCACGTGGAAGGTATTAATAATTTATTAAAAATATACAAAATAAAACATTGTTACATTAATATGTAAGTCTATCAGACTATCATTACATGAATATATAAATATTTTCAATAAAAATCGTTGTGTCTCATTTGAATACGTTTTTTTTTCACGACCTGAAGTAGTGCGTAACAATTTTTTTCATATAATTCGGTGATGTTGGTCATTTTCTTTTGTTGCCATACTTTATATCATTTTTAAACTTTTAAATTTCTTATTTTGAAAATAGATTCATTGCATATAGCAACTGAGATACACCAAAATTTTTACTATTGCAAGTTATTTTCTCAAAGTGACACTGATAGCACGATCTCAGAGCAGCCACAAATTAACATGAATGTTTTGTGATTTACAGAATTAAGTATATCTAAGTATATCTAATCATACAAAGGGCAAGAAATGAAACCAGTAGAAAATATGAGGCAATCACCATAGGTGGAGTCTCTACAACGTCTGTATCTAGAAGAATAATCATCTGATTTTAAATGAATGAATATTCATAGTAGGGTATGTGTCTAGGTATACAGTGAAACCTCCTAATAGCGGACACTGATCTAATAATAATAAATTTGATGATGCGATTATCAAATCATAGAGCTTAGCGAATATCGAATATCGAATCGAATATCGAATATCGGATGATGAGTGCGCTGAATGTGTATATGAATTGAAGTGTGAATATTGATATCGAATCAAAATCGAAATGCATAATTGGAACAGAGTAGATTAAAAATATTGTTAATATAAATAATTCGTTAACCTGATTAGTCAGAGTTAAAAATGAAATAGTACACAATCCTAGGCCGAGGCGAAGCCGAGGCCGACAAAGAAGTGCATAAGGGATTTCTTTTTTGGTGGCTTAGACTACATACGATATTTCATATTCAGTTGTCCTATAATAGCATTTCCCTCTCTCCGCAGGCGAAGGAAAATAGTTGCTTACGGGCCACTGTTAAATCATTCACAAATGAAAATAAAAAAAAAGCGCATTCAACGAAGACAATTTAAAACTGAACACGCTGTAAACCCAGAAGAGTTAACATTGCGGTAACTCTAAAAAGTTATTCCTGAGAAATGTTCGCAAGAAATTCTTTTCGATGCCGTGCTTAATAGGATTCAAAAGAGTAATTCGTAAACCCTACACTTAAAAGCGTTGCTAACGCAGATTATTTTTTTGCGAAATTGAGAAGGGAAGGTAATTGATAATTTGGATTATTTTTTTCAAAAACGAACAATCTGCGTTCTCAACGTGAACCCTAGCGCTTTATCAGAAAGAGTTTTACGTTAACATGTTCTCTTTACAGGTGTGAATTTAACTCTATGAGGTTAAAGAAGATGACGAAGTTAGCCCAAAAATCTAAATTTTAATCCTGTTTTCTGAATCTTTTACCGAACAAAGGGCTCTATGACGAGCTTTATTTTAATGATTTTGAGGTAGTTGTAGAGCTTTTTAGATAAATAATCAGTGAAGATTCTGAAAACTGAATTGAAATTTTGATCATTGGGCTGACTTCGATATCAGCATGTACAGTTTTGAATTGTTTTCACGAAGTGCCATCTTTATCCGAACTTGATTATTATTATTTTTACGCTACGAGATGCGAAGGTAACGTCATGCAGAATTGAGCTCCGAAGAGGCATCTTGCTGCTTAATAAACTAGAAATAGCACTTCATTGTACTGCTCTGCAGTGGATCATCGTGTAGCTGAGAGGTTTCGATATGTGATAATAAAACCATATCTATCAATAGATCGCATTCCTGCTTGAAAACATCTACTGGGTCTGCAATGCCGATTTTTGAAAATCATTTTATACGTATTTTATTGTTTTTCATTTAATCCCTCATTAAAAAAGGGCATTTATAACAATGAGTATGACATCACGTTCACTTAAAAAATGTTGTACCTTTATTAATGATTGACTCATGAAAAAAAAATTAAATAAGTAGCTTATAATTTTAATAAGTTTTCTTAAAAATGCGCGCGAAGCGCGCTTAGCGATAACTAGTAGTTTCGAAAAAATTGGCCGCTATTGAGAGGTGGCCGCTATTAAGAGGTGGTCATAAAATGAACTTATAATACAAAAAATTTCTCTTCTTTTTTATCCCATTTTGCCATTTTTCAATTATTAAAATTGAAAAATAAGATAAACAAGGATTATGTTATAAACTGTAAACACCAAAATTAAGAAAAGATGAAAAATTTTTTTTTTCGAAATCACGTTTTTTTGGGTAAAACCATCCATAACTTTTAACTTGGTTTTCATATCGAAAATGACACTGGATTCGGAAATTTCATTAAATTTTGTGTAGACTATGCTTACTCGCAAATTCTCAAGACCCCATTTTCAGCAAAAGTATCAAAAATCAAAGACCATGCGAGGCTACACAGATAACATGTATTGTCAAAACGGTCAAAATATACTCGGCAAAAAAATTATCGCAACAAAAAAATTCATCGAAATTTCGTCGATTTTCAAATGCTTCTATCTTGGGCTAGATTTATCGTATCGACACGCTTTTTTTTAAATTTCTTGGAAATTTTGTCCTCTTGAAATCCATATAAATTAAGATAAGATTCGAGTTAATGTTGAGTTACCAGTAGTATTTGAGCGCGACACTAAAAATTACTGAAAAAAAAATGACTGTTTGAACGTGTACCAGTAACACAGTAATTTTTCTATCGAAATCTAACATACACCAGCGCAAAGTGCTCTTTTCAACGAGTAATTTAAAAAAAAAATGACCTCTCTACGATTTTTTTAACGCCCTGTAGGTCGATTTGAAGGTACGGTTTGTGTACGCAAAAAACCCAGAAAATCATCTTAATTTCAGCTAAACGGGGGATTTTACGAACTTTAAATGGTATCTTCAAAACGACCTACAGGGCGTTAAAAAAATCGTAGAGAGGTCCTTTTTTTTTAAATTACTCGTTGAAAAGAGCACTTTGCGATGGTGTAGGTTAGATTTCCATAGAAAAATTACTGTGATACTGGTACACGTTCAAACAGTCATTTTTTTCAGTAATTTTTAGTGTCGCGCTCAAATACTACTGGTAACTCAACATTAACTCGAACCTCATCTTAATTTATATAGATTTAAAGAAGACAAAATTTCCAAGAAATCAAATAAAAAGCGTGTCGATACGATAAATCTAGCCCAATATAGAAGCATTTGAAAATCGACGAAATTTCGATGAATTTTTTCGTTGCGATAATTTTGTTGCCGAGTGTATTTATTTTTGGGATTTTATAATCACTAAAGATGTACGCATTTATACATTTTAGAGAAAAATGGAACTAAACAAAAAAGAGTAGAAATACACTGTTTGAAATGAAAAAACGGATTTCCTTGTGAAATCGGCTTGGAAATCTATCTCATATGCCAAATTTCTCCACTGATCCGTCCTGGGGTCGCATCGATATCGTTTAATTCCCAACGGAAGTCCTCATAGGGTAGAGAAGATTCTTCATGGATCGAACGGATTCTACATAGTATGGTTTTTTATATGGAAAAAACTTTAAATAAAATAATTACTCTTGTCGATTTCTGTATTGTAAAACCTAAAGAGAAGCAGCAGATACGTCAGATAAGAAAGATCTAAGGACTACTGTCAAAAATTCTAATCTAACAGTTATTAATTCCAGTTTTTAAGATGATTATTCGAATATTGATTAGTTACACTCAATTTAAAACAAGATTTATTTGGGTGCTTAAGTTATAATGTAAGGTACAGGAACTGCTTGATTCAATCCATTGAAAGACTAAATATGGGATAAGATATCAACTCTAGCACCAACGTTTGGAGATAAATTTGCACAAAAATCAGTCGGGAAATTACTTTCGATTCTGCCTAGTTCAAATGAAGGGTTCTAACGCTCTAGGGAGTGCACACGCCGACATTTTTGTCTGATTAACGTAAAAATAAGCATTGAGCATATTGAAAAAAGAACTGCGAATATGAGGTTTAATGTGGTCCATCCATCCATTTGCGCTTCTCGACATAGATTGATGCCAATAATAGTAAGATTTGAATAATTTTTCATGTCAATGGCGCTTATTATTAAATATGTCTGTAAAAAAATAGAAAATCAATCTATAGAATATCGGTAGGATCAATATAACTTTAATTCAACGAACCTCATTTATAATTTTATATTCGTTTGTATTAGTAACTGGAAGTGCGTCGAGTGTCATAGGAAGCTGACTATGTTGGGTAATATTAAAAGCAAAAATTGAAGGCTCACATTTCAATTCAATGATGAGATTATTACATTGCTGCAAAACCTTCTTTAAAGCTGATTCTGATTGATTTTTCTTGTTGAAATCTGGCAAGATATTTCTCAATGGTGGTCTTGGTATCCTACTGAGAACATGATGTACACCAGATTTTTTCAATCTGGTGAAATAAGGCAGTGTAATTGTAATACTGCGAGCTTCATAGGTACTAACTTCATGCTGAATACTCGGTTTGTCGAAGTCATTGATAATAACTTTTATCGTCTTAGTACAATTCTCATTCAAGATCTCCGACTGATTAAAGTAATTTGTCCCTGAAAAACGTTTTATTATATAATTAAATAATGCGTATCTATAATCGATATAAATGAGTCTGTCTATTAAGCAATGTTTTCTAACTTATAAAAAAGAGATAGACCTAAAAGTGAAGCCAATCTATTCGGCCTCTGATTGGTCGACTGACTTTTGACTCTAGTGGAAACGTAGTAAAGTGACATCTACGGTCAAAATAGCAACTTTTTCGAAACTGACTGAAAAATGTACGCGCGCGAAGCGCGCCTGAAAGTTATAACCTCAAAATACGAATGAAAAAATTGACGCGCGCGAAGCGCGTCTTAAACGTCTAGTTATGTTATATATTTAGGTATGAAGGCCCTCTAATCACCATTGATTAAATGTTTAAAAATGTAAACTATATTTTGCATCGGTTGTGTACGTAAATGAACAAATAACCCATAATTCGCTTTTAGAAAAAGCATCAACCAAAAGTGTCGACAGTTATAAGCGTTCTGATTGGTTGAGAGAGTAGCGCTGCAGAAAGTATCAGTTTGTTTGGTGTAGATTGAGCTTTTTAATAAATTCCCCATAGGAGGCGTACAAAATCACTGTTAAAAATAATGACCTTCATTTCGGAGTATTGTTAAATGAGCCCCAAAAGAGGAAAATATGAACTTTTTCTAATTATGTTTTATATCAAAAAACTTCTCCTTTGTTGCGAAAAATATTTTTATCCTTGAAATTATTAGCAAAAACTGCTAATGAAAAAACAAAATTTAAGTTAAACAAATTGTTTATTTAATAAAGCAAACTATTAAAATAAGTTATACACACCTTTGTTGAATGTGTTATTTTTGCTCTCGAGCACGTTGGTCTGTAGGCTTTCATTATTGAACATACTCTTCCTCAGAGCTTGCAAAGTGCTGTTGTGTAAAGTATCCTGAGTATGATTCTTCATGTTCAAAATTTTACTGGAATCTTTCTCATAACCAAGAGGATGTAACATGGAAATCAAAAGGTGGATATAAATTTAACTGTGTTGAGATGTCTGCTCTTTACATCTAATACAATCATCAGAGCAGCATTTTTCGAGATCGATCAGCTGTTGCAACGAAAATGATGATGGTGTGACCTCTGCCGCCGTTAATGCCATGTGTATCATTAATGTTGACAGTAACCTTACAATTCTTTTGGCTAAAAAGAAGAGAAAAATGATCAATCCAGAACGTATAATAATTCTTGCTTATATTATAAAATAATTGGTAATTAATGATTATAATGTTAAGTTTCCAAGGCTTCATTTTTATTTTTATTGCACTGCGTGGCATAAGTCGCACATTCCGGCACCGCTGCCTTCGCATTCTGAAGTAAAATCGCGAGATCTTTCGATCTTGACCCTTAAAAAAACTCTAAACCTGGAGGCAAAAAAGATACAGCGTGTTTTAAGTTAAAGTCCATTTTTTAAGGTTATGAAGGCTGGTTTTTGCATTTTTGACCTCACCACTAAAAAGCTGAGGAAAAAACACATCAAAATCACTTACCCGTATTTTTTCTATATAGAATATGAAGTCCGTGCAGCGAGTCAAAAATTGCGTGATTTGGCTGTTTTGCGCGCTTCCGCACACCGCTGGGACATCTATCGCGATTCTCCCCATATTAATAAACACACAGATAAATCTCATGGCATCCTTGAGTTGAAAAAATCGACGCTGTTAAGGAAGAGTAGCACGTTTCTATACATTTTTAAATGTAAACGTGTTGGTCTTCCTTAACAGCATCAAAATATGAAAATCTCGTGAGATTTACTCATGTATACAGGGATATTTAACATTAAAAGTCGATTAATCTTAATTAATTAATTAATAATTAAAAAGAATTATTTAATTAATAATACAATTATATTTATTCATGTTCGAAGCTACCAAATCATCTAATGTTGACCGGTGTAGAATAACTATTTAAATTGTGTAGTTCTGTTAAAATAAAATGAATTGAAGGTAGATACTCTATGTGACATTTCCAAGATATCCATGTTTAGTTACAGTTTTGATCATATCGTTGTTTGTCACGTACTGAAATGAAAACTTATTAATCGTAGCTTACACCTATTTGAGGTAGGAAATGGAAGGAGGGAGAGCTTGCGTAGAAACCACCACCCCCAAGCCCAAGGACCACCTCGATAAAATTGACAAGCAAGGACATATCTTATTGCGTGCAAATAATTTGCGCAAATGTCTTAAAAATGATAAAAGGGGTTGGACAAAGGCGATAGGTTCGAACTTGGTTTTTTTAAAAACAATATAGAGGAGCATCTACAGTTAAAAGTTGAACAGAATTAATACTTTTAACTTGATGCTTTTCCAACATATAACCCGAAAATGAATCCTCTAATCTAAGAGCAAAACTTTCAGGAAAGAATTCGTATAAGTTGCTTCTGCCGCGACCGATTAAGCATTTTTTTGACACTCGAATTTGTTAAAGTGTTTCTCGCGTCGAGGTGGTAATGTATACACTTGCCACTTGTGTAACTCGAAATTACTACGTGTGTAAATATCTATCGATGAATATATTTTTCTCAAAAATTTTTTATTGTATTTGACATTCATGACGTTTAAGACGGTGATCTCTTTATTATCTTAAATTTCCTAAAGTTAACATTGTAAACTTTGTTAACAATGCAGCAAAAAAAAAGGAACATTACGACAGTTAGAAATCCAAGGTTTGAAATTGAACAAAATGCTTTTGAGAGAGAATGAAAAGTCCCATTATAAAAAGAAATGAAAAAATCGATTTTTAAACATCATGTGCTGAATTTTTTGTTTCCAATTTTGCTTGCAATTTCCAATTTCGTGAGAAAAAGAAGTATTTATATTTTTGACGGCCTGGTCTTGGTCAGACAGAAAAGCTGTGGCAATGTATTTCACCTACATAAATTTTTAAAAAAAGTTTGATGTACTCCGTGGTCGGAATATTGACATAATAAAGATTTATTTATTGACCCATGTTGCTGTGGTATAGTGATAATAAAATAGGACTGTAGTTGATTGTGATTAATATTATAATCTATATAATAATGATTTATTATAATAATAATCGATGGTTAACAAGGGTCATTGGTCGCTACAGATTACACACACAAACATATTTATTCTCATACTGCTTGTGTCCTATCTGCTTGTAATCGTTGACTGCCTACGACGTCGCTTGCCTGGTGACATTGTTGGCTGCCTGCGATACCTTTTGTCTGGTTCAAGTATCGATGAAGACTGGATCGCGCAGATGCACTTACTTTTACCAGTTACAATGAATTATTTGCACATTAAATAAATCACAAAATATTTCAAGTCTCATTGCTGACTATCTGCTTGAGCAGAAGTACAGGGTTGGACAACATTTATCGTTGAAAGACTATGAAAGTTTAATCAAATTTTCGAAAGATTCCAAATTTAAGAGTATACACTACGTCTACGCAGTGATAAATTTTGAATGACTTTACGCCTTATAAGAAATTAGAAATAACAGAGCCAAAAATCCTTTGTTACCGAAGGTTTTATACACCTCAAATTTACCCCGGTCCAGGCGGCTGCCGCGTACATCGCAAGGTCGATATGAGTCAATGATTGTCACATGTCTAGTACGTGCGTATTTACTAACGGACAGCGTGTGGCTCTTTTTCCGAAATTAATAAAGTCGCGGATGTTCATTCATATTCGCGGAAGCCCGTGAAAATTTCTCCGCCGAGAAAATCCTTGAGGAGCACAAAATTACCTTAAGCAAAAAATTGATTAATATATTATTATTATAAATAAGTGATTTTAACTTTTGTATAAAACTCATTTCAGCGTACTGTGCGCGTTCTCTTGTTTCTTATCCCATTTTACGATTTTTCAATATTTAAAATAGAAGAATAAAATAAAAGAAGATCATGTTATAAATTGTAAAAATACGCAATGGGTCGGATTTTCGCCTCAGCGATCTCTCGAGAAAACCAATAAAATTTAGTCTTAAGCCGTCAAAAGGTTAATATTCCACTTTCTCAACTTACTATACAACACTCATATTTGCATGTCACTGAACAATAGCAAGCTCCTGAACGACCAATCACAACACTTATAAACTGTTCACGCTATACATCTCAGCACTCTTATTGGATAAGATACTATTTTGATAAACTGCTGATATTAATTTAACATCTGTCCTTTTTATCATAAAATAATTGTTCAACAAGACATCCTGCATTTTCTGACGTGACTCAATGCCTCAATACATTATTTTTGTTGTCATTTCATAGCGGTCGTTCAAAGTTATAGGGCGCACGCATCTATCAAAGTTCAATGGCAAATTTGAACTTGAGAGAAATTCTCAAATCAATTACAGCCCCGGTAGCCACCACGGATACACCATGATCAGACTCTCGTAATATTTAGAGGATTAACGTTTCTGGGGTTTCGAAATTGCCACTTGATCTTCGCATCCTACCAGTTGAAAGGGTGTCGAAGACATCCCTCCGCATCATACTTTATTCGGCTTTCCACCACTCTCTCACTACTGTCTCAAATTTTATTAAAATTTTTAAAATCGTCTACAAACCTGTTTATTTTTTAATAAATACGTGCACAGGAGCTTTCTTTTACAAGGAATATGATTTATAAATATGAATTAAGGTAAAGTGGGGGAAAACGCCACCTCGGAGAAGATGCCACTTTGCTATATATCGTAATAAGAAAGAAAATTTAGATAAGTAATCTATTGGAATTTGCGCTATGATAATCCGATTACATTAACACGAAATGCTAATATTTCGTTGCTATTATCAGTTGATTTTCAAGCGTCGAAGAAAATGGTTTTCCTCGTGACGAATACTTTGTTAAGTTCAATGTGAAAATATTCGTTCAGTTTTCAATGAAATGCTTAAGTGGAAAATGTTAATGATAAATGTTACCTTCGAGATTATTTTTTTTTTGCAGCTGCATAAACCAAAGTCGTCAACTTTTTTATTAATGACGTTATAAAAAAAATAGGCATTTAGGGAAAGATGCCACAAAAAAATTTTTTTTTCCGTAAAATAAATTTTTTAATACAAAACAGTGTGATTGAGTAACTAACTCATTGACTTCAAAGTGTTTAATATTCATATTTTATTCATTAATGTGCATTAAAAAAGGGGTTTTTCATTGTATTCAGATTATTGGCATATTGCCCCAATCGCGGTAGCATCTTCCTGCATGCTGGGCGAAAACGCCACTTTTGAATCAAGGTGAAAGGTCTAAAATTTTTTTCTATTCAGGGCGTTACAAACTCCGTAGTCAGAATTATAACAAGAAACCTTCTATTTATTTATGTTGCTTGTTGCGTAGGGGTAGGGTAAAAGGAAGTATAATGTCAAAGAGATATAATAATTAATAAAGAGATATAATAATAATTTTTATTGGAATCGCCGAAGATGATGGTGTGGCACACACACGAACACAGTACAATTGATTTACACAGTTATGAAGCTACTCGAATCATATGCATACAATGCATTTACAAATATAAACGATATTTTATAAACTTTGATTATTGAGTTGAGTGATTACAAATCTCGACACGCAGAGTGCGATTTCGTAGATAAGAAGGAGCTGCTGAGACTCTTTTCTCGTAGCTTACATAAACCTAAATTTGCCCCCGCCTTAGCGGTTGCAGCGTATGTAGTCGGCTCGATATGTGCCAATAATTCACACATATCTTGCATGCACGTGTACATTACAAAACCCCGGGTCTTCCCGAAATCTTAGGAGTCGTGGTCACCGCAGTTTTATAGTTTTTTTCCGATATTCATTCATCTCGCGGTAGCGCGTGTACATTTCTTTGTCGTGCGAATTGTATTTTTGCAAGAGTTCTTGCAAGCTTTTAATTAACAGAGGCCTAAGAAATGGCTGCGCGTGGCCGAAATGATGTTACTTTTTACCAGTCTTGTGTGTCATCGAAATTATGCATAGAAGATACGCGAGATACATTAAATTGTAATACATGTGTAGCTGCTTCTCACAGTTTTATTGGTTTCTGTTATAATTATTTTTTGTAGTAAAAGGTTGCATCACAGGCTGTAACAAGGGCACCAAAGAGTTTCACGAGTGAAGATTACAACTTAACATTCCTTTTTCCCGTTTGGTTTTTCGAAATCCATAATAATAATTTATTTATTTATTTATTTATTTATTATTATTATTTTTAACTATTTGTTGAATCTATTTTTTATTAAAATGATCACTGAATAAACAGTAAAAAATTGAGACTAAAAGACATCATCAAATTTTTATATGGTCTCAATAAGAGATGATACATCTTTCAATACAGAAAATATTCTCAATTCAGCTGTTAAATTACCGTTTAAGTTTAGTTACACTTGACTTATCTTGTATGCGATTCCGCTGCAACAATACGAGATTCCTTTCCAGCACTATTTGTGATCAAATTTATGCCAGATTAAATTTTTATGAGATCGAAGTAAATCTGCTACAACGTGCTATAGTCAAGTTGAAAACATCTCTTTTTGTCAAATTGCTGCTTTCACTGAGCGAGTGTGCCCGGCTGGTAGTAAATGTGCGTGCTCCTCGATTCCTCTGTACAAGCTACGAACGACACGTTCTCGCATATGAACAATTCTTTAAAAAGACGCTTTTTTGGAGGTAGATTGGCGGCAAAAATTTTTTTTTCACTCTACGTGGATACAGACCCGCGGGAAATGGAACGGCTCGTCGAGCATCCGTACGCGGGATCATCACGGGAGCTCGTCGAAGCAAGGTATTCGCGAGTTGTATTGTGCAACACGGATTAGCGACTATCTTCTCGTGTGTCACGAGCTTGCAGGCTCTTGGTCGAGGCAGTTCCCGTCACGGGTAAAATTCACTTATGCCTTATTTATAGTTATAATTGAATTTAACGAGACGAAAACAGAAATTAATTCTATTTAAAGAATATAACGAGCCCTTAGTTTTTGTGTTGAAGGCTTTTTTACTCGTGATATTGGTGTAGATCTGCGCTGTGTTTGATGGCATGTGCCTGTGCACAGCAGAAGGCTGTGCTTGCGATGTAGTGTATACGTTTTTCGGCGTAGCGTAACGCTGTTGTGTACGTGTACGGCAAAACGCCGGGCTGGGGATGCTCTGAGGCCATGCACGACATAAACAAAACAACACGAGCACAGCTATTGTCGATCCGCGATTAAAATTTTTCCCGTAACGAAATTACGCGCGCAGCACTACGCTTTTCGACACTCTTTCTCTGTAAGTAATGTTGCGAGTGACGAAATGTTAATCATTCGAGGTTATTTCTATAACACTTTAAATATTACATAATATGATAAATATTTTTTTCGTTCTATTGCAATTGCGCTTCTAATTTCTGATTTCGTACGTAAAAAGAAGTATTTAAAACTTTGTCCTCTTGAGCGTGGTAACATTTTTTTCTTCATCCCATGCTCGAAAGTACGTACTTTCATCTTCGAATTCGGGGACGAAAGTAATACTTTTGCTCCCCGTCAATATCGCGCGAAAGTTATTATCTCCATGACTACGGCAACCAACATTTCAATTATCGTTTGGTTTCGACGATGCAATAGATGAATTATATTCACTTTGTTTATGACGTACATATGCCAAATTGGATAAATATTAAAAGACTAACAATTCTATGAAGTATCAAAATTGAATAGCCATAATTTGACGTACACATTTCATTACATTCAATTCCAATCCGAAATTTAAATCGTTAAAGATGGTAGTTGCAATAAAAAATGAGATCTAAGAGAACAAAGACAGTCAAAATATGTTAATTTTTATAATATATTTTGAAAAATTCTTTCAACTTTAAACGTTATTCTAGGTCACTCAAGTTTCTACTTGTCTACCTCAGATTGAGTGAATTACTTAATTGATATGGTACTAATTCATGCTTATACTTTACGGGATCGTTTGTATTTTATTAACGCCATAGTTATCTATGATTTACAATTGTTTATTAATAATATTAGTTATGTACTAATAAACATTATTATTGATGATATTTGTTGCAAAGCCCGCCGTCGACCAGCAGCCCTCGCTGCGCTCGGGCCGCAAATGTCGGCGGGCTTTGCCATGTAAGCGTAAATTCATGGATACAATTTTTTTTAATAAAATATTTCTTAACTATGTTAAGCAAACGTACTTTCGAGCGGGGATAAAGAAAAATCGTATACGCGACTCGGGACAAAAGTCAAACGCCTGTCTCTGCGAGCTTGCACCCTTATAAAAATTTCCTATAGGATCTCGCGAAATTCCTACAGGAGTCCTATAGGATTCCAATAGGAATTTCGCGGGATCCTATTGGAAATTTTTATAAGGGCACCCTCGGCTTCGCCTCGGGTGCATAACCTCGCAGGGACGGAAGTTCGACTTTCGTCCCTTGTCACGTAATATACTATTTTACAGAAAAATTATGACGATATATTTCCCGTACGTCGTTCACTGGATACGAAAAGTCAATTTATATAGCAAATTCGAGTCACCAGTCCCTTCACTTGTTTCTGCATGATTTTCATTGCTACTGTTTTAATGCGAGCGATTTGATTTAATATTAAAAGAATGTTAACTTTTTATAATTCATGCCAATGTATAATTTTCACTCTAACCGAAAATAATTTTTTATGTAATGTATAATTAATATTTAGACTTATCCACTGGAAAGTGTAGCAAATCGAGTAGACCAACGCTCCAACTCTACTATAAGAATGCCAACTATTAAAAAACCCCCGCTGCACTCAGGCCCTAAACTACAACGTGGCAAAAAGTGTTACTTATGGTACTTGTGTTACAGCCTGTGATGCATCCTTTAACTATAAAAAATAATTATAAAACAAACCAATAAAACTGTAAGAAGCAGCTGGCGAGCAGCTACACATGTATTACAATTTAATGTATCTCGCGCATCTTCTATGCATAATTTCGATGACATACACGACAGGTAAAAAGTAAGGACTAAATTCAATTTTTACACCCGTGCCACGAAAGGAACATTTCACAGCCACTAACCTAAACGGAAAATTGCTATTTCGGGACCATTGGATATGAAAAATAGCATACTGGCCTATACCAAGAAAAAACAGCCCCAGTGCACATATCTAACTGCGTTGACTGAAAATTTACACCTAGGGCAGTAATATATTATTAATTTTTTGTTACGTATCACGTCATGATTGTGATTCACACTGAATATCTCCCTCGCAATGCAGACGGAGTAATGATTTCGTCGTAATAAATCACGATGCGGGTTAAACCGATAACAACTGCGATTTTAGAATACGTCAAAGTATTAATTTTTCATGATGGTCAAAGATGCGCAATTTATGAAATTTAGAGATAAAAAAAACTTTTGACAAAAAAGATATAGCAGATACTTCGAACAAAAAAGATCGAAGAACTCAAGACTAGATTTAACATTTAATTGTTTATTTTTTTAGTTATTGAGATCATTATAGTTTGTTTCTATTTGGAAAACTCATTTCACTCTCTGCACACAGAATTTTAAGAATGGTCGAGGTACATAAGATATTGGACGAAGTAACTGATTATAGGGTCTGCTACATTTTAATTTCTAGTTCATTCTAGACGCGTTTAACGTGCGTTGATTTCAATTCCAATTTACAAGTAAAAGATTTACAATTTATTTTAAAGTATTTCAACGGGGAGTTCAACTGACGATCGCGAGCGCTGATTTCTTCGCACGAACACTATAAAATGAATTATTAGCCAGATCGACAAAAAAAATCCGAGTATAATAATTATGATGTTGTACGATTTCCATGTATCCAATGACCTAACTTGACAATCACTTACATGTACGTTAGCTAAATCCCAGTCATTTTCATCTACTTTACTCTTTCTGCATACTATTTTGCATAACTGTAAAAATGAAACACAAAATAAATCAATGCTTAGAATATCGATAAAATCAATATAATTTAAATTCAATTAACCTGTAACGACTCATTCATAGTTTTATATTTTTTTGTATTTGCTGAATACGAAGCTAAAATTGCATCGGGCGTCTTAGGAAAGTTCTTATTTTGTATTAACGTGAATATAAGAAGTGAAAGTTCGCATTTCCATTCAACGATGTAGTTATTATCTTGTTTTATAATCTTAAAAGTTGATTTTGATTCATTGCTGTTGCCGTAATGTGACAAACTGCTCATAAACAGTGGTTTCGATTTATAATTGAGATCATTACTTATGCCATCACTTTTTTCCGATCTTCTGTTGAAATAAGTTGGACTAATTGAAACGGTGTAAGATTCATAGATACTATTTTCCTGCTGTACATTTTGTCTATCAGCTTGTATAGACTTTACAAACTCCTTGTAGGTTCCCATGATTTTTGACTGATTGGAGTAAGTTATCGCTATAAAACATTTTCCATATTTAAATAGTGCGTATATAAGATTGTCTATTCAGCATCAGTCGTACACGCTAATCACCAAATACATGATTGTGTTTGCATACGGAACAGATGGTAAATGAACATTCTGTTAAATGTTTTCGAAACATGAACAGAAGCTAAAATTTTGATGAAATTTTGATTATCATTTGATTTTTTATGAATGACTTTCAAGACATTTTCAAGAAATACATGAGTAATTCTTCAATACTTTTAAAATAAAAGCTGTAAGGAAATCAATACAACAATTTTGACACTGACAGTAATGGATTTTTTTTCTTTGAAAATATGAACCAAAAATAGTGACGATACTTTTTTCGTTGGTAGTCTTTCTTGGCATTTCCATTTTTTAATTTTTCACGTGTCAGTAAAGGGAATTTACCATATGCAAATTTTTAGTCTGAAACATATGGTGTACTGATAAAACTGGCTGATTTTCAAAGAAATCTAATGGTGAAAAAAATTTTTGTGATGCCAGGCGAGTCCCTAAATTTTTAAAAAATTTTTAGATTAACTATTATTCTTTTTCAAATGATTCGAAAATGTCTGGTATAGCTTAGAGTGACTCGAGGAAAAAAGTGCAAGAGATATTTTTTAGTGGATATTGTTCAAATGAAGTATACAATTAAGGGGAAATCTATGTTTTTTGCAGTCCTTTTACATTAGAAAACATGTCTTTATTATCTTTTATTAACCCATTAACGCCCAAAGTAACGAAATTTTTCATTCGCAATCGACGCGATTTTTTCCCATGAATTGGCCCTTGAAAAGACTTTGCTTTTATCGTATCGATTCCAAAATTTATACAGCACATCTTCGGGTCACTAGAAAAGCATCATAAAAATTTAAACGCAATCGGTTGAACGGTTATTGAGATATCTTGTTTACAAGGCCGTTTGTTTTAACAATAGTAGGACTTCGCTTCGCTCAGCTGAATAATCAAAAACCAACAGATTTTGAGAAATTGTTTATTTTGAAATAAGCTAATTATTTTAAATTGATAAAGTGTTTAAATTTTCACGTGTACCTAAACGCGGTGAAGATCGAAAATTATCATCAAAACATGCACACGTACCTTCGTTAATTGTGTTATTTCGGCTGCTGAAGACCTTGATTGCTAAGCTTTCATTATAAAAATAACCCGTTAACACCATATATGGCATTAATGTCGACAGTAACCGTAGGATTATCATTGCTGAAAAATAAAATAGAAAAATGATCAATCTAGAATTAAAGCGTATGATTTTTTTTCAGGAAGTGATACTGTATTTTAGAGGACATTTTGTCGTTATTTCGATTTCTTTCATGGTACCGGATCAAGTGATAGCAACTATTTCTTCGATTATAAATATAAAAGTTGTTATTTCGTAAAGCTAACTATCGAAATTTAGGAGATAGTAGCTGGTATTCTGAGAAAGCTTTTGAAATGTTTTTAGAAATACAAGTCCCAATCGGACTCGATTAGACTTTAAGTTTTGTTTCTTTCTATCTCACAAGCCTCTAAAAAGCTCAAATCAATTTGGATTATTGCTTTTCTGAAAAATTTGATAGTTCCAACAAAAAAGCTCTCATCCACTTTTTTAGTTTAAGTCACTCCATACTATAGCTAGAAACTATTTTTACATTCGTGATAATCTCAACTTTGTGACTCTGTAAAAGGGTGATAGACAGTCTAAAAAATTCTATCAAAATTCTGGAACTTTTCACGCAATATTTCCATCATGTTCGGTATACAAAAAATTTGTTGATCGGTTGAGTTGAGAGAGAATTGTCTACATGAGCAATTCTTTAAAAAAAAAATGCATTTTCGAAGGTAGATTCGTGGCAACATTTTTTTTACCCTACGCGCATACGGGTCCCCGGGAAATATTTGTGGGGGTCCCAGAAACATTTAATCTTTTGAGACCCGAGTACATTTACTTTCTGATCTACTGGGAATCCCCCAGAATGAATGTAAGCAAAACTAACTTATGTTTCTTATAGTATAGAACAAGACCTTTAAAAATCACTAAATATGGATACATCTAATATGATTTAAATCGTTGTTTTAAGCAAAATAAAAGTTGGAAAAAAGCAATCACTTGATTAATCGTTTTGAATCGGCACAATTTATAGCTAAATAATGAAAATTTGTCATTATTACCGTCAGTTATTAGAAAATTTTTTTAGATATTGTTATATTGATTGGTTTTGAGAAAAATTAGTTCATTTTTTCAATTCATAACCAATAATTTCAATTCATAAATTGAAAAATTCAAATTCAATTCATTTGCGCGTTTCAACAAAAATAAGCATTGCAATCGATATTTGTATGTGCCATTATTGTTTTTCGAGTGAAATATCACCGAATCAATGTAAAAAAATGTTCTAGGTGCCGGTCAGAAGAGGTTAAAAACGTAGGAACAATTAACGTAAAATTTAAATACAATACTTTTGAAGGTATACGAATTTAAATAAAATTAAAAAAATTCATCGAAAAATTAGTCGAAAAATAGTGTAGCCCTTCCCCCTTAAACATGCTGAGCTAAATATCTCGAAAAACTCGTTATAGAGAAAGGGAATTTTATGGTTTATTTTTGATTTTTCTTGGTGGAAATATAATTTATGGGAAAATCTACCTGCACCATGAGAAAGCTAAGAAAATTTCCTATCGAAACCATATCTTCATTTATTTTTTCAATTGAATTACGAGCAAGTTTCGATTTTAGCGAGTCACGCAACGCTGAAAACAGCGCGAAAAATTTAAAACTAAATTCCGGAATTGCTCATATATTTTTTAGGAATCAAAATTGGAACAATTGGAGAAGGCCAGAATATGTAAGTATATAAGTTTTTTTCAATTAGTAATATATGATGAAGAAGATGACATCGTCGCTCCAGCGCAGGAAGGTATCACTTCCAATACACCAGCATAAGCGCGCAGAGGCAAAAAAGTAGCTTATTCGAACGCGGCACCAAAACAGTACCTTGTTCAAACGCAGTAGCAAGAAAGTTTTGGCTCGCTGAATTTAGGTTGGCCACGCAGTCGTAATTGATAAAATTTTATTTCAACATTTAACATTCAACATTCAATTCAAAGTTAAGTAAAGACGACCACTTCTAGCTTCCTCTCAGAACTTACAAAATTCTCCATGAGTGGCAAATTGAGCCGATGTCATGGTGAGATTCATTTGTTTGCTCGCATTATAAACAGATGAAAATCTTTACACTAGCTCACTTGTTTTTTTCTCTTTTTTTCTCAAATACAGAACAGAGTTTTATTATACACATAACACAGCTGCGTTACCAACCTTAATTCAGCGAGTCAAAACTTTATTGCCACTGCGTTTGAACAAGGTACTGTTTTGGTGCCGCGCTCGAATAAGCTACCTTTTTGTCTCTGCGCGCGAGTAAGTATCCTTTATGCTGCAGGGGTGACAACATGCAAGTATATTTACTCATGTTTAATGTGGTTGGGTGATGAATCGAAAATGAATAGATCGTTTTGAATATTTAAGGGGTTGTTCTTTGTGACTTTCTTGATATTTCTCCAAAATTTCAGCCCCGGTAAACGAATTAACTTTCGAGAATGATTAATGCTAAAGTCGCGTTTTTAACATGGGCTCTTAAGGGCGTACGGACAGAAATCGCATTTAATCAACTGTATCATGGTTATCTACTTACAAATAAGAAAAAAAAATATACCAGTGGATAGCATGAATTCTCACTTTTCTATTGATATGATTTAATATGCCCCTTAACAAACTTATTAAAGAGATATTTAATGTTGAAAATGAATTTTGTCGTGATTTCGCCCAAACCAGTGCTTCGTGTGCTTGTAAATACCAACTTACATGCGCTAAATCTATATTATTCTATCGATCTATCTATACAATTATTATTATCATCGACCCTGAATGTTCGACTGTTGATGTACGTAGAGAAGAAAATAGAATTACCGGTGCCAATGACAACTATCTTCATTTTAAATGCAGATGAGAAGATCCTATGGTTTTTTTTTCAAACTAGGGCGTAGAAAATCTTTTTAGTAATTGCGACAAGAAAAGTCTCTTTTTTGAAAATGTGACGAAAATAATCAGTACTTCGATTCGTTAAGCAAATTTTATGAGAAACTCTTTTGATAATCAGATCAAAAAATATAGGTATTTTCATCAGAAAACTCTATTTTACTGTAGTTTCCAAAAATAAATTCTCTTTGTTGGATAATAACAAAAAAAAAATTTTTCCCGCCGATAAAACAAAAGGTTTTTTCCCACGATTTTCGATAGACTATTTTCATAAGCACTATCCATGGACTGATGAATGAACTAATATGTGAAAATTTTTAGTATTCTAACGATTCAAACTAATAAATAGTTAATAATATACACTGATGGATCTATTAGATATAGGCAAAATTAAAACAGTCAAATGGCTCTTCCGTAGTATCAGAACCACCGTAAGTTGGGCGTATGCACAGACGTGACTATCTAAGTCGGCGTGCGTCGCTTGACTGTGGAGGGTCGCTTGAATGAGAGCTTGTGCACTGCAAGCAGCGCGCAGCTGGCCGCAATTCCTTTGGTATAGAGGCTCGTGCTTTATGGGTTGTAGCGCCATACTTCGTATGACGTTACAATTACGTACTCAACCCCGCGAATTTATACAATTTGAACAGAAGAAAGAAGCGCAATACAAGGAGACACGAATAGACGACACACGCCAAGCCAAGCATATAGCAGCCGATAATGATACACAATCGATAATTCGCGGCCTTAAGGATGCACACGCAGTCCTTCTTAATGTGCGATAAGAGTTACTTCTATTGTTACCGCCGCAGAGTGCAGACATGTAAGCACAATAGAAAACCGAGCTATAGCGATTGGGTGTGTGCGTGTATTGGACACCAAGATGAGGGGTCGAAGCGGTCCGAATTACCACGAAGAAGACGAGATGTCCCGAACAACTTGTGCACGAAGAAATAAGACAGTAATGTAGTCATAAGATAATTGTTAAATTCTAAGACTAAATTATTATTATTATTTTCAACTATTTATTTTATCTATTTTTTATTAAAATGCTTTATAACTTGTGGCGAATGTACGTGATCAGTGAATGAGAAGGAAAAATTGAGACCCAAGGGTATCATCGAATCTTGATGTGTGATGTGTGATCAAATATGTCCGAGGTTAAATTTTTATGAAATCGATGTGCGTCTACTATACGATTCATCTGTACAGGCTACGAACGATGCATTCCCGCAAGCAAGAGGGAGGACTACCTAAGCGCACGACGGAGTTGAATAATTGCGTGATTTATAATGATATCGCAAGATATTATTTTATCCGGATGATTCCACTTGTTGTTTAGTCGAGACTTCAGTTTCGTGCCGAAGTTCCGTGGTTAAATGTTTTGGCGCCTTCGGTGAGATGTAGAGTCAAGGAATCATTTACGATTGGGCTTTAGCGGTGCATTTGAGCGGTCTAAGGTCAACTACACGAATCGGTCGTCAGTTCTTGCTGGGATCATCGTTTATCGTCGAAAAAGCTGAGTATTCAATATATGTTACATCTGTAGCGAGACAACCGAACGCCGCCGCGCCAACATCGATCGCTTAGCAACGGCAGATTATAAATATATTCTGATTGTATTCGCGATCAGAGAGTCTCGAGCTTCCATACAATGAACACATAATAAAGTTAATTGTTAAATAGAAATAAAGTATTAATTCTATACATCGCTGACAATAACAATATACGAACGCATAAGACAATTTAACCATAATTTCGTTCTTTTATTTCGTTCTTTTTCAATATTCGTTTAACGTGGCTTTCTTTCTTTGCATTTCTCTGTTTTGTTTACCGAGATCATGGCCGGTCCTACGATTTCGCGTAAACGTACTACATTAAAATCAAAGCTTAGAAATTTAAAAAATCTTGTCGCTAACGCAAAAAGTGATGGAGTAAATGCGGGCTTACAGCTTGAGCAAGTAAGCGAATTGTTTAGAAAATATGAATTGCTTAATGAAGAATTAACGGGCCAAGAAGATATCGACGCTGAAGCTGCGCATGCTCAACTAATAGAAAATGAATATTATGATTTGGCGTCTAAAATTAAAGTCCTGAATGCGTCATCGACTCGTAGTGATAATAGAAATCAAAAAAAAANGTACTCTAAACTTTTGAAAACGAAAATAATAATATAAAAAAAAAAAAAAAAAAAAATTGTCTCGATGCGATTTAAATAGATAAAGATAGAAGCAAATAAAAATTGTCAAAATTTTATCGCGGAGTATAGTTATTGCCAAAAGTCATTACATTTCGAGATTAAAAAATATGTCGTTTTTTATAATATCATTTAGAAAAAATTTTGCGTCGTTTTTTATCGCCACGTTTATTTAATAATTGCGTTTTTTAGTAGTAAATGCTATTTTTGAAACTCGGCTTAATGTATTAATAATTAATATTAATTAATTATTAATTATTAATATTATTAATATATTAATATTAATTTTTCTAAAACGAGTGAAAACGTTTAATTCTTAATAGCATATGTATCACGTTGGTACCTAAAAAATCTACTTTACCGATCGCCTCGAACCCATACAAGTGTAGGATAGGATATGTATTTTCTCTTCTGCTCGCGTGCACAGTGCGCTTCACGTCGCGTGGGTGCGTAAGCAGAGACGCTGTGCTAGACTCTTATCTCCGATGAAACTCCGAGTTTGAGAGATTGTAAACATTGCAATTTCCATCATGGAGAACTACGATCTGGTGAGGATAATCGGCGAGGGATCCTTCGGGCAGGTGTACATGGCCATCAGGAAGGACAACGGCACACCTGTGGCATACAAGATCACTCGTAAAGTAAGTGAAAATTCGATATAACTTCATTTTTGTTTCTTCAATCTGCAAATTTTTTCTGATAACTAACTCTACAGTCTGGATGAGCATTTGTGATTTTGTACGGAGCACCAAGGAACAAATACGAAACGATCGACACATTATGTAAACAATTCGATATTAACTGTCAACGCAGAGACTCTCGTGGTGGGGGCGTTGTGTTTCTGTCTCTGTCTATCTCTCACGAAATATTGTCGCTTCGCATCCGATACGTACGATCGCTATGAGTTTTGAACACGTGCATAATATACAGAATATTTTGGCAATGAAAATGATCCTACGTATTTTTCAAGCTAATCATTTTTTCTCTTGAATTGCAAATTGACAGAAAGGCCGCACGGAAAAGGAACTCACGTGCCTTCGAAGGGAGTGCGAAATTCATCGCAGCATGCATCACCCGAACATCATACAAATGTTTGATTCCTTCGAGACAGACAAACAGGTAAACGATCAAAGCGTAAAAAATGTTTATGAAATTGCACTAAATAAACATTAACTAATTACAGATGGTCATAGTTACGGAGTACGTGGAGCGGGAGCTGTACGTCATCCTCAAGACCAACGGACGTCTCTCGGAGGTGTACTCGCAAGCCATAGCCGGCGACATGGTCTCGGCCCTGAATTATCTTCACTCGAATCGAATCGTTCATAGGCAAGTAAAAGAAAATTCACAAATCTAATTATCACGGCTGCCGTTTATAATTATTTCATTGACCCCCGCAGAGACATGAAGCCTCAGAACGTCCTGATGAGCATCGACGGCGTGGCGAAGCTCTGCGATTTCGGCTTCGCGCGCATGATGAACGTCGACACGCACGTACTGACCTCGGTCAAGGGCACTCCGCTCTACATGGCCCCAGAGCTCATCGACGAACTCCCCTACGACCATACCGTAGATATATGGTAATTATCGTTCGTCGAATTCTATCGGTATATGTATTTTCAAAGACAAGAACTGAAAATAATGTTAATTGCTACTTTTTTACAGGTCTCTGGGCTGTATAGTTTACGAGCTAGTCTGCGGAGCTCCGCCCTTTCAAACGACGTCGATGCGTAAACTGGTTCACCTGATCAAGCACGAGGACATCAAGTGGCCGGAAAACGTCAGTCCTCAGTGTCGAAGTTTTCTGCAGGTGAGCAGATTGACTGTGGTAATTTCTTCATCGGATTGCCACTTTTCTGGGTTAAAGAATAAAAAATTATGACCATTTAAAATGTTTTACATTCAACTTACCATTAATTGGTTCGTTGTTTGGTGACTTTCCTATTACATTTGCGTTGAAAATATTGAGCGCATTTCAAGAGACCTGAAAATGACTATTAGTTTGTTTCGAAAAATTTGGAACAGTTTTCAATCACATTAAATACGATACTGCCATTTTAAACTTTCACTACTAGATGGCGAGTACCTCTATGTGTAAATCTGCAAGTGGCAATGTCAAAATATTGCTATAAGGAAAGGGAGAACCGACCAATTCCATTTTTCGTGTTTTCGACAAAACCGTGTTTGAAGTTGCGTATGAGTGCGTAGCTAACGAACGACTATAACTCTGTATTCGTGATATTTTAACTTACTATGATGTATCTTTCAGCTCATGTAACTATCAAATTGATAAAGTAGATGCGAAGCGAAAAAAGTGGATTTGCCGGTTTGACCGGGAAACGTCTTGCGGCCAAGTCCACATGCTCAATTTCTAAGACGCTGTATAACCATCAAAACTCACCTGAAAAAAAACTA
The DNA here is from genome assembly GCF_000599845.2 of Trichogramma pretiosum. Taxonomy (NCBI): domain Eukaryota; kingdom Metazoa; phylum Arthropoda; class Insecta; order Hymenoptera; family Trichogrammatidae; genus Trichogramma; species Trichogramma pretiosum. The sequence continues at coordinate 77,150 of NW_019641606.1, read as the reverse complement.
ACTAGTGGATTCCATAGGAATTTTCCTCAGATTTCTGATGGCAATATCAGATTTTCCGAAATTTTCCATTTTCACCAAGGAAATCGCCGTCAAATACTCAATATCTCGAACATCGCACATTTCTGCTGCGTCAAGTGCCCTAACGGTCGCAGTGCTCTGGCAGCATCCGATGACGCGAGAATTGTACATACAACGTTTTAATATCATATTGCATCATTTTTAAACCAAAGTTGATTCGATATCGCGTTGAGAATTTCGTTGAGACGGACTTGGTCGGTTTGGCCGGTCACTGTTTGTTTCGAAACTATATCGAAGCATTTATAACATTAATTTAATACACTTCGTGAAATATATTGTCGAGAAAATGAGTAAAAAAATGGTTGTAGTTGAGAGGAGAAAGAAAAATTAAAAATTATTTAAGAACACTCTACTCTACATATTATCGTAAAGATATAGCTACTATAATGCTGTGAGATCTTTCTGACCAGGGTCTCTTGCGAAAAAATCCCATGGAAAGATTTTCCTGGCCTCAACTGCTGAGCCACTCGTTCGTGAAAAATTGGATTTTTTCCGCGACCAGTCACTACACGCCGGAATCACCGACGATGCCTCTCCCGACGACCAGTTCCGCTAAAAGTAAACCACAAAACGTTCAGAACTCGCTCGTGAGATCCAACAATCAGACCAAGTTAGTTGACGATAAAATTTATTCCTCGTGTTAAAATTACAATAAAAACACATTGCTCTATATTTAAATATTTTTAGCTTTGAACCATCGTATCTACGAAAGATGCTCGAGAAGCAAATAAAGAAACTGCAGTCGCAGGTTCTGAGGCGCAGCGAGACCAACAGCGGCTCCGAGGCTGAAAATATCGCCAACTGTGACCAGGTTCTGCAAAATTTGAGCATCCGCATCTCAAGACACCTCAGCAGCCTACCGCAAAACCAGTCGGATCAACGCGACGAACACATCATGCTACCGATCTCCGTGAGTGAAATTCATATTCCACATCTTCGAAAAGAAGATTTCGTTAATCTCATAATGTGCAGACAATACGTTTCGCAGAAAGGAAAACTACATCAGCAGCAGCAGCAGCAGCAGCAGCACGACGCCAATTGCATGGACGGTGCCGTAGCCAGCTCGATCGGCCCGCAGCTGGCCAAGGATCGATCGCTCGACGCGCCGCCGCAGAACAACACGCGCGACCTCGCGGAGCGTCTCGCTCGACTCGGCGCCGACTGGGCGCCCCGCGACATCGTCCAGCCGATCGAGAACCAGGAGTGGGCCGTCTTCCTGCAGAAGACCATGGAGGAGGTGATGGAGGGCGAGATCACCTCGCTGATACAGGAGAACTGCATGTCGGTGTTCGTGGCGCCGCTGAGAAATCCCCTGGCCAGCTGCTGCGTGCTCGAGTACGTGGCTTGCCTGGCGGCGCTGGCCTTCGTCGCCGAGGGCGTGAGCGAGGACGATCTGGAGACGATTCTTCAGGTCTATTTGGACACGAAGCTGGTGCCGAATTTGCTCTATGCCACCAAGTTGTTGATGACGGAAAAGTATCCCGAGAGCGACGCCTCGACCTCGACCTGCAACAACAAGTGGCGCTCTAACTTGAGCTTGTCGAACGAGGAACTGCAGGCTTTGGAGAGCGCGATGCTGGTCGTGTGCCGGCTGGCGCACATCAAGGACAACAAGCAGGCGTTTTTGAGACAGTTCTGCGACGCCGTATGGGTCGTGCAAGACGCCACGGAGCTGCTGCAACAGTTACTGGGATTGGAGAAACGCAAGCCACGCGTCGTCGCCGATCTGCTCGCGGTAATGAACGAGATTTTGCGCTCGGATACCGGTAACTCGGCTCTACTGGATATACTTATTTTAGGCAACAGATCAACGGGTAAACAGCTACAAAATTCATTTTTTAAACGATTCGATAAAGATTCATCGTGATTTCTTTTTTATTCGTCAGACGATACCATATCTCTGTTCACGAAGCTCTTGATGCACCGGCAAGTCAAGCTTCGCACTCGAGCTTGCATTTTCCTGTCGCTTCTGGGAAAGTCCAATCGCACGACTCTGCAGCGAATCTGGGGCAATGGTCTGCGTGGGGCGATGCAGGATTTACTCCACGATCCCGATGATTCCGCTCGCGAAGTAAGAACAATCACAAAAGTTATACTTTTTATCGTGAAAATATATTCTGAGGTACATGAATTTGTTTCATTGCAGGCAGCTAACGAAGCTATTGCGAGCTTAAAAAATCTTCCGTTTTACCATCAGGAAAAAGACACCTGGAGTGTGATAGAAAGTTGATTATTAGATGTGTGTAGAGTATTGACTGTAAATAGTAAGGTATTTTGTAAGAGTAATAAAGATTTTTATACTGGTTTTTTATATAATCATTTAGAGCCGAGTTATTTCAAAAACCTTTTAAGATGTTCAATCAAAGCTGTTATCGCGAGAAATTTTAATTTCAAAATGAGAAAATATTACGTTATTTATTTTAGTTAAATGTTTTCGTTTATCAAAATGATCCGATGACTTTGAATTGCGCGTTGGAAACTTCACAAAAGCTGTCAGCAGAATTTGACTAAATAACATGCTTTTTTGTTATAAAATAGTTTTCACATAACTTTGATTATAGGTAGTAACTAATTAAAAGACATTTCGTATGATAATAAAAATTTATTTATAAGACTCTTATTCGTTATCGTTTTAAACGCACCTCAAGCGCATCGACGCGTACATCGCGCAAATATCAATCATTATTACAAAAAATACATTGCATCATTGGTGCGAGAGAATAAAAAGTCAATTAATGAGAATAGGCCGTCGGTGCTATTGAGCCCCCCTCCGATCGACCTAAACGCAGAAATTCTCTCTCATGCATCTCTCGGCTCGATTAACATCTTCATATTGTGGTGTTGCACTTTACAAGTATAATTTTCAGGCAGGTGAAGGCGTCGTTTTCGGATTACAATATAATTCTTTTTTTTTTTTTTAATGTACAACAACATTGCAATAAATATTAATAGTAAGTGATAACATTTATGATAATAATTTACGATTATAATAATAATAAAATGAATGAAAAAATGTATAAAGCTTCTCGGAATTGACGAAGATTTGTTTTAGTTCGTGTAACATTTTCATCTGTTCTTTCACCATCATATAGAAAAAAAAATTATGTTTAACGTGCGGATTCAAACAATTGCTTCGCTTTTTTTTTTAATATAAATTCGTCTCTATGATTAAAATTAGTTAACCCTAACAATATTTTTATAAGATTACAATTTCATTTCACGCTATAAATTCATAAAATATCTCATATGATTTTCTTTATAACTCTTGCACACAGTTTATGTATACCTATACAAAAATACGTCGTCTATTGCTAATTACTGTAATTGCTTGCTTTTTTCAAAGGATTCTTATTTGACCGCGAAGTAACGCGTCAATTATAAATTTAGTATAATTATATTTTATGATACAGCGAATTACATGAATAAATAATGGATTTTAAAAATACACTTCGTGACAATCATATTTACAAGACTTACACAAATCAAATCTCTTATATAAAGGAGACATGACAAAGACTATGGTAAAATTCTTCATCTCGTTCAATAAAACATGACACAATTGTATTACATCTACTGCTTTTTGATTCTCTTATTATTGAAGTTTAAAATATTTTGGAACTATTGAAAAAACTTTAGTAAAATGTTTGTTGATCTCTAATTTCGTATACTAGTGAAATATAGCCAGTGATGTCATATTATAAAATTTGGTACCTGATCAAATAAAAAAGCAATGGATGCAAATGTAACACACATCTCTCAAAATAAACGAGATGAAATATTGCACGATTATCCAATCCCGTGCGATTTACTCATATCAAAAGTATGTAGTAGTAGCAACAGCACCGGATGATAAAAAAAAAAGTTCATAAAAATTGCCTTAACACGAATAAAAAAAAAAAGAAAATTAATTATCTCGAACTGTACATCGGGAATCTCTCAACTTCTCTCTAAAATTATATACACAATTAAAGGGGATAGGTCTCTACGATTCGGATTTGTCTTCTTCAACGAGCTGTTGAGTATCTTTGCCAGAATCTATTGGAGTGGGATCGAGCTCGCGCCTTTTCAAGTGCAGCTGCGGTGGCTCCTTGTGCTGCATACTCGATGGTTTCATTTCGGCTGGTACCTCATAAATTCCAGGCCCGGTGCCACCGTTCGTCGTACTCGTTTCCATGTTCACAGCATCGTACATTGGATTGCTGAAATCTCGATTTTTATTGCTTACTTCGCCCATGTTGTATTCGACGTCAAGTGGTTCCTGAAAAAATACGGGATAGCAGATTTGTATAGCCTTTTGATTAATGAGAGTTTGAGAATTTCTTGAAGAAAAATCATTCATACCATTCGATCCGTTGACGCGCCAAACTCGACATTGCTGCCTTGCCGGAAAGATACACTTTGAGCACCGGTCAAACTGCCCAGTCCAGGTTTTCCACTGTAAAATTTTTTAAGAAAATCCATTTAATTTCCAGGATCGTTACTTCATTTTATTATAGTTTTAGTGTTTCACTTACAATGGTCTCTTCTTGAGTATAATAAATACAGCCGCTGCAGCAAGCAGAACCAAAATCGATACGATTATTGGCACGATGATCGAAGCCGCCGCGCTACCTGACCTCGACGAAGCGAAGCCGATCTCGCACGTGTCACCGCGATAATCCTCGGGGCAGACGCAGGTCAATTTTCCTCCCTCGGCCTCTATACAGAAGCCTCCATTTTTGCATTGGCAGACCTGAATTATAAATAAAAATAGAATATTAGACGATGAAATCTGAGCGAGACTTTTGAAAAATAAACCATTCGGCAACTCACCTTGGGCGCAGGTTTTTCTCGTTCGATGGTAGCATCGCAAACGACGTCGTTGCCCGTAAGTGGCGCCGGTCCACTGTAACCGGACCGATCCGGACACAGGCAACGATGTCCTCTTGGTACGGCAACACAGAGATGCGAGCAACTCACGGAGTGGCATGGATCGCGCAGCGTGGTATTGTATCTAAGATGATGGTAAACCTTAACGCCGCCTGGAGTGCCGATATCTCGCGCCAGACTTTGAGGAACTCCTCGGCCGAATTTGTCTTGTCTGAAGACCTCCTCTGCGCGCGTCATCCAGTAGACATAGCTCTCGAAAACGTCAAGTGACACCGGATGCCTCAAATGTTCACCGGTGATGATGATCTTTCTGTTGGTGCCGTCCTTTTGTATGGACTCGATGGTATTGAGCTTGATGTCAGTCCAGTATAGCGTGTGGTCCATGCCATGATCGATCGCTAGAGCGCTCGGTTTACCCAGCCTGCTGATGACCACGGCCTTGCGCCTGCTGCCGTCCATCCAAACCGATTCGATCTTGGGTTGGCTACCACCATCGGCCCAGTATATTCTGCCCAGTTGTGGATCCGCGACTACCGCCGTCGGCAGCTCGAGATTTTGCGTGATCAAGCTGCGTTTGTAGCGTCCGTCGGCTTTGGCAACCACGACACGTCCACGACGCGTCATTTCGCTCATTGGATCCTCGATTTCAGTCCAGTAAAGATTGTTGGACACCCAATCCAGCGACAAACTTGTTGGTACGGAGTTTTCTAAAAATAATATAAATCACGCCAATGAATTATTGAAATTGTAATTTGTATGTATAAAAAAAGAAGAATTATAATTACCATCGGATTCGATGTCTTGCGCAAAACCGATCGAGACGAGTTTACCGTCGACCATCGCCGAACGTCTGATGGTGTGATCATGTCCGTCGATCCAATAGACGTAGTCCATCTTAGGATCGAAGTCCAGCGCGTTGATGCGTTTCTCGTTTATAACTATGTCAATCGCCTCGTTCTTGGCCAGTCTCAAGCCACGAATTTCTTGAGCGGCACCGAACAAAACCATGGTCTTGTCGTCCTCGGCCTTGCAGACTCCGCTCAAATTGTCGGCGAGTTTGAAGCCGTCGCGACACGTGCAGGCGTACGAGCCGTTCATGTTGGTACACAACTGCGAGCAGAAGTGCTGACCCTTGAGGCACTCGTTGATGTCCTCGCAATGCTTATGATTGTCCTGAGAAATGATGTAGCCGGGATAGCAGGCGCAGATGTAACCTCGGGGTGCGACATCCGACGTGATACTGCCCGAGTCTGTGACGTTCTGACAGAAGTGCGAGCAGCCACCCTTGTTGGCCTCGTTACAGGCCTTGTTGTGATGACAGCCCAACTCGTCGGAATAATCTCCGCAGTCGTTGGCGAAGTCGCAGATCTTCAGGCGATCGATGCAGTTCTTGTTGGCGCACTGGTACTCGGTGATCGGATTGCAGGGTATGATCTTGCGCGAGCACAGCGTCATGTTGTTCTCGTCGCTGCCGTCGCCGCAATTGTCGATTCCGTCGCACAGCTGGTACTTGGGTATGCAGCGATGATTGTCACACTGGAAGCGTCTTGTCGTGTCGCAACTGAATGTGGCACACATCGTGGGATTCTCATCCGAACCGTCGCCACAGTCGTCGCTTCCATCGCAACGATCGGTCAGCGAGACGCACAGATTGTTGTCGCACTGGAATTGCGACTGCGGACAGAAACGTCCGCCCGGATACTTGGGCATGCAACCCATCTCGTCGCTCATGTCTTGACAGTCCCGAGCACCGTCGCAACGCAGAGCAGCGGGTATACAGTGTCCCGTCGTACACTGGAACGTGTCGTTCTTGCACTTGTGCTCCTGGCAATTGGCCTCGTCGGACTTATCGCCGCAGTCGTCCTCGTTGTCGCATCGCCATCTCGACGCTATACACTTGCCGTTTCCGCACTTGAACTCGCTCTCCGTGCACTCTCGATATTTGCCGGAGCAGGTGGCCTTGGCCTCGTCCGAACCATCGCCGCAGTCGTCGGCGAAGTCGCACATCCACTGCTTGGGTATGCAGCGATTATTGGCACATTTGAACTCGGTCGTGGGATCGCACTTAGGACAAGCCTCGGGGCGTTCGTCCGAGTTGTCGCGGCAGTCGTCGCGGCCGTCGCAGAACAGCCACTTGGGTATGCAGCGATAGTTGGCGTGGCCTGGGCAGCGTTGCCAGCCGGTGGTGCAGTTGCGCTGGCGACACATGAAGGCCGGCTCGTCGCTGTCGTCGCCGCAGTCGTTGTCGAAGTCGCACTGCCACAACTTCGGTATGCACTTGCCGTTCTTGCAAGCGAACTCGGTTTCGGGATCGCACGTTCGGTTATCTGTAGATTGAATAAATTTTGTCGTTTATATACATTTTCTGAATATTCATCGATAAAGGCAATGAAGGTAGAGAACTGTACTTACGGCACATGGCAGGATCTTCGTCGCTGCCGTCCTTGCAATCGGCGTCGTTATCGCAAACCCAAGAATCGTGGATACATCTGCCAGTGCTCTTGCATTTGAATTCGAGCTCTGGACATTCCAGGGCACAGTTGGCTTCGTCGGATTTATCTCCGCAATCGTCCGTACCGTCGCAGACGGTGATGGTTGGTACGCAGTTCTTATTTGCGCATTGGAATACTCCGGGACGGCAGACTCTAGTGGACGAGCAGTTTCCAAGTTCATCGGAACCATCTCTGCAATCTTTTTCCCCATCGCATCTGGAAAGATTAAGATTTAAAATTAATAATTATTACTTTATTAAAAACTTTAGACGTAATTGTGACGATAACTTACTTCCAGAACCAAGGTATGCATTTCTCATCGGGCGGACCGCATCTGTGTTGACCATTAGTGCAGTTAGCCATGCAAGTCTTCTTGTCAGGGCCTAGGACAAACTGATTTGGACAAGCGCATTTGTAGCTCGTGATACCCGGTTGTCCGTAGCCTTCCAACAGATAACTACTGGCAGGTGGCGCAATGAGACAGAGATGAGAGCAGCCTCCGTTGTTATTGGCACATGGATTGGGGTAAGGTAGTTGTCTTAGCGGATGATAAGCGTGAATGTCGTAGGGTCTGTGCGTGGTATTTCGTAAAATAGTCGGATTAGCTCCGGAGAACTTTTCCGCCCTCATGATGGTCTTCAAGTTCCAATCGGTCCAGTAAATGTGATCGTCGAAGGCAGTAATGGCAAAGACGTGAGGTACCGAGGCACCCGACAGCACGATGCGTCTGTTGTGACCCTCGAGATCGGTAAACGCTATGTAATCGAGATGAGCGTCGGCGAAGAACAGACGATCGGTGATGTAATCGATGGTCAAGGCGTTCGGCCAGGCGATGTCGTCGTTCCAGGTCAAGATGCGCGTGAGATTGCTGCCGTCCATGCCCATTTTGGCGATGTAAGCCTGCAGGTGCCAGGAAGTGAAGTACAGATGACCCGTGCCCGGATGTACGACGATAGCTCTGGGATCGGCAATGCCGCTCTGCAGCGTTTTACGATTCGTTCCGTCCAGCTCGGAGACGTCGAGATGCTTGGCGTGTCGATCGAGCCAGTAGAGCTTGCGTCCTACCCAATCGATCGATATGCCTTCGAGTCCGAGACTGTTGTGTCTGATAATGGCTTCCTTTTCTCCTCCGGCTATCGGCGCTCGGTAAATAGCTTTAGCCGTGACGTCGCAGAAGTACAGAGTCTGCGTCTGGTAATCGGCGTCCAGAGCCACGACGTTGATGAGGTCTTGATGAACGATATTGTACTGCGTGGCGTCAATCGACATGTTCCTCACGTAATACTTGTTGGTGAATACCAGCCAAGGCTGAATGTTGTCGCGACGCTTGCAAGTGTGCTCATCCGGTGCTCGATCGTACCATTTTTCGTTACATTTACAATAATACCTGCCGGGTGTGTTCTCACACTGTTGACTGCACACCCAGGGCGTTTCGGCGCACTCGTCGATATCAGCGCAAGCTTTGCCATCTTCCAGCAGTTTATAACCGGGATTACACTCGCAGTAATACGACGTCGGGGTGTCGACGCACCGATGACCGCACTGATTGAGCTCGATTCGTGCGCACTCGTCGACGTTACAGTGAGCTGGCTCGTCGCTACCGTCGTTACAGTCGATCTCTTTGTTACACACGAGTTGCGCGTTGATACACTGACCCGATGTGCAGCGGAATTCGTTTGCGTTCGGACACGTTGCGTTTTTACTCTTTGTTGCTGTATAACAAAAGAAATGAATATTTAATCATAATCGTCTATTGGAATTTTATATTTATATACAAATTTTAATTACAGTTAAACTTACCACAACCGACTTCGTCCGAATGATCGCCACAGTCGTCTTGGCCATCGCATCTGAATTGTTTTCTGATACACTTGAAGTTCTGACACGTGAACTCGTTCTCCTGGCACTCCTTGTACCTCGAATTACAGAATTTGCCCTCGTCCGAGCCGTCGCCGCAGTCGTTGTCGTGATCGCAGAGCCAGTTACGGTTGAGACAACGTCCGTTGTTGCAGGTGAATTGATTCTCCGAGCAGGGTACCGGCTCGGGGCAACGGTGCATCGTCACGTTCTCGTCGGCGCCGTCGACGCAATCGGGATCGCCGTCGCAGAGCCATTTTTGCGGTATACACTGGGCGCGATTCCAGGCTTTGTTGGCCGTACAGGTGAATTCGGTTTCGGGATCGCACGTTCGATCGTCTACAAGAAAGAAAATTATCGATCACATAATCGAAAGAAATATTTGATTTTCAATGGTTCAAGTAATAATACTTACTGCATTGATGTCGATCGTCTTCATCGGAATTATCCAAACAATCATTGTCTCCATCGCATATATAAATTCTAGGTATACAATGACCGTTATCGCAAGTGAACAGATCGCCGAAGCAAGTTCTACCCTCGGAATGGCAATACTCTGGTGGTTCATCGCTGCCGTCCAGACAATCGTCGTCGCCGTCGCAGTACCAGGTCGCCGGTATGCAACGATGATTCGGGCAACGGAAGCTGTTCTGCGGGCAAGTTCTCTGAGAGCAGTGCAGAGGATTCTCGTCACTGTTATCGCCGCAGTCGTTGTCACCGTCACAGAGCCAGTAGGGCTCGACGCAGATATTGGTATTTTCACACTTCAAGTGATTCGGTGGACAGGTGGTGTTCTTCGGGCATCGCTCGTGAGTCTCGTCGCTCGTCACGTTGTCCTTGCAGTCGTTCACTCCGTTGCAGACTTGCGCCATCGGAATGCAACGCTGATTGGCGCAAGTGAATTCTCCAGGTGCGCAGGGACGATAGGTGCAACCCTCCTCGTCCGAGCCGTCTTGACAATCGTCCTCGTGATCGCACTTCCACGACTTGAAGATGCAGCGTCCGTTGTTGCAACGGAACTCGTTGGGACTGCACGAGTGGTAGGCGCAGTAATTGACGTCCTCGTCGGAGCCGTCGCCGCAGTCGCTGTCGCCGTCGCAGGCCCACATCTTCGAGATGCACTTGCCGTTGCGACAGGCGAACTTGCTCGAGTCGCAGGTGACGTTTTTACTGACGCACATGCGATTGTCGTTGACCAGGCGGCTGTTGTCGTCGCACTTGCACTCGACCGTGCCGTTGGGGCCCGGATGGCAGGACTGATCGCAGCCGCCGTTCTTGATGTTGCAAGCGTTGACCTTGCACTGCTGACGTCCCGGCGAGTAGATGTGTAGATCACGCGGTGAGTCTTCCAATCGTTTGACTAAAATTAAAGAAACAATGATATGTCATGAAAAATAATTTTACTTTTGTTACGTAATGATCAACAATGAGTTATAGTATTTACCTAATTCGGTACGGTCGCCACCGGTGTACTTGTCAGCTCTGTACACGCCGCGCAGCTGCAAATCCGTCCAGTAGATATGCTCACGGAAGACCGTAATCGCGAACGGATAAATCGAAGCTGGAATCAACACTTCGCGATTGTTACCGTCCAGATCGGATCTCTCGATCTTTTCCTTGATGGCGTCTGTCCAGTAAAGCATGCGTTCCTCGTAATCGATAGCCAAACCACTCGGCTGAGCCAGATCTTTCTCAATGATGGCCTTCTTCAACGAGCCGGCCATGGTGGTGCGATAAATTTTACCAGAGGTACTGAAACGTCCCCAGTCGGTGAAGTAGAGCGAACCGTTGCAGGGATCGACGACGATGGCTCTGGGCCTGTCGACTCTCGCGATCATGACCAGTTCCGTGCCGTCCGTGTTCATAGCGTAGATGCTGTTGTTGGACGAATCGGTCCAGTAGATCTTTTTCTGCGTCCAGTCGTACGAGATCCCCTCCGGGTTGATATTTTTACCTAGGATAGTGGTGATAGCACTAACTGCAGGGTTGGCCGAATCCAACCAAGCGATCTTGGCCCATGGTCGGATTTGCGTGAAGAAGATGCGCCTGTCGTCGTAGTCGAAATCGACACCGACGACGTTAGTCAGATTACCAATCGGTTGGAAGGGCAGCGAGGTGTCGCGCGGATCGAGATTGATGGCTCTGATCTCGGTACGAGTGGCGAAGACGAGATACTCGTCGACGTTCTCGCAGCTCTTCTGATCGCTGGCTAATTTGCCAATGGCGCAGTCGCATCTCATTTGTACATTATTGTCTCTAGGGAAGGCAAAGCAAAGTTGACCACAGTCGCCATTGGCTGGTCTGCCGCAAGGATTGCTGTCGTCTTGGGGCTGAGCGCTCTTATCGAAAATGGCGATGTCCCGCAATTTCGGCAGGTTTGTGCGGAGTGGTGTAGGCAGAGTGATGTTGCCCGGCTGTTTGCTAGCATAGAAGACACTGGCGAGATTACGATCTACCCAGTAGACGTCATTGCCGAAAACAACGACGCCCATCGGATTGGGCAGATTACGCCGGATGACCTGTCGATTGCTGCCGGAATACGACACTCGCTGAATGGTGTCGAGCTTCGAATCGACCCAGTAAACGTCGTGGGTCAAGAAATCGATGGTCAAATCGCGCGGTGTACTGATACCAGACGTCACGATCGGTTTCCAGCTGCTACCGTCGAGGAAAGCCTTACCGATACGAGGATACTGGCCATAATCGATCCAGTACAGCATTCGGCGAATCGGATTGACCGCCAGCTCTCGTGGCGTGTCGATGGTCGTCTTGACGATCACTTTCCGATGACTGCCGTCCAGTCGGCACACCTCCACGTAATTGTCGTGCGGGAACACATTGGAGAAGTACATGTTTCCGGCGATCCAATCGATGGTGAGTCCACGAATACCATTGGAACCGATCCCCGACTTGATGACGTGCTGGAGATCCGTACCATTGGGCCTGATACGGAATATTCCGTTCCAGGTGCCGCGATTGAACTCCACCCAGTAGATCCAGTTCTGTTCGTAGTGCACGTCGACGTGCAGGATGTGATGACCGGGCCCGGCAATCGGTACCATGGCCTCCTTGGCGTCCTTGAAGCTGTAGCCGCGGGCGACATCGAGCTGCGTCACCACGAGGAAAGTGTTGTAAGACTGGCAGCTGGTCTCGCCGACCTTGCGATACTGCATGCCGCAGGCGCAGATGCGAGTGCGACCCGCGGAGGGCAGACAGATCTGCTCGCAGCCGCCGTTGTTGGTGAGACACGGGTGGGAAGTGTCGGTGAGGCGTTTCTTGTAGATGGTCATGGTCTTGAGATCGGCGTCATTGTGAACGATCATGGTAGGATTGTCACCGTCCGGCAAGTCGACTCGTTCGATTTTCTCGTACGCAGGGTCGAGGTAGTAAAGTCTCTGTCCGTGAACGGCTAAGGCTTTGGGCACGGCGATGTTGTTGACGCTCGAGAGTATGTTGCGAACTTCCGTGCCGTCGGTGTTCATGGCTTTCACGTAACCCGGATGCTGAGTACTGAAGTAGAGCATCTTGTTCGGGATGTCGATGGTCAGTGATTCGAGCCATTGCTCCTGATCCACGAGTATCAGTGGATTCGAGCCGTCCATGTTGACTCGGCCGATTTTGATGGGTACGCCGAAGCCACCCTCGTCGATCCAGAACACGTGACCCTCGAGAGGATCGACGCACATGGCTTTGGGCTTGGCGACCGAAGTCTTGTTGCCGTCGTTGGCCAGTACGATCGTTCGATGCTTCAAATCGCCGTCGATCTTGATGACTTCGATGTTCGAGGCGACCTTGTTGCCGATGAAGACGTTACGGCCGAGCCAGTCGATGGCGAAGGTCGAGGGCGAACCGACAATTCCAGAATCGCCTTGAGGATTCGGGAACTCGGTGCGATTGCCACCGGTGTAGGGCATAGTGTACAAGGTAGCGTTTTCGCTCTCCTTGTCGCCGTCCTTGTCCTGAAGCCAGTAGACCATGTGATCTCTGCGATCGTAATCGATGAAGCGGCCGTTCTCAATACCGACGACCGGTGTGATGTAGCCGCTCTTCACGTCGCCAGGAGTCAAGGATACGTCGACGATTTGCGAGCCTCGCAGTACCATCAGGAAGGGTGTATCCTCTTCGACGCATCTGCCGTCGGCCAATTCTTTGAAGCCAACCAGACACTTGCACGTGAATCCTTTTGGCGCGGTGGGACTCAGCAGGCAAAGATGCGTGCAAGAGGCATTGGCACAGGGATTAGGAGTAATCGGTTGCAGCACTGGATGATGAACGTGTATACTCAGAGGTTGCGAGATAACGTGCGACACCACGGTTTGATTCGATCCCTTGAATTTGTGAGCGGACAGGACACGATTGAGCTGCCTGTCGGTCCAATACATCGTGTCCTCGAACAGCGTCAGCGAGTGCGGATGTAACAGGTAATGCGAGCTGGCGAGTACTTGCAGACGTTCCGTGCCGTCGTACAGACAAGTGTCGATGAAATCGAGCTTACTGTCGGCGAAGTACACGCGTTTAGTAGCGATGTCCAAAGCCAGACCGTTCGGCCAGTAGATTTTGGTGGTGATGATGGCTTGACGAGCGGTGCCGTCCATGCCGACGCGCTCGACCCGAGGATTCTCTCCCCAGTCGGTCCAGAACAGCCAGCGAGCACCTGGGCTCGGATCCAGACACATTCCGCGCGGTTGCGTGATATTTTCTTTGACCAGCACCATGCGATTCTGTCCGGTCTCTTTGGCTACCTCGATGGTGTTCAATTTGGAATCGAGCCAGTAAAGATTACCGCCGATCCAATCGTAAGCCAAGCCTTCGACCAGATCCAAACCGCTCGATATAACGTCTTGCGGGTAGCTGCCCTTGTCCAATCGAGATATCTTTTTCAGCTTCATGTCCGACCAGAAGATCGTACCGGTGTGCATGTTACTCGCCGTAGCCACGACGTTCTCCACGTTGGTGGGTACTCGTTCCAGAGCTTGATCCTGCAGATCGGCCACCAAAATGGTGTGCCTATTGCTGATGATCAAGAAAGCGGCGCTGTGATTGAAGGCCTTGCAAGTATGTTTATTGGCATCGAGCGTGTAGCCGTCGACGCACTCGCAGTAGAAGCTTCGCTTGGTGTTGACGCATTTCTGCGAGCAGCGACCCGGTGGATCGCACTCGTTCACGTCTTTGCAGGTGAAACCGTCGTCGTTGAGCTCTTCGCCGGATGGACAAGTGCAGAGAGCTCCCAGAGGAGTCTGGGTGCAGTTGTTGGAGCACAGACCGAAGTGATGGGTGGAGGAGCACGAGTTGAGATCGCAACCCGGTCCCTCGTCGCCACCGTGAGGACAATCGACGCGACCATCGCAAACGCTAGTGATGTTGATGCATTGATTGGTTACGTTGGGACACTGCCACTGCTGGGACTCGCACTTGAACGGCGGAGGCGCGCAGGCGTGCAACTTGGCGTCTTCGTCGGAGCCGTCGCCGCAATCGTCCTTGCCGTCGCAGATGTAGGCTTTGAAGATGCAATGGGAGTTGCGACACTTGAAGTAGCCCGGTTGACAGTCGACTTTGCCGCAGCTCGCGGGTTCGTCGCTCTTGTCGTGACAATCGGGTGTTCCGTCGCAGTACCACGATTTGGGTATGCATATGCCGGTGCCGCCGCACTGGAACTGTTTGGCTGAATTACATTGATCTGCTGCTAAAGATGGACAACCGACCTGTAAATTAAGTAAAAAATGTTTCCTTATTTTGTACGTCAAAACGAGCGAGCAATATGATGAAAATTCGTTGCTGTACCTCATCAGACCCATCGTTACAATCCGATATACCATCGCACTTGTAAGACTCGAGGACGCACATCTTCTGATCGGCACAAGTAAACTGCGTACTGAGACAAGTAACTGGTGGACAGTCCATCTCATCCTGCTGATCGAAGCAGTCGTTGTCACCATCGCACACCCACGATTGTGGAATACAGTGTCCAGATCTCGGACAAGTGAATTGGAAGTACGAGCAGGTCTTGGCAGCGCAAAATTCACCCTCGTCCGAGCTGTCGCCGCAATCGTTTTCCGAGTCACACTTCCAGTTGGCAGGAATGCAACGATTATTATCGCAGGTGAACTGATTGGCCGTGCAGGTGATGTTCGGGCAGCCGGTCTCGTCGCTGTAATCGCCGCAGTCGTTTTCGGCGTCGCAGCGGAAGCTCAACGGGATGCATCTTCCAGCTTTGCACTGGAACTCGTTGGCGCCGCAAGTGGGCTTGGTGCAGTTCTGCATCTCGTCACTGTTGTCCAAGCAATCGTCGTCGCCATCGCAGACCCACGATTGCGGAACGCAGCGCTGATTGGCACAGGTGAAGTCCCAGGCGTTGGGGCAAGCCAGCAGAGGCGGTTCAGCCTCGCGATCTTCCACGCAGGTCTTGCCGTCCTCTTGCAGCTTTTCTCCGTACGGACAGCCGCAGAACCTGGTCAGTCTGGGGAATCCGTATTTGTTGGTGGTAGTGTTATTTTTGGGCACTCCGAAGCAGAGCTTCTCGCAGCCGCCATTGTTGATGGCGCACGGATGCTCGTTGTTGGGGCTCTGCACGTCGCGGCTGAATACCTTGACGCCGTACAGCCTGTTGGTGGCTGGTTCGCGCACGAGAATCGTCTCTTGCTCGCCGGTTTCCTTGTGCATGCGAATGATAGCGTCGATTCTCCAGTCAGTTATGTACATCCATTCCTCGTGAATGGCAATGGAGAACGGGTGACGAATGAGTCGCGAGTTCACGTTCCTCACGTCCGTTCCGTCGAGATTCGAGTGCTGCACGTGGTCCAGCAGAGCGTCGCACCAGTACAGCCTATCCTTGGTGAAATCGATGGCCAAGCCGTTGGGCCAGCCAAGGGTAAGATTCTTGAAGACGACGAGGTTCGAGCCGTCGGCGTGAGCTCGACTGATGTTCGCGGGCCTGTCCCACTCGGAGAAGAATATGTATCCGTGATTCGGATGGATGACGATTGCTCTCGGTCGTTTCAGATTTTTCAACAGTGTGCGCCTGTAAGTGACGTTGCGCGTGCTCAGCACGTTGAGCGTACCTTTGCGAGAATCGATGTAGTAGAGATTTTTCGCGGCCCAGTCGACCGCGAGACCCTCCACTCCCTCGTTCTGACTGGCCAAAACGATTTCACGACCCGTGCCGTTCTGATGCACCCGGTAGATGACATCCTGAAGCACGTCGCTGTAGTAAATGTACTCCTCGTGCGCGTCGTAATCGAGACCGACGAATCTCGCCCGCCTCGACACAACCGGCAAAATGGCGTCGCTGAAGCCCTCCGTCACGGGGTCGAGTACGCGACCCTTGATGAAGCGCTGCTGCGAATACATTAGGAACTCTTGGACCGGCACGCAGTTCATCAGATCGGAGGACAGTCTCCAGCCGATGTCGCAGGCGCAACGATAGCCCAGACCGGCGTCCTTGCCGTTGACCGCCGTGACGATGCACATGTGCTGGCAGCCACCGTTGTTGGTGCCGCACGGATTCAGTGGGACCTTGGGCTGGACGAGCTGGTGGAAAGCTTTGATGGCCTTGGCGTCGCGCAGCTTGGCCACGCTCTTGACGGAATTTTCGCTCTGTGTCTTCTCGACGCTGAGTACGGCTTGCTTCGAGCCGTCGGTCCAGTAGATTTTGTTCTCGAACACGGTGAGACGCATCGGTGATGGTACCTTTAAAATTTCACGAATTAAAATGCGTCTTATCAAACAATATCATGTATTCAATGAGGTTTTAAAGCTCACCTGATTTCCTCTAAGGATCATAACTCGATTTCTTCCCAGATAATCCGCAGTCTCGATGTAATCCAGTAACAGATCGCACCAATAAACCCGCTTGGCGATAATATCAGCAGCTACGCCGGATACTTTGTAGGCAGCCTCCGACACAATCGGAAAAGCTCCAGTACCGTCCATGTTGGCTCTCAGCACCTGCTTACTGTCGGCGATAAACATCAGACCGACTAACGGATCGAGCGCGATGTCAGCTGGACTGGTGAGGTTCGAGCCCAGAACGATACCGTGATACCGGCCACTGAGCTCGAACACGTCGATCTTCTGAACGACCGAATCGACGACGTAGAGCTTGTCACCGACGAAATCGACGGCCAAAGCCACGGGCGACCACGAGCCCGGCTGAGAGATGTCCGGATCCAGATGGTCGGCCGAGCCTACAATTTGTTCAACGATAGAGCCAGATATTCTCAGCGGTACGTTGGCTGTTTGATTGATTGGTTGATTGGTGGTAGTAGTGGGTGGCAGTGGTAGATACGTGTTTGGTGGCGGATCAGTGAATTGTCAATTGCGCAGTGGCGGTGGCAGATTTGATTTTTTTTTAGATTTGTTCAAGGGAAGGGAATTAATTAATTAGCTTTGCAATAATATTACAATTTCCATTTGTATCATTATTGTTTCGTATAATTAGTTGAGCCATGCCAACACACCACCTAGCAAACCGTCACGAATCACCCAGCCTTTGGTTACCATCCAATACCGATTATCGTTAGTGATCGTGTAATTTTTGTAATCGTTCACTCACCTTTCAGCGGTTGCGAGTGAATCTTTCTCGTCTTTACGTCGCTCCAGAATAATAGATTTCTCTCGAGATGAAAGTCCAAGCCACTAGCTCCAGTTGTATTTGCAATGAGGGTCTTCTCGTCGCTATTGCTCGACGGCAACACTCTCCAAATGGCCCTCTCTTGCGCTACCAGTAGTTCGAGGGGATCACCGTCAACGGCACGACAACGATTCTTGCTAAAACGAACGTAACCGGGCGCACAGCCGCACTGGTACGAACCATCGGTGTTGGTACACAGCTGCTCGCAGAAGCCCCATTCCTGGCACTCGTTGCGATCTATGCAGCTTCGCGAGTCATTCGCTAAAACGCGACCCTCCGGACAGTAGCATACACCACCGGTCATCGATGCCTGGCATTGAAACTGACAGCCCAGAGTGCTGCACATGTGCGTCGCTGTTTAAGCCAACGCAAGAAAAAAAAAGGTTTAACATCGTCGCTAATCGAGGCTTAGAGAAATTACAGGTATATGCGTATAATACTCACAGCAGGCGACCTCCTCGTCACTGCCATTGTCGCAGTCCTTTTTACCGTCGCACAGCTGCGACTTGTTGATGCAGGTGGGCTTGCCGGCGATCGAGCAGAGGTACTTGCCGGCGCAGACGATGGACGTGCAGCTCTTCTCGTCGGAGCCGTCGTCGCAGTCCTTGTAGCCGTCGCAGTGATAGCTCATCGGTATGCAGAGCGAGTTGGCGCAACGGAACTGATCGCTCGTGCAGGCCGGAAAGCCTGTGTTGGTAAAGCCGAGAAAGAAGGAAAAAAAAAAACAAACGCGGTGAGCTCGAGCGATTCTTCATTTATCGTTAGATTTTTATATGTATTTATTTAGAGATGAACGTACTGCAATGCTCCTCGTCGCTGTTGTCGCCGCAGTCGTCCTTGTGATTGCACCTGAGCTGCTGGTCGATGCAGCGCTGCGTCACGTTGCACCTGAACTGATCGAGACGGCAGGGCGCCCTGGAGCCCGGACAGCCCTCCTCGTCGCGGCCGTTCCTGCAGTCCAGGTAGCCGTCGCAGCGTTTCTCCGCCGGCAGACACAGTTCCGGCGTCGTGTTGCCGCATCTGAAGTCGTCCGGCAGGCATTTACGATAATCTGAAAGAGAGAAATTGAAGTATGTGAGATATTTCGAATGAGACTTGCGTTTGTGCATAGGAAAAACGTGCGGCGCAACCTTGGCATTGCATATTTCTCTCTCTCTCTCTCTCTCTCCTATATAGATTTCGCATATCGCGTGTAACGCATAATAGCGCACGAATTGCATAATCATACCGATACCGTACGTACAAATGTATGCATTTTGTCATTCAATGCCGAATACCTACGCCTACGCACACGACCACGGCACGGTAGCTGAAATAAGCATACGAAAAAATATTCAAAGTCCGGATTCAAGAGAAAAAAAAACAATACGGACATTTTTTTCCAACGAATCTCCGATCGGAACTGCTGCTATAATTACAAGTCTATATATCTGCAGCTGCATTCAACTCGATGTATAAAAATATGCATCATTGGCGCGCTCGTTTCAAGGACGCTGCAGCAGCATCACGCAGTCATTCAAATCGATTGAAAATTTCCGAGGAAAAATCACGCGCGCGTTTCGCAGCTTCTCCATTGTAACATTATCATTATTACGCGCTCAAAGCTCCAATTCAATTATTTCGTATATACGCGCGCGCGAGAGAGAGATCAAGATGCAAAATTATATTACAGCGTTTACGCACGTGTATAATAATAAAGAACTACTACTATGGATGTGGCACACACAGACACACACACACACACACACACACACACACATGCATACACTGACGCGTTGCATAAAAGGATTTAATTAGCAAAATCACGCCGCTGTTATTATATTAGTATCTATGCTCGCGATTACGATCTTTCTTCTTGGTACGTATGTTATAGGCGTTTAATATAATACGCGCAGCACGTGCGTATAATATACGCGATACTTTTTCAATATTTTAATTACTCCACTACTGCTAGACTCGATCTCCTTAACGATCCGAGACGGTGCATAATCGGCTGTATATTGTTCTACACATCGTATACGATAACAAGCGTGTTAATCGTGCGTGATCGTTTCTCGAGTTATTCGGGCTTGAAGCTGCTTCTCTCTTTTACAATTGCATTAGTGACGATGTGTTTGAGGAAATCGTGTTTTTTGACATACAGTGACGATGTGTTTGCGAAAATCGTGTTTTGACTTATACGATTATTTTGACTTTGTCGCTTGCAGATTTACAGTTACACGGGTGTTCACCATCTAGCGGTCAAGGCTTCAAGTGCGCTACGCATAGTATTCAAAGAGGTCGACAACATAGTCCGAGTTCTTTGATACAATTGAATCAAACTAATTGCAACATTTCAAATGCGTTCAATGTTTATAAATTAATTGTAAGAAAACAAGCCAAATGATGGCAATGTATTTGAAGAAATATTGAATGATTATTTGTTCATTATCGACCACTATTAATATCCAGCATTTCTATCAGGGAATGAGAGAGGAAAAAATGATATAATTTTGAAGCCTCGCATATACGATACACGAATACCCGAGAGTCGCAAATGCAATGCAGCTTACTACTACAACTACTACTACTACTACTACCAGTAGTATGCGCAGAGCGATGTGGAGTGAGAGGACAAAGGGTCGAGAGCTGCACTCTGCGGCATATAGAACTGTGCCAATCTATTATTTCTAAACGATGAGACTAGAGAAAATTGACATATTATTTAGGCTAGAGCTGCAGCGTGTACAGAGCGCATGCATGCACATAGCGTATAAGCGCGCGAGTTTGATTGACAGGCTAATTTTCGTTTTGTGCGCGCGCGTACCTATAGAGTGCATGTAACTCGGTCTCGCAGCACACATTGATTCTTATACACATACACACATAACACACAAGAGCGCGTGCGCACAGATTCCGAATTCAATTTTCGTTTGCGACTTTTCGGAAAAAAGAGACGCGCGCTCGACCCGAATTCTCGACAACCCAATAACGACTATCCTATATTATTTGGCTATACATTCTACGCACAGATATACAATGCGCAATTATTCATTAAACGGATAATTTAAAATTTGCACACGCGGCGGCTCGCGCACTTAAATTCGTCGCCGTTGCTGGGTGACACACTAACACGCAAACGCCAAGACACACACACATGCGCAGTGTGCACACGACGCAATGCATTTCTCATCAATTCTAATGCACCCCCATCGCAGCAGCACTTGTGTTATAATGTAATGCCTCTTTCTGCGCGCGATACGACGTCTATACACAATGAAACAATTAATACACGCACACACGCGTATGCGTATGTCGTATAGACTATCAAAGTGCACAGCACCTGCTGCGAAACGCGCGCCGTGACTTGAAAAAATAAAAAAGCCAGCATGTTTGTAATATTTAATTCGGAAAATGCATTGCTAGCTAGCTGCGCGCGGCTATTATAATATAATTGTATATATGCTGCATGTTTTTCGTTTCTTTTTCTCTCTAGATCTCTTGCACTAGCTGCACGAAGGTATTTTATAAATGTATAACAGCAGACAACATACACGCGTATAGAAAGTGTGTGTGGCCCATATTATCTCTCGAGTCGAGAAAACTGAAATTTGTCTACTATATTTTGTCCTCCTGTTTTTTCCTTTTTTGCACGAAACCCACGACTTGGAGCGTTCGCTTCATTGTGTCGAACTGTCACGGCTCTATTGTGAATTCCTCGACTTCTAGGTCTTGGACTTTTTTCATGACCCTCTAGAAAAAAATTTTTTTTGTAAAAAACAATGGTAGTAAAAATCTCGTTTCTGCTGAAATACACTCGCGCGACTTACGACTGTATATTACTTTCTCCGCCGCGCGGCTGTACTCGCGCGACCACAAAACTCTCGCGCGCGCGAATGATCGATGCTCGCTTCGTCCATATAATAGGTGCATACGTACTCACTCGCTTTACGCGATTGGTTTTCTGCGATTTTGAAATATACGCGCACAAGTGCAGTATGCATACCGAGGTATAGCGTGAAAATTGTGAGCTTTCTATATAAGTGCAATTATCATATACGAATCGAGCGAGGTGTAAATATACAACGGCTTTATATTACGATCATGCGCGTTATTAGCCAATAATACCCGGAGTTATGATTCGAAAATTCGCGCGGGCAAGATTTATTCATATTTCACGCAAATAGCATCGTTCAATCGATTCTAAAGTAGCTGCAATACACACACACACGGGTATTATTATATATTCATAATCCCATTGAATTACAAAACAATCATAATAATAATCATTTTCCTGTGTGCGCGATACACATAAAGCGGTATATAATGCACGTATAATAGACCACTGACATACTCACACACACACACACACACATTCGTTACAAACCGCAAACGAAACGAAAAAAAAATCGCGCAGCCGGCATAATATGGATTTTCCTTTCGATCTCGGTTGCCGCTGCCGCTGCTGTATGTAATACTATGTGTACTATATACTGTATATAAGTATGTGCATGCATGCAGCATTCGCTGCAACGTATATATCAACACGAGAACGGACAAAAAAATTAAAAGATGAAAAATCAAATTGGTCACGCGCGTTTGAGAGAAGTCGAGAGAAAATCCAGCACGTGCTACATAAATATGCAGCCGCCGCCGCTGCAGTGCATATTACGCACCCGAAAAATTCGAAAGCCACATTCGAGTGCGGCATGCCGATAATATAACACGATCGTACCCCGAGATCGGTATATGGATTATTTTTTCCGCCAAGATCGGCGCAGCACTCGTACTCGTAGTATTCGTATATTATTATACAAGCACACAGATCGAAGGCACCAATTTAATTTTCGCCTAATTACTTTTCTTTTTTCTCTCTTTCTTTCCTTTTTTTTTCACTTTTTTTTTATCGCTCGACCGATCTCGGGCTAAAAGAAGGCAGAAAAGAAACAAAGCCGCGCGCTGTATACGTGGCGCGTGATTAACATACACACACACGTATACACACTCAAACAGACACGTACAGAGAACGCAAAAGGATACGTTTCTTCGCGCTATAGCGTTGGAATTTCAAATAGGCGAGGCCTCGTGTGCGCTCCGGCTCGAGCTCTGCGACTGCAGCACCGCACGTATGCGCGGTGTTTATGTCCCTCCGCGCGCGTTGATAGTTTTCTTTCGCGTATATCTTTCTCGCTCGTATACACACACACGTGCCCATAGACATTTAGAGCGCTCACACCAACACATTGTCCCGTATCATACATTGTTTTTTATACCGGTATAGAAGCTAATCGATTTTTGCGATTGCAAAAAAAATCAATCGATTTCGAGATAATAATATAGGGCGCGTGCGTTTTGTAATAGAGGTGCGAAATGGAATACTCACTGCAGCCAGCTTCGTCCGTGCCGTCGACGCAATCCACGGTCATGTCGCATCTCTGATACGGTGGCACGCAGTACGTCTTGTTGAACACGTACTGTCCACACGTCAGCTGTCCAGGTTCGCATTCGGGTGGCGCTGCGCAACGGACATAAAAATTTAGTTAAATCGTCACTCGTCGATCGAGCAACTATACAAGAGTTATAATATATTGTACTTACGACACGATTGAAACTCGTCCTCGGCGTTCTCGCAGTCGCGCTGATAATTGCAGACCCAGCTCTGTGGTATGCACTTGCCCTCGGCGCACTTGAACATGCCCATGGGACACGAGGTCGATCCTCCGTCGCCGCCGACGCCGCCGCTGCCGCTGCTGCCTATGTGCAAGGGGGTGATCACGCTGCTGCTGGACATGGGTTTTTGTTCTGCGAGAGACAAAAATACATATTATTAGTATAAATAAATAAATAAATAAATAAGTGAGCAAAGACCATCGTAAAATTTTAAATCTTTCAGGTTGAATTTGGTATGTTATTTGTATTGTAGTTCCAAAGAGGAAAAGGAGAGAAGAAAAACGTGTTATCTTATCGACAATGCGAGACTTTGTCAAAGCAAAAGTATATATAGTCAACTTTATTTGCGTTCACGGCTGCGTGCAGAAACGTAAAAATCAAAGCCATCGTAAAACTGGTACGAACTGCTGCATTAAAAACTTGTTATACTACTGATTCGCTATGCTATATTAAAATATAAAGTCACATTTCATCGCAATTTGTAAACAACTCTCGATTTCGCTGCAGTACTAAACCCAAGGCAAAATAGATATATGATCGGTAAGGCATTCGAATTATAAATGCACAATGGACGAAAAAATTGATTCTCCTCTCGAACTCTACATAAGTAAGCGACAGATTAGAATAATTCTTGTATCGTAAGATGCGCAGCGTAGATCCCTTCGTTGCTGCTGCTGCATCATCGCATGCAAGCTGGGCTCTTGTGTAAACACCCAGCGATCGTAAAATTACACCCGCACGTCGAAATGCGGCATTGTGCCGCGCGCGCGCAAATAATAATATATCTTACATTATGAAGACGCGCGCGACAAGTCTTAAAGCCGCGTCGCATCATTTGTCTTGGTGTAAAAAAAAAAAAAATAATCCTATTGTCTCGCAAGGTGTGCGTGTGTATAGCCAAAAGATGAATTTACGCACGCACAGGCTTGGCACAGGGAAACTTTTGAATGATACGATCGTTTCGAAGATACAACAAAGTACCCATATGCAATAACCAAATATATCGTCACATATCTGCACTAGTATACGCGCGGGTGCACGAGGCAAAACCTCGTTAACCATATATCGTATGTACGCTTGCGCTTGATTTGCGGTTCTTTCTTTCTTACGGGCACATGGAAGAACGCTGCAGACGCGAGACCTCCGCTCCAGCAGCGCCGACGACGACTCTTTTCTTCCTGCGGCTTTAATGAGATTTTTGTGGCTAAGCGTGACAACCGATTTCTTTTTCAGGAGAAAAATACCTCGCGCGCGTGCAATCATATGCACCGAGCCGGCGTCGTACTCGTCGTTGATAATTACCGCGCGACTACGAAAAAGGCCGATTTTATATGTAGGCACACGATCTAAACGAGCGTTTATATGCGCATGAATTAATGCCGATTATTTATGCCTTCTCTTTCTCTCTTCCAATGTGTACATAATGACATTGTTCTCGACTGATGCGTGCACAGAGCTTAGATATATACACAAATGCGCGTGCAATCGCACTGCGTTTTCGTGGACGGCGCGGAGGGGCTACCGATCACGATTAATTATAATAATTATAGATATATCTCTCTGCGCGCTTCGTGCCTTATCGACTGCTTTCTCTGGAAGTCCCATGAAAATTTCAAAGGCCGTATAATAAACACGAGAGTCTCTCCCCGCGCATTCGGAGTTGAACTTTTTAGCTTGTACTCGCTTTGTATATAAGTATGAAGATGTAAGCGCGCGCAAAAAGAGTAGTGTACCTATGCAACCTCGGCTATATAACCTCTGCTGATGTCTCCTCTCTTTTCTCTTTTGCACCGAGGCACATTTGTACAAGCACAATCTTCGTTTATAGCCGAGCATCGTCGTCTTCGTCGTCGTGTGTATGATCCCTTCTCTTTAACCTCTCTCTGTCTCTCTCTCTCTCTCTCTCTCGCCGGGGCGATCTATTATATTATACGGTAGTAGATAGTAGTGGTACAGTCATGATGATTCGCAGGTGAAACATATCGGTATAATGCCCCAAGTCGCGTGGCTCTTGAATAATGCCGTAAAATATTTCGCGCGTCCGTACGATGTACTGCAAGTACTGCATGCACTCGATGCACACGGTATATACGTTGCGCAACGCGACGACGAGAGATATAGAAGCGTCGAAAGATTCTTCGTCTTTTAAGTTTTTTTTTTTTTTTTTGCTTTCGATTATTCCTCGTGATAGGTTCGTTACATAAATCCATTTAGTATTAGCATTTTTTCGACGTTCTGTTCTACACTCTTCCTCCTTTGCGCGCCGCCTATAATGCGCTGATTTTGCAATTTAATTTAATTCGCGACTTGCTGCACACGAATATCGAATGTATTTATAATGCAACGGTGTCGTGTAATAGTAACGAGACGCGGATACAACAAAAAAAAGTACACGACCCGAAGAAACATCGGGGTTTTTTTTTTAACAAAGTAATACATTGTTCATAGATGTTCTCGGTCGAGTGTATAATGTACAGATTCTTTGGATACAACGCAGCGAGCGCAAAATAATGACAAAATGTAACTCATAGAGCTCGCACACACGACCATTCTGTATAGTGTAATTTCCTGTTTTCACCATCACGCGTGTATGTGTATTTGTGTACGTTTGTATGCGTATGTGTGTGCGACTTTTAAGTTTTAGTATGCTGCTGCTGCAGCGCAAGCAAACGCTCGCACAGGCGCAACTCTAGAGAGTGTGCATCTGTATATGACTCTTAAGGTGTCAATTATTTTGAACAATTATATAAACTTTCCATTCCAACTTATGGACTCTTAACAATACAACGGCAACCGTATACACCTATATTTGTGTAATTTAATTATGATCATTTATATAGGCCCGTATCTATATTTATTAATTTCATTAATTACCGTAAACGCAAAATGAGACTAATAAATAATCGAGCGAATTTAAAATTTACGATAATAATAATGATATTAATAATCATAATGCAGAAAGTTGCATTGTGTACGGAGCACCGGCGTTGCCCGAAGCATCGGCACGATGTTGTACCACATTGCGTTGGTGCACACGTACAAAAACAGGTTTCGATCGGTTTTAGACCGCTGCGTGCCCTGCGCGTATTGATTCACGTATTACACCGACGGATAATATTATTAAAGCCATCTGATCTGTCTGCGCCGAGTGTGTTATGTATAGTCTAAAAATCATTTTTTTTTCCTTAATCTTGGTTTTGCGTGTGTAGCGTATTCGAGTTGTGTCTTGTGTGCTCTTTGATACTTGTCAAATCGATTATACCGGTTGTGATGCGAGTTAAAAATCATATTGTCGGATCAAGTTGAGCTGATCTAAGCTGAGATAACATAAAGTTGAAAATTATTTATACTGTTAAATAAAAAACCTTTAATTTAATGTAAAGGTGTGATCAGGCATTGAAATTAAGGTAACTACGATTGAATTGCTCAACATTAATAACGGCCTAATGAAAAAAGTGACTTATTTTAAAATGTTTCAAAATACATTTGATTCTCTCAAAATATTTACACTGGTTGTCGAATAACTTGAATACGCTAACACCACTTTGACACTCCACCACTAGATGGCGAGTACCTTCGTGTGCAAAACTGCAAGTGGCTAACTGAAAATAATTGTATGAGACAATGCACAAAATTTTGTTGCACAGAGCTAACAATATTCAATGCACAAAGTTCATGAAAATGAATAGGTGAAAGTTTTTACACTAGGTGGCGAGAACGTTTATCTATAAATCTGCAAGTGGCAGAGTAAAAATAATCGTATATACTATAATGAATAGCACCGAAACTTAATATCGATATTTTTGCATTCTCCTACGTACAGACAAAAAAATTTGATCATTTTTACATAAATTTCAACGTAAATACAAGATATAAGATGCAAGATTGGTCAATGCCAAACAATTCTGTATTTAAGCACACAATCTGGTACCGCGTTATTTATGAAATTTGATAATAATCCAACTATACTTAAATATTTACGTATCCACGGACGGTTATATTTTATCGAAAAGTTTGGAATTTTGATGCTGTTTCGCGCAAGTATGTGTAACTGCTTTCGCGCGTCAAAGCAGCAGCAGCAGCAGCAGCAGCAGCAGCGGCTACCAATCATTCCGTCGGTCATGCGGAATTGTGCAAGATTATGCAACATCTCGCTTTATTGTCAAAATATACCGCGCGCATGAAACGGCAAGATATCAAAATTGATATTTGCCTGCCAGCGTTAAAATTTATTCCAACTTTGGTTTCTTGATGTATTCGCAAGCGTACATTAAGAAAAATTCAAGTGAACGCGGGGGACGCTCGCTCGAAGCCTTTTGAAAAAAATATTTCGTGTTTAATAAGTAAATATTTGACGCGAACTGCAGCAGTCGAAAATCGTCTCGATTATGCGTATACCTTCTCGATCCTCGCAGCTCTTAAAAACACATCTGGAGAGAGACGCGCGCGTACGTACACACATGTATCGGATCAAGTATGCAAGAAAGAACGAGGTGTACACGTACGTACACACGTACACATATGTAAAGATTATATTATTATGAAGCAGCCGAAGCAGCAGCAGCAGCAGCAGCAGCAGCAGCAGCAGCAGCTCGTCGTGATTCACAAAGTGTCATGTGTGCGCGTTATATATAACTTGGGCCTTTTGTATTCGCGTCTGAATTATATATTACGGCTCTGGCTCGACGACGACGACGATATTGTTCGGCTATTGAGTTACCGCGACGACGGCTGATTCGTCGTTTCCCGTTGCATATTATGTATATATTGTACCAGAAGTCCATATAGCCAGCCTATCGTCTTGTGTATGTAATATCTGCCCCGGGTGACTCATGCTGCTGCTGCACAGTGCACCATAGACATTTAAATGTAACGACTGTATGTGTGTATCGATTATCATGATCAATAACACAACAAACAACGATGCGACGATAGGAAGATAAAAGAGGCATTTTTACCAAAATCACGCGCACTTGTCAATTATGTATATAAACGCATTTAAAGCGAGCGAAAAATTTCAACAGCTGCAGCGGTGCAGTGCTGTAAGGGGTCGATGCACCTGCGCACGATTTCAATGAGTAATTAACGTTGATACAGTTAAAATATTTCTTTCGAGATTCTTGGAAGTGATTGCCAAACAAACGTTTTCACCTACATATACGCAGGCTCGTGCGTACACCGACATCAACAAGCTCGCGCGTGTGTGCGTAAAGCACGCATAGTCTCTTGAGAAATACTAAAGAGAGACTCTTGAGAATACTAAACTTTTCATCTCGATTGTCGCTCGCGTGATTTTTCATTATACGCACATTTTTATATGTACGAAAACGAGGGAAAAGCAGGAAATCCAAGTAATCGTAAATATAAAGAGGAAAAATGTATCTAGTATGCTTCAATCCGTATACGCTCTTTCGTGTTTGTGCATATCGCGCGCCTGTACATAAGTACCAAGTATTATAGCCTAGTGTGAATTAGAGCAATATAGCTATATGTGCATTACTCGGCTTGCTCCAGTTCGCTCAAGTTTCACTTGCTCGCGCGTTCGCTATTGTTATTAATAATTGTGTGCATCAAACGCTCTCGGATGCTCCCGCAGGCAGGCAGGTATACATATTTATGACGATCATTGTCAAATACCTTCGGGCCATTTACGAGAATGCGCATAAGGTAGGAATTTGAATCGATGACACTATTAACTTAATTTCATTCGTGTATTAAAAATTCATGTATTAAAAATCTTTTCTTCAACATTAATTGATGACACGCATTATTGAGAATACCCTTACTACACATCCGAACGTAATACGAGTATATTGCGAACAAGTGTTGGAGCTTTTGTATTATGCGCGCGACATGACGCAAAGCGAGTCATACAGTAGTTTGCACTTGAATTTCGCTTCCAAGGTAACGCCTCGGATTGACAGCTAAAAAATTTTTCAGAGTGGCCTATCGGATATATCAATTGCTTACGAAACAAGTCGTCCGGAGTTTTGTAGAACATTTGTAAGGTATAGAATTTATAGGTAATTTACACCTTCTTTTAAATCATTTTTTGCATTTCTGCTGCATTAGCTGGACACTAAAGTGCAGTAAATCACTTCAGAGATTCGAGAATATTCAGGCTCAAGATACTTGACACATTTGAATGCCATTAACAATGTCTATATAGGACTGTCTATTGAGCGATTTCTTTCTTGCTGCTTTTACAATTAAAGCTCGCTTGAAATAACAACATAATTTTTCGAGATGCTCTCTGCGCGTTAGACGAAAAAAAGAAAAAAGAAACCTTGGGAACCGAATGACAACGATGATGTCACTCTTACCAAATACACACTCGCGCGTAAACACTTACACTACACTTCGAAGATCTTCCGATTTAAAATTTGAATATCCTTGACCGCAGCTTAGATCAACCATTTATTATAATACATAACTTTTGGGAAATACCCAGAGCATATATAATATATGCTTTATGAGTTGTTTAGAATATAGTAGAAAAATTAATTCGGTGGTTTATTTATTTATTTATTTTGTTGAGATTGCGTAACGAGTTATACATTCTATTTCGGAATGAGAATCCTGAAATCCTCCTCGAAAGTTGAATAAGCCAACACAAATTACGTATGCATAATTTTTAGTGGTTTTGTACAAACAAAAAACAAAACTTGATCGATTATGAGTTAAACATTGTTGTGGCTTCTACGCGAATCTCGGGTTTGGCATCGTTTAAAAAACTTGATAAAGCTTATTCATATATGTTTTGCAGGTTCATTGGCTTATTGTAGCTCTCGTGTACGCGCCATGCGCTAGCGCGTTCTATATATATTATGCCCACACACATACGGAGTCGCGGTGTATTTGAGAAAATTGCACGCTTTTGAACTTTTTTATAATGCACAAGTTCGAGTACACGCGGTATAATTACCTGTTCATTATCGACTTGTAATTATTCAAAATTACCACCTTTAAAGTTTCGTTATGCTTACTTCGCGATCTGCGCGTGATATACGTTTACGAGAAAAATTAACTTTTCCAACTAAACAAATATATAATCGATGATTCTTGCCAGTATACATAAGCGAAATAAGAAAAATCATCAGCGCCTCCGATGGTGGTGTACGTATCGCGATGATAATTAATCGAGCTCTGAGGCATAGCGAGCCGATGTGATATCGATAGTAATCGTTGGCGCGCGAAAAATTCGAGCCTATCGTATTTTTATACACATAATTGGCTTGTGTCTCTTTCTATCGATGCTGTCTCCCCGCGCGCGCGCGCACACACACGCGTTCCCTCGAGTATTGGAACGTACTTTTGAAAATAGGCGCATAGCTTAATGAGGTTTGTCCCTTTATTATTTCCGATCGTTTGATACAGATAGAAGATAATACGATACCAGCCGATTGCCTGGGAGCAAGTAGCAGTGCCCACTATAGGTGTACTTTCAAGTATATTTTATTTTATTAAAAAAAAAACTCGATTTCTTTAAAGTCATTTGAGTAGGTTCATGCTTGTGTATGTTAGACATGATACACTAAAGTTTTGTTATAGTTCGGTCCATAATTTGAGGAAAAAAAATTCGTTTACAATCGAATCGTTACCATTGATTTTTGAACAAATATAAGGATATTAGCAAAAATAGGTTACAGGCCTCCTTACCGCCAGATGGCGTCGGACCAGTCTCACAAATCCCAAATCAAAAAACGTGCACTCGCGCTATAAATTCTGCACAGGCTTCTGAATTACTTAATTGATAAGATTACCCTAAGGTCCAGTCAAAAATTCTTATGTGCTCGAAAAGCTCTGCGCTGCATTAGGCGTATGTTTTCCCAGGGCGAACATTTTGACGCGCGCTCATACTTGCATAAGATTTCTCGCGAACGCGAAAAGCGTACGATTGATTTCCGCCGCCGCACTTTTAACGGCGAATGAGCCTAATTTGTCATATATAATACAACGTCAGATAGAAAATGCGAGCTCGAGCACACTGACCATTAAAAGTTAGCGAAAACGTTTTCCGTCGACTCCTATATGTGTGTGTATGTGTGCGCGCATATGAGTTGCGTTATGGCATACTATATACTACACGTTGTACGCGAGAGGGAGAGAGAGAGTCCGAAATTCCATTTATTTACCCGTGCAATTATCGTCTATTTACAACGAGTCGTGCATATAATACGTAAAGAGAAAAACAGCAGCCACTATCTACAACTAGAGTCGTGAGCGCAATAACACAAACGGAATTATATCTCGCCGATTCCTTGCCGATTGTACGACGCCGCGTACAGCTTCGTGCAGAATGAAAAAAAAAAGGAAGGAGCTTGACGTTTAGCGGCACGGTGCATCTCGTTGATAATCGCTGTGCTTCGAACATCTGTGTGAGTATTGTAAACGGCGATCGCGAGCGCGGGGGTATTAATTTACCGAAAATCGATAGATCGTGAGAGCAGGGCGAGAGCTGCTGCGCATACACACAAACACAAGGGAACAAGAGAGAAAGAGATCGGTGTACAGTGATAGACGCGAATAATTAACGGCGCGATGTCAGAGAGTGAAAATGTTGCTGCCGTTGCTGCGGAGCTCGCGGGACCCAATATATATAAAGAGAAACAGAGACTGATTTATGTACTTATATTATCGGTACACATAAGGAGGGCATTATAGTGCTACGTGTTGGTTGCAGCTGTTTCTTTGGATTCCGTTGGATAGGTCAAAAATGCGCCT
The DNA here is from genome assembly GCF_000599845.2 of Trichogramma pretiosum. Classification (NCBI taxonomy): domain Eukaryota; kingdom Metazoa; phylum Arthropoda; class Insecta; order Hymenoptera; family Trichogrammatidae; genus Trichogramma; species Trichogramma pretiosum. The sequence continues at coordinate 44,852 of NW_019641606.1, read as the reverse complement.
ATATGTACGAGTGGGACACAGGCGGACCCACGAGCTATACATGTTTTCAATGATTTTTTTCCATGGGGATTAAATGAACCATTCGATTGAACCACTGACAAAAAACTTTTTCAAACGTTCTTTTCTCTCTCTTTATTACTTTGTGTAATGTAAGTGTGTAACAATACAGCCTTGATTATTCTCTTTATGCGTTATGTTGCATACGCTAATGAACCCGATGTTAATTATTATATCACGTTCGAGCTTCATCAATAATAACAATCAGATAAGATCCTACATTTCAATTCTCTCCTTCTCTTTCTTTGTGAGTAAACCGGATGACCGATATGTTGTATAGTGCTGCTGCGTTAAAGAGTCGTATGCACGAAATATAATTTTCGAAAAAATCACTACACCACACTCAACACTACAAACAACAACACGATTCGTGAAATGCGTCAAGTATGGAAATTATTATTGATAGGTATTTTGTATAGCTATTTTAGTGTTGCCGAGGACAAAAAATGCATCTTTCGGATTACTTTTTGCGAAATCTTGTGGCAGAATGTAAAATCAGAAAAGGCTTGCGCAATGACTGCGTATGGACACGATCGAAGGTAGAGGAAGAAACTTTTGACGCGAAGGCGGATTACCTCGTTATTGTACTGTACTACTGATTAATTTTCCATGTGCAGAACTGAGTTTCAAAATTGACAACTGTTTAAAAGGTATATTTGTACTAGATTCAATCTTTTTTAGATAATGTATTATTTTTAGAGTACAATTTGTATTTTCTTTATAGATTATAGTTTTATGCGTTTGAAATCGAATTATAGTGTCAGCAATTTGAGGCGCATAACCTCGAAAAAAATTTTCAGTCAATATCGATAAAATAATCAGTTATTACATTATAATTAAGCAAGTAATGGAAAGCAACAGTGACGCAGTAAGGTAAAGTTTTTTTTGTGTTAATTTACATTTTTCTTCAGGGTAAAGGAAGAGCCTAATGATACTTGGACGAATGCAGATGTCAAGAATGTTTTCGACTCGGTGCAGTCTTGGAAAGCCAAAAACTTTGAAAACTTGCCGCTCAATCAATTATCGGTAATGATTTGAATTACGTTCTGGTTTTTAACAATACAAAATTATAACATGATTTTAATTTCAGGTAAACCTTATGCCTTTACAGAAGAAATTAGATGAAAAAATATTCGTCGATTTTGAGAGCAAAAACGTTAAGCTTGAGTTGAAGTCATTATCCATATGCGCGACTAAGTATCAAGATTGTCAACCCATTGTGAAAGTAGAAAACGAAAATCAGACCTACGGAATTAATGAAAAAATATTCGTAGATTTTCAGTGCAAAAACGTTAAACTTGAACTACCACCTATACCGACAATCATCAGCAAATCTGAATATCAAAATTGTTCAACTAGTAGACAACCAAGTAGAAGAACAAGTTCAGAATGATTATTTGAATGATGGAGACCAGGAAATTTTAATAAAAAACAAATTTGGTTATAATAATAGTCAAGTTTAAGTATATACCCCGAAATTTAAAGAATATGAAAAGGTGAAAAGTTTTGGTGAGATTGATTGCAAATCACTTGAATACCAGAGTAATCTCAAAAGACACATCATGACTGTACATTATTGCAGAAAACGTTTGGAATGTGATACTTGTCATAAATTATTTTCTTCCAAGAGTAACCTCAACATTCACATCAAAGTAGTGCATAATCAAATTAAATCCTGTGAAATTTGTCATAAATCATTTGGTTACAAATATATCCTCACAGCTCATATAGATACAGTACATAATCGTAACAAATCCTTCGAGTGTGATATTTGTCACAAATTATTTGGATACAAGCAAAAATTAAAAAATCACATAAATTTAGTACACATTCGTAGCATAGCTTTCGATGATGATGTCATGAATTATTTGGATATAATTCCTCATTAGAAAATCACTTAAATTCAGTACATTTTCTTAGCAAACCCATCGAATGTAAGATGTGTCACAGATCATTCCAACAAAAAGCTAATCTCAATATTCACGTGAATTCACAATGATGTTAAACTCGAATGTAATATTTGTCACAAATCATTCCGACAAAAAGGTAACCTCAAAGCTCACATAATAGCAGTGCATGATCGTATAAAACCCTTCGAATGTGACATTTGCCATGAATCATTTGTACAAAAAAGTAATTTCAAAACTCATATTAATGCAGTACATAATCAGAGCAAACTCTTCGAATGTGACATTTGTCACAAATCATTTGGTCGAAAAGGTGCTCTTAAAGTTCTCACAAATACAGTGCATCATCGGAGTAAACCCTTTGAATGTAAGATTTTGTTCACAAATCATTTGGAGGAAAAAGAAAACTTAAAGTTCACATCAATCTAGTTCATGATCGCAGCAAACACTTCGAGTGTGATATTTGTCATAAATCATTTGGAACCAAGAGTAGTCTGAAGAGACACAAACAAGTGCATGATCGTAGCAAACCTTTTGAATGTGATACATACGTGTATTTATCATGAATCATTTGGTTTCAAATATAACCTCAAATCTCACAAGATGAGAGTACATGATTTCAGTAAACCCTTCTAATGTAACATTTGAATGTAAACTAATGTATTAAATAATATATCTTGAACTTAATTTTTTCAACATCTTGATTTCTTTTAAACCTACTTTAAATTTTAAATTTCTTAATTGGAAAAAATTCTGAAAAAATACACACGTACTTTTTTAACGATCTTCGAAACTTTTAATCCAACATAATTTTTCCGTAAAATTAATGGTTATTAAATAAAAACCATTGAAATTACATAAATAGGTTACCAAAAAGTACACTATTTAAATGCTTTTTCGAACAATTCTGGCCATATCAAACACGGAAAAAAGACGATTGCATTGCGCGACAACGATATAGCTACCGCCGACCCTGCTACGAACCGTCAAAAAAAAATTTCTGGTCATCCACCTCGCATACCTACGAAGAGGTGTGAAAATAAGTAGTGAGTAAATAGTGAAAAAAAACAAACTAAAAAACGAAATTCTTCGCCAATATATGTGGAATACCACAAAGCTCCGAACTTTGTCTATGTAATCAAGACCCCTTAGAATCAAAGCTATTCGGCCAAGAATGTTTCTCCGTTGTCCATACAGCCATCACGAAGTTGTGACACTTCCAAATTATCTAGACGCTGCGAGCGAAACCCTAAAAGAAAATACTGAAAATATATCCTTATACGATGAACTTGTTCTCTCGAGGCATACATACCCATGCACGTAGGTAGTATAGTACACTGGTGAGCTCGCGGCGTGTCTCTCTCTCTCTCTCTCACATACGATGCTAACGTAATTGCCGATCCAGTAGGCAATTATGAGATACCGCGAGTCGCTCTCTCTGCACTGCATCTCTCGACATACCACGCACAGGTGCATATAGTACGCACACGCATGAAAATTACGCAATTTCGGGCCCGCGCGTATACTACTACTACTACTAGTGCCTCGGGGGGCCTAATGAAACTTACGACGATACGGTATATATATGTATAAACATAAATGCCTCGTGCCTGTGTACACATAATAACGAGAGCTATATCTGATAATATATCCGCGCGGACGGATTAATTTTTATTGGTCAATCGGGCGCGCTCGAAGTTGGACGATCTCCGAGATCCCGAGAGAGAAATTGGGGAAAAAAACAACATGTCGCGCGGATCGACGAGCGACTCTCGCGGGGGTCAACGACCTTAAGAGCTCATGCTCATTACATACACCGAGACGTAAGGTGCTCGCGCGCTGTATTTACGCGATCGATCCCATCGCGTAATGATGTGTAATGGGGATGTGTATATATATGTGTGTGTGTGTGTGTGTGTGTGTGTGTGTGTGTGTGTACACACACGTGCTTTGCTTCGCGCACCGGCCTGCACACGCATGAGAGGATAATAACGCGACAAATTGCAGCGATGCAGTTCAATTAGAAAAGAGCACGAGACCCGCCTTTTATTAGACGTGTATATAATACGTAATTCGTGCAGCGAGCGAGCGAGCTAGCGTATAGAGTGCAGCATATTGGCAGCTATATATATACGCTTTGTTCCGGTTTGCGTATGAACGCGTGTATTGTTGACCTGTGACTCGCGCGAATGATGTCGTGAAAAAATGTTTCCTTTCTTTCTTCTCTCCCATTGATCCGAGTTTTTCCAATTAATTCATGACATTATTTCATAAAAGTCGGTTATCGATATTGTAACACCATATGCTACAATATTACACTTTACGTCGAATTCCATCGACTTGGCATCGTAAGTTGACTCCACGTGGGTGGAAATTGAAAAAAAACAAAATAAATAAAAAATTACTAGCTAACGAAACCCGCAGTGGGGTGGAGGATCCTACTGCATAACAAAAAATTAATAAAAAAAAAGGTTAGTAAATTGATTTCACGTAAAAATAAAACAAAAATAATAGCCATATGTTATATATACTGCGTAATAATACACGCGTGTGTGTATTTTTTGCGCTGCAACTTGCAAGAAGAGACATCAACGCTTGGTATTTATGTCGTGCGTTATGCAGTATTATACGTTTACGCGCGGGACTCAATTGGTTCATCGAACGGATTAACGAACTACAGAGCAGAGCTCGTCTCTCTCTTTTTCTTTCTCTCTTTCTTTCTCGACGCATCGGAGACAACGTATCACATTAGTCTTGCAATATGTATATTGCATATTATTAAACGCGTAAAACTTCGCACGCTGAGCAGTCGTAGCCGCGCTATTGTTTCTTTCATGCCAAGAGAGAGAGAGAGAGAGAGAGAGAGAGAGAGAGAGAGAGAGAATCGAATCTCGTGTGCGTAAATTTATTATTATCTTTATTGCTGTCGTTAACGTAAGCTGTCAACCAGCGTGTGTGTGCATTTATAAAACTAATCAAAGGAAAGGAAAGAATCGTGCGATTCGGTCAGCTGTTGCGAATATCTTGATCGAATTATCCAAGTCCCCCTCTATTTTTTAAAACGATCATTCAATTTCGTGTAATTCGATAGATTAGCGAAAAATTGATTTTTGATAGGGATCATTCAATTGTTCTAGTAACAGAACAGTTCACGTACAGAATATATAATATTAATGAATTGCTTTTTAGCTCATATATATATATATATCTCATATAAGTGTCAACATCAACAGGAAGTCCGCTGGCTGCTACTCCGTAATAAAGCGCTCCATGATAAAATGCGCCTGTATACCAAGTGTGTATATTATAGGTCAAGAATTGTCCGACGACGAACGAAAAGAAACAACAACAAAAAATTTATATATCTCGAATATTGTATAATGAATGACTTCCTCGACTCGGGGACAGCATACAAATCAAAGGATTTTTTTTCGTTTCAATAAATATATATTCTCTGCATATCAATGCATCGACGCGATGACAAAAAGTTAGGCGATACCGCCTAGACACGGCCCAGCGCGTAGATGATGTATGCAGATAGAAATATAACGTGTACACGGAGAAGCTGTACGTATCTTTGATTGGAGAATTGAAGCTAAGTAGCCAACTAGTTCGAGTGCGCGTCTGTCTGTGCATATTATATAGGTACGCGTGTGTGTGCGTGTGTTTAGGTACTGGACGCGATATACACGTTTTACGGAGCGAGCTTAAGCTACTTTTATTAAAGAAATCACTGTCATAAGGTATGAAAATAAAAAACAAAGAAAGAAGAAATTATGTGTGTGTGTGTGTCTCTCTCTCTACCTGCAAGAGACAACACAACGATGATATATAAGCGTTGTAATGTCAACGAACTGCTGCTAGCTCGTGCTCGCGCGCGCTCGAGAGATGCGAGAGAAAAAGGAGACGAGGTCGGCTAAAAGAGCGTATCATAAGACTTTTGCTGGAGCTGACGAACAGAAAGATAGAGAGAGAGAGAGAGAAAAAAAATAGTGTAATATATGACTTCGAAGTCTTTGACGGCCTTGGGAGGGTATTTTACATTGTTGCTATAACTATCACTCTTAGCGAGCTAAGAAAAAATTAGGATTATATTCTTTTTTTATGAGTCATGTTCAGATTTCGGAATGATAAATATTCGGAATCATAAATATTCGGAATATTTAAAATTCGGAATGTTTGAAAATCGGAATATTGAAAACGGAACATGAAAAATTCGTAAAAACAAAATTTCGGATTAAAAAAATTTCGGAATGAAAAAATTTCGGAAAAATTAAAATTCGGAATCCACAATATTGTTAGTGGAGAATGTAGACAATAAATTTTCCCATTAAAAATTTTATGGATTCCGAATTTTAATTTTTCCGAAATTTTTTCATTCCGAAATTTTTTTATTCCGAAATTTTGTTTTTCCGAATTTTTCATGTTCCGTTTTCAATATTCCGATTTTCAAACATTCCGAATTTTAAATATTCCGAATATTTACGATTCCGAATATTTATCATTCCGAAATCTGAACATGACTCTTTTTTATTTCTTTCTTTACTCTTGTAAAAATGGCTCTCTAAATGATCGAAAAAGAAAAAGTTATAATAATAGAGGCCCAAGGTCGTCGAGAGAATCTTAGACATATTGCGCAATTATCATTAACCCAATTGTCACGCGCGCAAAACTCCATAAATATAAACAACGCAGCAGCAGCAGCAGCAGCACACATACAGAAGCGGCGGCGGTGTCAGAAAAGATGAATCCGATGATAATAGCGCACGCAGCAGTATACCCGTGTATATGTGTATGCATATATGTGCATTATACACGTGCGCAGCAAGACTGACGAGATATAAATGATGATGATGATGATGATGGTGATGCAGGCGCGCGTATAGGTATATGCACGTACACACACACGTGCGTCTATGTGCGTGCGACTTTTCGATGAAAGATATTACACTGGCAACTGCAGCTATGTATACGCGTTTCGCAGGAGCCTCTCGTATACGTGCGAGTTTTATTATTATGCGTCTCCGTTTTTACGGCCTTTCATAGGAAAAGTCTGCACGCGTAGCCACGGCGCGGCAACACTCGTATCGCTGCTGCTGCAGAGACGAGTGTAATTCCTACATACGTGTGTGTATATAAGTGTCGACATTACAAATGCATGCTTAAATACTTTATAGCGGACGAGCTCTGTTGTGTTGCTTCCACGCACGAGTCGTGTAGTTTTTTTAAATTTGTTTTCAAGCGTGGATTTCTTTTTGTGGTGTTCGCAACAATCGAATGGCTAAAGTGAAAGACCGAGTTGATCACGAATTTCAAAAAATAACTTGTTCATTTAAAATCGACGTGCGAATAATTATGTAAGGGTGCAAGTGCGTGCGTACACTTAACAAATTAACGATACGTATCAGGGTTGCGTTGCATAACACTGCGGATGAGTGCGGACGCTGTTGTACACGTGTTTCGAGCACGTGCGCTACACATATCCTATAAGTGTACCGCAAATCGCCACCGACGTTATATTACCTGTTCATCTTTTTATTTGAAAAAAACGTTGTTTTTCTTTTTTCCAACGCGACTCGCGTTTTGTCGGAGAAAAAATAATTCCCGAGAGATCGAACGTGATTCTTTTTTTTTTTTTTTTTGCAAGAAACTACTCATCGACGAACGAACGAACGATCGATCGAGCGAGCATATTTTTTAATGATAAATCGCGTGATTCAGCTAATTCATTGCGCCGATCCGTTTATGACCTGCTCGAACGCGATCGTTACCAAGCCAAGGTGTACATCCTTTCTACAATCTTAATTTTATCTGTTATTATTCTGGGAAATTTTTACTATTTTTAAGTTTCGATATATATATTGTTTAGAGAGACACTTTTAAATATTTATCAGGTTTTAGAACAAAACAGCACTACACCGATTCATCTTATTTCGTAAAAAAGTATATTACTCATGCGTTTCAATGTGATTTATTTGTATATAAACAAACAACAACACCACTTTTAAAAACCAATCAATTCCTATACACGTTGATAAAGATCCCGCAGCGGCAGACAATTTCAGGGTCACGTCGTCGTCGTCGACACACAACGTTGCTTTTTGACCTCAAAGTGTCGCGACTTGACTTATTTTTTATTGAATAGTCTATAGCTCTCGGGTAAATATTCACTCAAATCGCAAATAAAATAAAAAATACGACACATCGCGCACAGTTCTTACAACAGCACTATTATCATCGTCATCATCATCGTCATCATTGTGCCCATAAGAGAAGGAAGAAATGAAAGTAGTTCAGAGCGTTAGATTGTGCGAAAAGCGCAAGCAAGCAAGCGCTACCACTGCTCACACATGCACATGTGCAGGGGGAAAAGTCCCTCTTTTCATAATATACGCTACATTTTGAATCCTTTGGATACATAGTATATATGTGTGTCTGCTGCTGTCTATGTGTGTATAAAAGTTCTCTTATGAGACTTGTGGGAAACGTCAACTTTCACTCATCTCTTTCGCCGTTAGCTGACGACGTTTGCTTTGATGTGTGTCTATGCGCGAGTATATACGTACGTATACGTGTGTGTATGTCATATATGTGTGTGTGTGTGTGTGTGTTTGTGCACTGTACGCGCGCGAGCCGCCGCGCTGATGAACATAAAAAAAATTTACACGTTTCTGGTGTCTATATGCGCGCGCGAGAATATGTGTGCATGTGTATGTGTATACGCGCGCGAGTTTTGCGAAAATAATACACTATGCTGCCTACGTGTCGTCGTGAAAGTTCCTGGTTCAGCGCAGCAGCAGCACTATTTATATACACTAACTATTAAGTCGAAAAAAAAAGAGAAAAATATTGCTTTTTTCGTATTTCGAGGCACCGATGATGAACAAAAACGGCGCGGCTGTTTAATATCGGTATCGTATTTAAATACTTTTAATAGTATATATCGAGGACGTTAAACCGAACAAAAACAAATGGGTCTGAGAAAAGGCAAAAAAAAAGAAAAATTAAAATAAAATGAAAATAAGACGAGAGAATACACAGAACAAGTTCAACGCTCAGGTATAATAATCTCGCAGAAATCTCTGCTCAATGGAAATTTAAACTAGGTTAACGTAGTATTTTTCAATTCGATCGTTTCGGGCAAAAAAACATAGTCTCTCTCTCGCTTCTCGGGAGAGATAATAATTATTATGCATCCGTTGCTGCGCTGCCCCGATACAGCAGCCCAGTAAGTAGTATCGAGTATAGCTGCAACCTGTAATCTTGTACAGCCAAACGAAATAGAGAAGAAAAAGAGAAAAAAACACATGGTTCGTTCGGCGCTCGATGTTTGTGCACAAACACACACTATATAGCTTCTTAGGATTCGATAGTTGTGTATACTGTATAAACGGGCGATCACATTGGCATAATATGCAATTTATAAATGGTCAGCGAAAGAAAACGAAGCGTTTCCTTTTTTTTTTCATTTCGAGTACGGTTCATTTACCGCTTAAAGCATCAACGACGCGTGATAACACATTTTGAGAGTTGAGAAATCGCGCAATTTCAGAGAATTATCGCGAACGAAGCAAAAAAAACTACACACGTAAAATCGATGCTGCATGTGCTTTTTTATACAGAGAAAAAGCACGGATAATCGAGTGTGCAATTTTCATTGGATAATTTTAATGCGCGAAGCGAGAAGAAAAAATATATTTATTAGCAATCAAGCGATCGAGGCAAAGGATTGAAATTCATCAAGATATATGTGTGCGTGTGTGTGTGTGGGTTGCCTCGCGTGCAATTCTCTCTCTCTCTCTCTCTCTCTCTCTCTCTTGACATCGTTTAAAGAGTGTTTATAAGAATCTATACGCTCTCGTACAAGGGCCCTACTACAACCTACAAAGGATTAATCAAGGGTCGAGTCTCTCTTTACGCGCGCGTTATGTGTGACTAAAAACATCCATTGGGAAAAAAGAAAAGAAAGAAAGAAAGAGAGGGAGAGAGAGAGAGAGAGAAAGAAAGAGAAAGAGAAAAATGAAGAAAGGGAGCATTAGTCGCGGCGCACGCAAAGTCGTACAATGCTGCTATACACGACTCTCTTTTCTCTTCCTCCTCCTCGTGTATGTGTGCGCACGGAGAACGACGAAAGAAGACGACAATTATAATTTAATTTGACATCTAATAAAGTTAAAACGCTAGTGGTGGTCTTCGATTATTATATTATTATACTATATCGGCCAATTGAATTTGTCCGATGTCGTGACACATTCTTCGGGGGCGATTAATTATGTTGCGATCGATGCGCGCGCCATTGAAGAAAATTGCTCCGACTCTTTTTTCATTTTGGAAAATGGTTTCGTTTTGAAATTGTGCATTTGCCTCGGAGCGTAGAGAGAAAGAGAGAGGGAACTATGCAATAATTTTGCCGTAACGCATTAGAGATTTATGTTTATTATAAATAGCAAACGAGTTGCCGGTCGGCCAGTCGCTGCTATGTAAGAGTGAAAAAAGAGAAAAAAGAAAAAAAGAATCGTAACGTTTGCACAACGAAGAGCTGCGCGAGTAATAAAACACAAGGCAATATCGTGTTATGGATATAATATGTATACACGTATTATAACGTCTGTAAATGCATTATGAACTTTTTTTCTCTTTATTTGAACTCATTCGCGCATTCCTTTCGAGCGTCGCTACCTGCACTTGACCAAAAAGCAATGAAGTATGGACTCGCTCGCTGCTATACGAGAAGTGTGACAAAAGAAAACAATACATGTGAGTATATGCTTACACATTTGGACACCGTGTAAGGACGTCGATCTAATTGCCGCGCAGAGGTTGCAAAATGAGCCGCGATGCAAATGCGCGCTCGTCGTGTGTGTAGTGGCGGGTAATTGCGTTACGAGATTTTTCTCTCTCTCTCTGTTCAACTTGCTCGGAGCAGAGCTACTTTGTTAAAATAATACAGTTTTTTTTTCAAGTATAAATCTTTGCTAGTTGCGCGTACGTAGATATTTGCATAGGCAGGCATTAGTCATAATGTAAAGTATACGTATGGAGCTTAAAAACAAAAAGAAGAAGGAAAAGTTGAACGCATGGGTCGCTCGGAGCTTCGCGGGCATATACACACATACACTAACGAACGATAATGACGACCTTCGCGTTAATTCAGCGATAAATACATCAAGTCTTGTAATACAGAGATCTGCAAGAGATTTCAAAGAATATCGTTATAAGCGCGCGTAAGCGCGTTGAATTTTTGTATTTTCTCCTCTGTCTAGCGTGCGTGCGTCGTTTGGCAAATAAGCAAAAATTATTTTTTTTAATATCTTCTCGGAGCGCGTATTTATAGGCATGCAACAATTGCACATAATACACACACACACACGTCGTCGCAAGTGCACGACATCGCACTGTACAACTGAAACAAAAGTCGGCCGAGTCACGCGTGTGCCCGTGAAAAAGCTCGCCTCGCGACTACGCTGCCGCTGCCTGTTGCTATCGCCGCGCTTAAAGCGATATACTGCCTTTTCCGCCTATATAAGAGAGCCGGGCTGCACTGTATATACAGCAGCGGCTATAAGGCAAGGTTACGAGTTTGCCATGCGGACTCTTGTGCACGTATGTGTAAGTGTGTGTGTGTGTGTGTGTGTGTGTGTGTACGAGAACCGCGCCCAGATTATACCGCAAATATGTGTGTATACGCGGGTTGCGGGTTATACGTATACGTACATACCACGAACGCACATGCACACAGAGACAGAGCAGAGAAAGAGAGCTATGTCACCTGTGGTAAGTCGATATACATATATGTGTGTATATACACAAGTAGATCAGAGTTTGTCGAGGGATTCACACTGCGCATACACACACACACACACACACGTGCAATGGAAGACACTCTGCCGTGGCGAACGCGGAAGTGTTACGAGAATATGTACAGCTCGAGAGCTGTAAACGAACGAAGGCAAAAATTCGATGTATAAACTTTGGAGTCTCATTGTTTGGTAGGTATTAACCGATGGATACACAGGTTGTTGTTATACTGCTGTAAAAATGTGTGCACGTTCCAACAGTTACAAGATCACGAACATTTTCTTACTTTCTTTCGATGTTAAATACTTCTTACGGGATGTTTATTGGGTTTTCCGAATCGACGCTGATCTCCACAAAGAGTAGCACATTTATGTGTTAAATTTAAATGAAAACGATTATCTGAGCTTTTTTATTTCCGACAACTATATATTTACTACACGAAGAGATCGCTTATCTCCGTCATCTATCTTCGTACAGGGCGACTTTATTAAAATTTCACGGCTTCATTATATTATATGCCTTTAACTCACAGATCACCTTTTGCGTAATAATAATACAAGAGCAGCCCAAGTCTGAGGTACATATATAGAGAGATCTCGAGTAGAGTCCCTATACGATATATACGTATGCGCCATGTAATAATGTGCACACGTGGCGTACGTACCAGCCTACGTCGATACACTACAGACGAAACGAAACGATTGTCTTCTGGCAATTGAGTCCCGATATTTCTAGACAGGTGATTTATCGATAAAAAATACAAAAAAAAAACAACAAACGACTCGTTACTCTAGCATCGTGCGCTAAATGGGTTTTAAAAGCCCTTCCATGCTCTCCCCCTACACACACACACATACACATGTTGCTGCTACATACAATGTATACAGCGATACATATTTATAAAAAGACAATCGTTATTATATATGTGATTCTTGACCCACACTCGCGAGTGCCGCTATTATGTATACGCTGTACGCGGCGTTTCATCATCGTCAATCCTATATAGACGCGCGAGCGCATATTTCTCGGGGCGAAAAAGTAACTTGCATAATTTTCTCGCTCGACTGCAGCTTGGTATATATAGAGGTACCGATGAACGAGCCTATAGATATATATATGTAGAGAAAGAGAAAGAGGGAGACTATTATATGGCTCTACGCACTCGTGCGAGCGGCGAATGTCAGGTGCACCAATTGCGCCGCGGCTCACTCGTCGTCGTCGTCGTTCTCTGACCCGTAGGCTAGGCTACACCTCACTTCTTCGTTTTTTTTTGTTTCGCATCCTTTTTGCGCAACTCCGTGCACGTATTTGAATGCCACTACTATACAGTACTACGGAAGATGACATTATTATTTTCTCTCCTGTTTGTCTGTCTGGGAAGTAGCGTTAGTTTTTTAATGAAGTAAAAAATCCACCATGACATTGTCGCGCCGAGTGAAAAGCGCCCCCAATTACGACTATAGATGACGACGCGGTGGGCCTCAAGCTCTATACTATATCGGGCATTCGTTGTTACGAGAACTGCCATAGAGACTGCCGTGCACATACCTCTACTCTCTACTCGAGTTTTACAACGACAATGATGATAATGCCACGCGGTGCCGGAGTCGTCGGCGGCGGCATTTCTCTTGGTAGTCTGCTCCGCGGAAAGAGAATAATTTCAATTTTCCACGATTTAGTACTACCAAAGGTATGTTATATGCGAGTGCATAAGCGAAATAATGCTATATAGATGACATGATTCTTTCTTTCCTTCTTTTTTGTCTAGCTGTCGCTACCGCTACTGCTCCTACTACTGTACTTGCTGTATAGACAGAGTGACTGAGATTCGTGACTAGAATTTGAATCCACGATACAAAACAACGGAGAGGCCTAGGTCTCTCTGTCTCTTCTTTCGTTCATTACTTTTCTCTTTCTCGCTCTGTGTAAAGTCCACAATTACGTTATGGCGTATGCATATCATGCCGCTGTCGCCGCGGTGTGATACAATTGTAATGTTGCCGCCACGACGACGACAACTCGGAGAGCTTCTTCTTCCTCTAGAGTGCGCAACCTTATATAGGATGCAGTTTGGCGCTAATTGAGCTCGTGTGTCGGTACTTTAATGTACTCGTCCGAGATTTCCCATATGCGCAAACGGAATATCATCTCTTTTTCCCTTCCTTCTCTCTCAATAGCCATTCAAAGTGGGATATATACACACGTATGCGAGCATTGTAAATGTAAGGCAAACGTATTCACGATCATTGAATTGCATTTCATACACGAGATATTTACAGGCGCGCAGGTATTCGCCGGTTTCGTACCGTATACCACGCCGTGCGCGCGTGTGTCTGCTGTTTCGTTCGCGCGCGCGGGGTGGAGAAAGGCAAAAACTTGGTCGTCGTTGTGCTTTGCGTGTGTGTGTACCTCTACCTATATATATATATATATACGTATTCATACGAGCCGAGAGAGCCTGGGCACACACACTTTACGTACGTGTATATATATATATATAGACACACAGGTAGGCGGCGGCGCGCGGGTTCGTTCACCTCGAACGGACTAGCGGGCAACCGGATAGCGGGACCCTGACTCTGCCGCGAAGCGAGCCAGCCCAACGTACACATATATACACATTTACGTGCGACGACGACGGCGACGTCGTTTGTTGATCACTTGTCAGTATAAATAATAATTAATGTACACCACATTCATTATTGTTGTATAAGAAAGAGGTCATTTTTTAACTTGATAGGAGAGTTTCGTTACGCCTCGGACAATTTTTTTATTAGGGTCTATCCGCGTGCTTATGTATATACATTATACACTCGGCAACAAAATTATCGCAACAAAAAAATTCATCGAAATTTTGTCGATTTTCAAATGCTTCTATCTTGGGCTAGATTTATCGTATCGACACGCTTTTTTTTTTAATTTCTTGGAAATTTTGTCCTCTTTAAATCCATATAAATTAAGATAAGATTTGAGTTAATGTTGAGTTACCAGTAGTATTTGAGCGTGACCCTAAAAATTACTGAAAAAAAATGACTGTTTGAACGTGTACCAGTACCACAGTGATTTTTTAATCGAAATCTAACATACACCATCGCAAAGTGCTCTTTTTAACGAGTAATTTAAAAAAAAAAGACTTCTCTACGATTTTTTTAACGCCCTGTAGGTCGATTTGAAGGTACGGTTTATGTACGCAAAATGCCCAGAAAATCGTCTTGTTTTCAGGTAAACGGGGGATTTTACGTACTTTAAATGGTATCTTCAAATCGACCTACAGGGCGTTAAAAAAATCGTAGAGAGGTCTTTTTTTTTTTAAATTACTCGTTAAAAAGAGCACTTTGCGATGGTGTATGTTAGATTTCGATAAAAAAATCACTGTGGTACTGGTACACGTTCAAACAGTCATTTTTTTTCAGTAATTTTTAGGGTCACGCTCAAATACTACTGGTAACTCAACATTAACTCAAATCTTATCTTAATTTATATGGATTTAAAGAGGACAAAATTTCCAAGAAATTAAAAAAAAAAGCGTGTCGATACGATAAATCTAGCCCTAGATAGAAGCATTTGAAAATCGACAAAATTTCGATGAATTTTTTTGTTGCGATAATTTTGTTGCCGAGTGTATATATGAACGAGAAGATAGAGATGTTGCTAGTTTTCACGCTTGTTTGCGAAACCTCGAGGCTTAAGACTAATACATTTTGTGTCGTCAAAGCCGCGAGCCGAGAAACTACATTATAACGTGTAAAAATCTATTAACGAGCTGTCTCGAGATGTTTTTACCAGTATAGGCGCGCGAGATTTTTTTTCCTCTCTCGTTCCAGACAAGATAGACTATTACTATACATTTAAGAGAATAAGTAGATTATCCTGTTCTCGCGTGATCTCATTACTTTTTTCGGGTTTTATATATGAGCTTTGGAGCTTCGCCTAAAATCAGATCTAAATGTACCCAATAATAATAAGCAGGTATATGGAAGCCCAAAATCATGTGCGCTTATCTGCTCGCAGTGAAAATCGGTATTCTTTTTTTTCGTTTCTCTCCTTGTATAATTCGGCTAACGGGCCTAATTTTGACATCATCCGTTGCACACACATACGGAGGCCTGCGCTGCTGCTGCTGCTGATGAAAAGCCACGGCCGCAGTTTATTAAAGCGGGTCACCCGCGCGCTGCGCTGCGCTACGGCACGATCCATCGCGACTTTCACGCGGCACAACACATACACACACGCATAAGCATACATCTATACTGCCACTGCATGTATATGTACAAGTGTATGTATGTCTGCATATATTTCTATATATATATATAAAGCTGCATTGAGCGCCTCTCTCACACACGATATATTCCGTCACGCGCTACGTCGGAAACAGCATGAACGCGGCGGCTCTAACCCACATTATATCGCTCGACGCTCGCGAGCTGCGCTGCACAGGAAAGTTTTCTGCACCAGGATACTATGACTAAAGCCCGAATTGAATATAGGAAGAAAGCAGCAGTGGCAGCGGAGGTAGTAGCAGCAGTAGCTTCCTGTGCCTCTATCATAGCCTGCCTGCCTGTAAGCGCGATGTCTATACACAGCGCAGCGCAGTGTGCAACTCTTTATGCACTTTGTGTATAGCGATCTCGGTAGCGAGTGATTTTTTTCGTCTCCTTGTTTTTAAGGAAAATTCAACTACTGCCACTACGTACTATGTAGTAGTAGTAGTGAAAGATCGAGATTGTGAATGGTGCGCTGCACTGGAAAGTGCGCTGCTGCTGTTTACTCTCGGGGATCGCGATCAATGGGGAAACACACACGATCGTAACACACAACGACGACGACAACAACAAAAACAACGACTCGATGGCGAGAGAGAGGTGTACAGCCGTCGATGTTTACAAAAATACATTTTTTTTTCTTTCGTGCTAATTAATGCGCTTTTCAAGGATACAAAAATCTGCTGAAAACCGACTCGAACCCGACTCGTTTGGGCGATTTTGTACACGCGAAAATATTGCCGCATCTATCTTGGATCTCCATACACACACTTCACCCTATTTATATCATGAAAAAAAAAGAGCCAGGTATAAACGCTGACAATACTTTTTAGCGATTTGTGTGCGCCTGTTTTTTTTTTTTTTTTTTTTTNCCCTTTTTTTTTTTTTTTTTTTTTATTAAAAACCCAATGGAATGGAAGAGAAGCCATCGCTTTTTACAGCACGCAGGTGTCTATAGCCACTCGGATATACCCACCTGCGATTCGAAAAAGATATATTCGGCTTAGGTCTTTTGGACTCTATACCTATGTGCTGTATTGTACGATGTGTATAGTGACGGAGCGGCTCTCGGGCGGAGATTTCAATGCCCAAATAAATGTAACGTGCTGTATATAATATACACACATGACGCACGAAGATCTCATTGAGTAAAATACATGTATCTTCTTCTTCTTCTCTTTTTCTTCTCTGCAGCAAGGTACAAAAGTCGGAGCATGACACAAACTCGTAGAAGGGGGGTTTATTTTTTATACGTATATTATATACAATTTTTTTTTATTCTTCGTCCACCGAACGAAATAAGGGAAAAAACTGCGCCTCGCTCATTTATTAACGAGAGAGAAAAGATATTTTGTAGGTGAAACGGATGAGAAACATCCGTTTTACTTTGCCACCATAGCGAGCGAAAGAGAACGGTATTATACACATACACAAACTTGCGCTCTGCGTTTGATTTCTAATGGACAGTACGCGGAGTGATTAAATACGCTGGCAATAATTCGAGTGAATTTTCGTGGGGAACGAATATTTTTTTTTTCGTTCATTTTTCCTGCTTGTGACAAAAAATGGACAAATCTCGATATTATACCGTGGCTTTCGCTTTTTCACAAGTGAAGTTGGCAAAGCACGATAGAAAATAGTACATTTTTGGAAGTTCAATACATTCACGGGTACTCGAAAACGTTGCAACGTCGTGTATAAGCCTTGTGTTAATGAGGTTTGGAACCAATTCCCCCTTGCTCATAAATATCGTACAAATTTGTAAGCACGTCGTTATACTATAGTAGCACTTGTCAAATTAAAAAATTCCATCTGTTCAAAACGAGAGAAATAAAAAGCAATACAAAAATAGAAAATGAAACCTCGTTTCGAGGCTTGAAAACGTATTACAGTGCGAATTATTACTACGTACACGTGGATACGAGAGTTTGCATTGTTGAAATTTTCTTTCAACGCGCTCGGCTACTGCGCGCAAATTTTCCTATCCGCAGCCAGCCAGCCAGCCACACACATGTGCTGCTCCTTATCAGATTCGCGCAAATATGAGCCGGCAAGCAGCAGCAGCAGCTCCGGCAGCGGAAAATAGCGTATAGCCGTAGCCGACTAACATTTTTATTTCTCAACTTTTTTCAGCGCACGGCAGAGCGGAGTCGTGTAAAAATCTATTATTCTTCGAGTCCGTGCGCGTGTCTGTGTATCTGTATGTATGTGTGTGCAAATAATAATTAACTACTTCCTGCTCTCCCTTCTCGCTCCTCTCTCTCTTTCGATCATTGTGTGGGCAGTGCGCGCGTACACATATATAGATATAATAATGCATGAAAAAGAGAGCCTTGATTCACGAATAGGCCAGTCAGCCAGCATCAGGTATAAAATTTCAGGAAAATTTTTGACAAACTGAAATTTTTCACATGTATATTACACATGTGATTCTCACGCGAATTCTTATCGTTTTTGCTGCAGCAGTGGCAAGAGAGGGGAAGAAGGATTATAAAGGCTCAACGTTGTACAAAAGGTGCATTTATAATATGTAAAAAAGACAGAGAGAGAGAGAGAGAGACCGGGGCAAAATATGAAATGCCTTATCTCAACGAAACAATAGTGCAGAAGAACGTTGCGCAGTGAAATCGAGCCTTCTTATACCCATTGAGAGTGTGCGCGCACACATTATATACAAACACACATATATTACGAACGCAGTAAAGAAAAGGAGATCGCGTCCTCGTGAGAGTGAGACAAAAGTTAACTCTGACATTTTTGCGCTCGCCCATTATATTAAAGAAACGAAGGAGCCGAGTTTTTACGATTGAAATTATGGAATCTGCTTTCATAATTGATTATAGTTTCAATTAGCACCTCGACGTTAACGTCCTGCGCGCGCAGTGATAAATATTACATGCAGAAATTTACGGCGATAAGAAATCGCTTCTGAAGTCGAGTGGCAATATTCATATGCTCGATCGCATATTTCATCTCAAATCTCAAGTTTCTGGAGTAGAACCGATTTCTTTCGAGTGCGTCATTATATCGATTCGAAGCCGGCTATGTACAACAATGAATAATTTTTCTTTTAAACGCGTTAAGCGGAATAAAACTGCCTGTAGATTTTTTTTCTTACCGTCTGGAAGAGATTTCACTTTTACACCGCGCGGACGCGCGCGCGCGAAACCCAATGGCAAAAACGGGGTGATAATATTTTTGCCGGATTTTCATTGCTTTACGATTGTTATTAACGCGTCGTCAATCGCCGCCGTATTTTATATTGGTACTACTACGCTCGGCTAAATTTTCACTCCGTCGAGCGTAAAACATTTCAGGTCAGGCACAATTCATTTTAGTTATTTATTGGGATACGAAAATCAAATCCCGAGAGCAATTATCACGTCGGCGCACACGGTGTCGACTCTTTGGAACCAATATGGTTGGATAGTTGCTTTACGATGTATGAAAAAAAAAAAAAAAAAATTGGATTGCGATAAGAAATTTTTTTTAACGAAACGATCATTGCTATCAAGATGTAAAATGACAATTAATTAACATGTTTCACGAATGTCAGTGAAAAAAATACGGTAATCCATCAAAAAATCAAGCCTCGAAAATCGTTGAGATACACGGTGAGCGATGTGTGTCAACGGGAGCATTTGGGCAAAAAGGCCAATTGACGTCACACGAAGAGGATCGTTCTCGAAGGTCGTGAAATTTGCGTTTTACGAGTCTGTCAGCAAGCATTTACACGACATAAGTTCCTGACGAGATTGAAACTTGATTTAAGAAAAAATCAATTTGACAATTGTGATCCGAAAGTTCGTAAATTTTAACATCGTATTTTAACATGCTTGTTGCAGTTAATATACTCAGAGCTAGCACCCTGCATACTCCAAAAAGTGCACTGACCTCCCGCGCACGATGTTATAATAAAGGTGTACCTACGTATATACCATTTTTGTGAAGGCGTGCGGCGGCGAACCTCGTGACTCAGCAGCAGCCACAGGCTCGACGTTCTATAGATGCATGCGTGCGAATACGTTACACGCGCACATTTAATTCTCGAGCTCTGTGCGAGCACGCGGAGAAATTGCCGCGAACATGCGAGCCGGCTCTCGTCGACGTTTTCAGATATAGACGCAGAGAAGCGCATCTCTTTTTCGCGAGACTCGTTTCCTTTCGTATACATATACGAGACGCGTTTTATGCAGGCGAGAGAGTATCGCGTATATGATAGATACACGAGGAACACAAGGAAAATTCTATAGCATTCGGAATGTTGCATGATAAGAAACCTTTAAAAGAGAATTTGGAAATAAAATATCACGCCTTGCCTTTATACAAATACTTTTGCTTTGCCACTCGCAGATTCGCAGATAAAGGTATATTCGCCATCCAGCGGTGGAAGCTTAATATCGTATTTAACGTGGTTGAAACCTGATCAAAATTTTTCGTAACAGTTGAACTGTCATTAAAAATGCACTTGACATTTTTCATATAATTGTAACGAAATATATATTATATTGTAACGAAAAATTGCTAAAAACTCGTTCATAACTGTAAATACATTTTGAGCCTTTTAAATGGTAATTTGTTTATCATTAGTTAAGAGAATATTTGAATACCATCCAGAACCGAAGCGAATAACAAAAAAATGTAGAAAAGACGAGAGACACCGACGCGGAAAAATTATAATATTATAAGTACACGCGAACGAGGGAAGATGCGACGCTCGCGTGCGCGAAGAAAACTGCCGGCGCTGCAGTGCTCGTGGTAACCGGTTTGTCGCTGTCCTATACTACGTATGTATATAGAGACCCGAAGTGAATTAGTCAAGAAGAAGAGGAAGCAAAACTTTATACACGACGACGACGACGACGACGATGCATATAAAAAAAAAGAAATAAAAGAAGGAAAAAGGTAAAATAAGGACGGCTTTTGATTTTCCTCGACTGCGTGCACCACCGCACGGACTTTTAAGCGTGCGCTCGACCGCATAATACCTGCGTATACTCGCGGAGCGAGTAAGTCCTCCGAATGAGTCACCGCCATTGCTGCTCCTCCTATTTATTTTATTTTGTTTTTGTTGCTGTTTTTTCAAAGGTATACGTACGAAAAAAATAAAACGAAGCGAGCTCGAGTTTTGTTCATTTTTCAACGGTATAAGGTTGGCTATACACGCGAGCGTAATAACTGTCAAGTCCCAGCGAAACAGATCGCGATTGAATATATTTTACATACATACATAGCGTACGAGAGTCGTGTCTCTCGTGCCAATATGTAGACGACAAACGAACCGCGCGGAGGAGACGTTAGACAAGTGTAACGTCACGCAGCAGCACATATTATAATACAGTGTTTTAGCAGCTAACACACACGAGAGAGAGAGAGAGAGATTTTTAATTGCTCAAATTACGTTATATACTTGCCATGGCGCGCAACGCACTCATATGGTGATAAACCAAAAAGTTTATGCGTCTCGGCGTGCAATTATCATTTCATTAGAGCCGCGCGAGATCGTCGTTGTCGCCAAGGCTGCGAGACGCGAAAAATGTCGTATGCGTCATTTGTATATAATATCGATCTCGTCACACGACGCAATATTATGGCACGTTTACTTACGCGATATTTTATTTGAGCGTAAAAAAAGAAGAAGCTGAGGAAAAAACCCATACGGTTAAAGTGAGTACAAACATTGGAAGGAAAATTAAAATCTTCCCATAAGAGAAAACGTTGTGGATTTTTGTGTGCCTTTCTATCTATATGCACAAGTTACTATATATGCCGATATTAATACAGAGCGCGCGAGGCTCCGTGGTACTACTTACGTTGAATATCTTTCACTCTTTTAATAGCTGCCCGGCGTGGCTGCGCGCGAGAGAGATCGCCGCCTATATACACAGCAGCGAAATTTGAATAAAAGAAAATTCCTCTCGGACAACATAATATAAAAGGCGGACTCTACTACTGTAGCAGGCACAGGTCTAATCTAAATATGCAAAGTTTTTTGCGGTTTCCCGCGCCAGGCGCACTCGCCGAGTAATTACTCAATTATAAAAGAGTAAAAGCAGGAGCTCGAGAGAGATAGGCTTGGTTATTAAGCGATATATAGAAGCCAGCGCCCGTGCATCGCACTATATACCAATCGGTCAAAACTAATGAATTTTATGAACTTTCCTGGAAAAGCGCAAGCGGCGTCCGACCGTACAAGATAGGTATATAGTAGACGTGGCGGCGATGTTTATTAATGTCAACTTTTCAATCCTCTGAGATTCCGCGCGCAGCTAATGTGTATAAATAATATACGTGTGTGTGTGTGTGTGTGTGTTGGTTTTGTGCGTATACGCAATTAAGATGTGTTTAACCGCACCATGACGAGCGTCACGAGCGTTATAAATTATGATTTCATATATATAGTAATTTACCGAGTGCGTGCTCGGGCTAAAAGAGTTGGTCCTGAAATCTCGAAGGTATACGCACGGCTGATTAGGCAATGTTTATATCGAGAATTCCCCCTGTCAGCAGCAGCGTGTATAATTCAACCCAGGCTTGTGTGCTTTAATTTTTGTTCGATGTAAAACTCGATAAATTTCAAAACAAATATTATTCGCGGGCAAGACTTTGATAATTCCCAGTCGTCGTCGATATTTTTATAGCTCGCTGGCAAGCGAAAGAATCGAAAAAGCTAAACAGCTCCGAGACACGCGAAAGCTGCTCTTCTATATTATACATTACGGAGCGCAACACATCGGCTTGGCATTATTACGGCCGCGCGTTATGCTACGTTATCAAGGGATTCGCGCCCGAAGTGCACCGGTAGGAGAAAAAAAACGAAATAGGTGCACTCGCACAGACACAGAGGTTATAATGGAAAGAAAACGAAAGTGCAGCATGGCTCTGTGTGGAGAGTGCAACGCGCACACGTAGTACATATATATGCAATTTATAAGTCTATCTAGCTTCGTCTCGAGAGTAGATCGGCATAAAAGCCTCACAGGCCTACTATACACGAGCAGCACATGCGCTTGGAGCGGCGGCGGCTATGCTACGAGTGAAGGGACTCTTTTCTCTCGTTGCGCTGCACCAGGCAGGCACAAATGCAGTCACATGCTCGCGCACACATATAATACTATATACATAGCTCTGCACCGCAATACGTCGTGGAATCTCATTCGTTTCTGCGCGCAATATAAGCGTGCGCCTCGGAGAGGGTCACGCTCGTTCGAGCCAACTAGCTTCTCTCTCTCTTGAGCTTGGCTCGATCTGCTGCGAGAGGTATGCGATGAAGAGCACGAGTAGTAGAGCTTCGAAAGAGAAAGAGAAGGTACGTTATATAGCTCTTGCTTTCGCGCCATCCACACAGAGTCAGAGAGAGCATTGATTGTTATAATGAGGTGTTGAAGAAGCTCTTCGGCACAGGCGAGGAGGATATTTTGTGCGCCGGGTTTCAGTGTAATGAATACCTGCCTGTGTACTGCGCTAGAACCTCCAAGTTGTGAGTTCGCGCGCGCGGAGCGCCACACAAGACTCTCACTCGCGAACTTTTGGCCCGAAGAAATATCTCGGGAAAATCGGCGTCGATCGAGGGTATGCGAGCTCTTGGCTCGCAAACGCGATGATCGTATTTTTCATCATTATTACACGGTTCAATTTTTACTGATCGTGGTGTGCAGCAGGTAATCGTCCTCTCTTTCTTTCGAGTTAATATAAAGCGCGCAGTGACGATTTGATTGGATTATAATGCCGACTGCGAGCTGCAGCCGAGTATATGTACGCATTATAAATGTGCGTAACTATACAAGTCTCGGAAATGTAAACTCTCGAGACTTTGCTTCTCGTATCGTCCTTTATATATACATACATATATTCCCTTGGCTGCTTCTGCTGCTACTGCCTCAGCTATAACATATCGATATAATATGTATAAGACACACTGACTAGTGCACGCCAGTGCCGGCCAGTAAGTATAACCAGTTTCTCGAGCAGAAAAATGAAAAGCACAGAAATTTTTATATAAAACGCCTCATCCTCTCCTCCTGCTCATACTGCTGCTGCTCTTCTCTTGCAGCAGTTGTTGGTATATCTTCTATATAAGAGCGTCGTCCTCATCGTTTCGCTTTCTATTTTTTTTTTTTTTTTTTTTTTTTTTTTTTTTTTTTTTTTTTTTTTTTTTTTTTTTTTTTTTTTTTTTTTTTTTTTTTTTTTTTTTTTTTTTTTTTTTTTTTTTTTTTTTTTTTTTTTTTTTTTTTTTTTTTTTTTTTTTTTTTTTTTTTTTTTTTTTTTTTTTTTTTTTTTTTTTTTTTTTTTTTTTTTTTTTTTTTTTTTTTTTTTTTTTTTTTTTTTTTTTTTTTTTTTTTTTTTTTTTTTTTTTTTTTTTTTTTTTTTTTTTTTTTTTTTTTTTTTTTATTATTATCACTTTTATTTTTATTATCATCTCTATCTCTCTCTCTCTCTCTCTCTCTCTGTCTTCCTTTTAATTTGTTCTCATCATCGCGCGGCACGCAAACGCAAACGCGCATGCGGAGCTGTAAAAACCGGCGGCAGAGGAGGCGCTTGATTTTTCACGATCATATCCTATATAGCGCATACACACATACGAACGTAACATATAACATTTGCAAATATAAGACTCACGAGTAGAGAGAGAGTAAATGAAAAGGAGACGTTTTCTGAGAAATCCCAGATAATATTTACATCGTTATTCAACCCTCGCTCTCTCTCTCTCTCTCGTACGCTCTCCTCCTCCGACGCGAGCTGTCTGTCTCTCTTGTTATATCCGATCGTTTAATCGTCGTTGTAAAACGTGCGCGGCCGCGCGAGAGATCGATCTCGAAGCCGCCACGATGCAGCTGTCTGCCTGCCTGCAGCCGGGTAAAAACCAAAAATTCGCGGGCAAATCCCTTGTTAAAAAGAAGAGAAGAAACCCATCGATATGCATATATATATATGCGTGCGTGCGCGTGTGTAGGAGAGACGCCATGCGAATGATGCAGTGACTGTCTACAGGCCGCGGCGTCCGCGAGCGTCACGGCGAATGTCGCGCAGTCGCCGCAGCGTTTCTTACCTCGGAAGTTGTTGCGCCTCGCGAGGATCGGCGCGTACAGCCGACTTTGCTGTATATACATATATAACATAAGCAAATCCCGCATATGCGCACGTATAGCAGGAACAGCAGCACGATCTCGCGCGACGATGAAAGAACCGGTTTTCTTCTTCTTCTTCGTCTTCTCTCTGCTCTTCTCTTCTCTCTCGCTCGCTCGCGAAAGAGCCGCGCGCGAGCGCCAAGTGTAGCATATATTCGCGTGTATAGAAGCATTACGATGTTTACGAAGCCTCGTGCGTAGCATATACGTATCTTCTTCGTCTTCTTTCGCCTTTTGCTCGCGAACTCGCGACTTTGGAGCAGCAACGCAGCAACAGCAACACTACGCGCCGCAGCAGCACGAGGTGTACATCTGCCACATATCGTAAAAGACGGAGTATAGAGAGATGCTGCTAAATTACCTTCGTATAAGCTGTAAACCTTATATACGCGTGGATGTATGTATGCGTGTAGGAGAGAGAGAAAGAAAGAAGAGAGAGAGAGAGAGAGAAATGACAGGTTGTTTTTCGGAGCTATTCGCGCCGAGCTCTCATGCCGCTGTGTATAGAGAGCGCAGGGAGCCTATTCAAAAGTGACCTGTTTTTACGTAACAGTAGCTATACGCTATGCCTGTGTGCCTTATTATACGAGCCTCGTTACGGCCTCGTCGCAGTATCGCTCGTGTGCGTAGTGCGGCTGCCGACGGGTATTAGGCACATATATACACAGAGAGGGACAGGTTATAATATTATGCTTCTCTCCCGCTCGAGGTTAAAGCTCGAGAGCCCGAAAAACTCTTGGCGATGTATAAAGCCACATTATACCTTTACGCTACCTACTCGCATTTCTACGTGTTTACGCGTGAGTTTGTGCATATGGTATACCGCTGCACATAGCGAAAGGTGAAAAACCAGCTCGGAATCTTCAAAACTCATCGCTTGAACTGTAAGATGCACGCGTAACTATATGCACCTACCCACTACGCTCGTGAGCAGGAACGTTTGTTAATATGTAAAAGAAGACGAATCGAGAGCTGAGATTTCACCTCCTCATACTCGTCCGTATAAATTCCGCTCCTCTTCTTTTCTTCTTTCTCTCTCTCTCTCTCTCTGTTCTTTTTTTTATGAGTCTTTAATTCGTTTCTTTGTTTCTGACCCCGCGAGCTTGAAGATTTTCGTCAGAGATTAGAGAAAACTTTAAGTATTACGAGCGTAGAGATTAGAGGCGAAAGAAGAAAGATCTTTTCAAAACTTTCCTTTTGTCAAATGTGTGTGTGTGTGTGTGTGCGTGCGTATATATCTCCAGCCGAGAGATATAACGAGGCACAGCAGCAGCAACAAGCGTTAAAAATCCCATCAACGAGAGCCCGAGAAAAGCGTCGAAAAAAAAAGGCACATACATAAGTTTCCAGGATAGCGACGTTAATAAGCGGAGAGAGACTTGCATAACGTTACGACACGGATCGTTTCGTGCCTCTCTCGTATTAATGTAATAATGAAAAAAAGTCATCGTTTTGGAATTCTCTCCGACGAGACGATAAAGAAGAAAATAATAATAACAATGATGAAACGACAAAGCGAGAAAAAAACAAAAAAGGAGATTCGCTTAAACACACGCGTGGAATCGGGGAGCTGCTCCTCTGTTTCTTTCGGTCGAAAAATCCCCGCTAATATCGTTCGACGTAGTTTTTTATTTTTTATTTTTTTATCGAGTGACCTATGAAGCAGACCAGTCAAGGTAGAAAGACCCGCGCGCGCGTGTGTGCGTAATATAAGCACAATCATCGTCATGCGGCAGTCCGCATTCAAAAGCTCTCTCTATACGTGTCTGTGTCTATAATGTATGTGTGTCTATAATATACTTCTGTCAGAGAGCAGTTAACTATATACACGCATAGGGCAATTATTGGACGAGAGAGAAAGAGAGCTCAAAGTCTATAGACACCTAAATCCTTTTCAATTGGGGACAATCATCAAACGCAACGCACACGATGGCTATTTTGACCAGCGTCAGCAGCAGTAAACACAACAAAACCCAACGCGTGCTTTTAATATATTTTTTTACGGTTTAAAAAATCTCGCAACGATGCGGTAGACTATTAAATGAAAAAAAAAGAGGAAGCGAAATTCAACTGGACAATTCTGTTCCGAGAAACGAGCGGCTCGTGCATGTCCTTATAATTACGCCGATTACGCAGACCGATGACTTTGGCTAATCCCACGAGCGAATACATATCTTTTTACACGTAAAATCTAATTATTGATGTTTAAGAAAATCGGTATTTTTCATGGAGAATCTTAATAATCGAATATATCGTTCTGTAAGGTCAACGTAGATCGATCGGCATGAAGAGCAAATAAATCGTCGAGCCTTAAAGTCAATACACGGATAAGAGGTGTACGCGTGTGTACCGATCGTAATGATGTTTACTATTTTTCAGGCGCAGAAATTTATGGCAATTTAATTCTTCCAATGTTCGAGCGACTAGTCAGAG
Organism: Trichogramma pretiosum; assembly: GCF_000599845.2. Lineage (NCBI taxonomy): Eukaryota > Metazoa > Arthropoda > Insecta > Hymenoptera > Trichogrammatidae > Trichogramma > Trichogramma pretiosum. The sequence continues at coordinate 17,267 of NW_019641606.1, read as the reverse complement.
ACAGAGATGTAGGAGTCACATATGTAATACACATAAATAAAGTTGATTAAATAAAAATCAAAATAGCACGACTATCCAAGGGAAAATTTTCACGCACAAAAACCCAACACTTGGAAGTATATTTTTATTATTATTTTTTTTTTACTTTATTAAAACTCGGTTAAACAATATCTCTCTTTCATTCTTCTCTTTCAAAATTATGTGCAAAGTTTATGTCCAGAGGAGGAGGATAGTATCCAATAAGTTACTGCGGAAGTAGATGCTCAGGAACCACAAGATCAGACACGTTAGGCGTAACGTCGGTCGTGACGCTTTTTCGATCCACGATCTCATCCAATTTCGCTTCTGTAGAGGAGGTTCCGTGAACGGAACGAACTCGTAATAGGGCGGCAACGGCTCGAATCATCCGGGTTTCACGAGGCGCGAGACGAGCTCCCGGCACCTCTCCTCATTGACGCAGTCTCTGTGGTTAAACAAGACGGAGGTCAACATGCCGTCGAGGTCGTGGTAGATGTCCTTTTCGGGGTTGGCTGCAGCAGATATATCGTGTTCGGGTTTTTTGTGTTTTAAAGGCTTTCCTCTTTTAGACAGTCGTAGTATTTTTTTTTCTTTTTTTTGTTCAATTGATCACACACAGAAAAGAAGAAGTAAGGATAGAGATTTGTAGACGATGCTTAATAAATAACGCGCGTAATTCCAATCGATGCGTCAAGACACAACCTCTCTATCATATAATTCGCAAATTCCAATTTCACGATTATTCGCAGCGGCGCGTAAAATAATTATACAATAATGGCACGCTCGCAGCTCGAGCTGCAGCTGTGGGCATGTCACGTGTGTATTTTTCGATGTTTCTCTCTCATTTATGTCTATAGGTATATTAGATACTTTGTAAAATTGCAAAATTACGAAATTGATCTCGACGCGCAGTGGCAGCAGCTTCGAGCCTCTCCTCTTCTCTTGCGCGCGGCTTCGCAGAGACTTTCACCCCATGACGAATGACACAATGCCTATATGTGCACTCGCACAGCAAAATCCCAGCGGTATGTTACGCGCATAATATAACATAGAGGTGTGCGTGCCGAATCGCGAATTTTTTTTACCCTGCGCATATCGAGAGAGAGAGAGAGAGAGAGAGAGAGACAACAATAATAAGAAAACCACCAGCCAGATCGACATTCTTATCTCGTCTTTATTTATTCGCGCATCGAAAAAATTGTGCACGCGTATCGCTGCGCGGTATTATAATACACGAAAATGAGCTTCGTCGCTGCTGTTGTGCACATTATGCAACTTTACTCGAAAATAACGAGTCGGGCGCATAAGTCTCGACTGTAGAGAAGAATTACCGCGCCAGCGCCATATAGTAGTAGTAGTAGTAGTAGTATAGTAGTAGTAAAGCCGCGCGCAATTATATATTATGCTCGCAGCGCATCCATTTTCTGGAAAAATCATCGTCGTCGTGCAGAACAGTCGTCGCTTAAAATACTCTTGTCCTGTCTTTATTATATCGTATACACGCACACACACACACACACACACACACACACACACACACACACACACACACACACACACACACACACACACACACGATACACTTTTGTGTTTTGGCGCGGGGGGTCCCCACATTGTGTAACTTTACGAAAAAAAAGCTCTCTAACGCACACGCGGAACAGGATGCGCAGCGCTTATAATATTTTTCGGTTATTGTTGTTCTCTATTATACACAATCAACACACACGCGCGCGCGAGAGAGAGAGAGAGAGAACCCGCGAGATTTACAAGGCATTATAATCATATACACATATAGTCGTGTAATGACGCGACAGATTTTCATTCGAATTTTCCTCATATCCATATATTATATTCTCGAAGCCGCCTTTTTCGCGGCGTAACGTTGAAGAGAGAGACAGAGCATTTTCCACCTAGTCATCGATGGCAATTTTTCGTGTATGTGTTATTTTCTTGGCTATATGCACGAGTATCACGTGTGCGCAGAATAAACTTCGCGCATTGTTGTCGACGATCAGCTTATTTAATAAACGCAACTGCCGCGTGTGTCTGTCACTTTGAAAATGACGAGCGATTATTAAAAAAAAAAAGAAGAAGAAAAAAATATCGTGCTTAATACGGCGAATCTCCAATCTTGTAACGTGGATACATACACGTTCGACACGACTATAAAGTATATAAAAGATATTATGTATATGTAGAGACGACACGAGCTCCGCGGAACGATTCGCTCTATTGTCGAGGAAGGTGTGATTAATCACGCGGAGCAGCAGCGCGAGAAGAGCCCCAAGGAAGGACGACGATGATAATTTTCAACGAATCGCTGTCGAAGCAGAGAAGCGATTTGATGTATCGATACCGTGGCGAGATATAAGTCATGTAACGACGTCTGTTACGGAGATTCAGAGAAGCAGAGAGAGAACGTACATACGAAATTGCACGCATATAGTTGTGTATTTGAATATTTATTATCGTGCGCCCAGTGCAAACAGAAGCGTCGAATAAAGTAACGGCGCAGCGCAGCAATACATAAAAACTGATTGGATGGTATTTGTATGGGATTCACCGCTTGAGCTATGTGTGCTCAAAGTAAATAATAATTCATGCCGGCTCAGCCGAAGAACTAACAACAATCCGCGTTTGTTTAATCTTTCGCGGGCATTTTAGTACAAGGTGCATCTTTGGGGAACACAAATGCAAAAACAAAAAGTGTCGACGTGGGCGCGAAAAAGCCATACGTTTGTGAAAAAAAATTTTTTTTAGGTCGCCGCGGGACATATATGCCGGGTGGCGGCGGTTGGTGCACAAACATTTTTTCGTTTTCAACATATAATACGAACGGAGACAGACAGAGAAAGAGAGAGAGAGAGAGAGAGAGTGTGTGTCTTTCGCAATCGTTCGTGTAATACTTATTCGCGATTTTCTTCGTGTATAGATGCGCGAAAAAATGTGTGTGTCTTCGCTGCTGCTTGTCGGCGTCGTGTCATTTTCATACCGAAGAAATTACATCATATTTAAGCCATCAGCGGCATTTGTTGTGGTTTTCGTGTATATATAAGAACAACGACGACTGCACATACACATGCACACCTATACTACACTACCTCGCAAGCTGACTTGGCTCTGTGCTGCACTTTGATGATGATTCGCAATTTGCGCAAAAAGGAATCGCGATTTTGCTTTGCGCGAGTCACCGCCTACGCGCTCTTGATGATTTGATTCTGTCTCTTACTCTCTGCACGACTCTTAATTCGAGTAAGATAAACTATAGCGACTAAAAATTTTCCAAATGTCAAAATAAAAGGCAACAAAATGAAGAGAGAAAAAAAGAGAAAATAAAGGATATTATCGGTATGCGTCTCAAGGTCTGTAACTATACAGCTGCAGCTCGCGCGCGAATCCTCTAAAAACCCACCGTAAAAATACTCGCGTCTTATAGCACGCGGAGAGGTAAGAAGAAAAAAAAGGTAAGTAAGCAAGAAGAAAAGGAACGCGGCTACATCGGCATAGCTCTCTGCGGAGTTTTTGGCACAGCCCCAGGTTTTACGCGCGCCACGCACATATACTGTATATAGCACAGCTGTATATAGGTAGGATAGAACTACTATACAGCAGCTAGTGTATATATATAGTAGTATATATATATATACGGAACGGTGTAGCGCGCAGGTTATACGAGGAAAAGCCAAGCGCGCAACCAGTTTAACAGCCGATTTCAAGCGATTTCACTAGCTTTCCATTCTACTTACGCGTATATATACCAGTGTGTGTCTATACTACTATATATATGCATGAGTGTGCTTGTGTGTATGTTTGTACGTGAGTGTGCATACGTATAGCGTATGTATGTTTGTATGTATGTATATTCGAACGCGCGAGGTAAGTCGGGAGTTTGTCAACCTGTGCCCATGTGTGTCTCCGAATTTGGTTTCGAAAATAAGTAGGAGGAATTTGCATTATAGTAGAGTCGAGAAAAATAACGCACGTGCTGCTTTTTGACTTTTTTGTTCATTCACAGACCCTCGAAATCGTCTGTTTTGGATTCACGCGTTGGAGTACCGATGTAATCAAGCTAACACACGGTACTCTCGGTACGTATACATACGAAATTCGTGAACATACATATCCTTTTCTCTAAGCTAAAGAAGGCAGAAAAATTTACAGTTAGGCCGTTGGTGGTACCAGTCGAATAATATAATGTTTGTGTATGTATGTACTGTATGCCAAGCAGACGTCGTCTTCGTCGTACTCGTCGTCGTCGTTCATGGCCTGGGCCTCTCTCTCTTTCGGCTCGGCTCTGCTCGAAACGGTACTCCGAGCGCCACGATATGCATAATAATGCTCGAGAATAGCGATCATCGCCTATATTATATGTAAGAGAGAGAGAGAGAGAGAGAGAGAGAAAGAAACAACTACAGGAGAGAAGAAGAACCTGTTCAAAATCTCTAATGGCATTTCTTTTTTGGGGGGAATAGCTTCTCGCTTTTGGATGTTCTATCGACGTGTCCGAGTATTTATTATACACGTACATTAGATCACAACACCGAGACACGTTTTTTTCTTATTCTCGTCATCTTCGATATTACAAAACACGCGAGGAAAGAGACAAAGTAAAGTTTCTGGAATTCTTATAAAGAGACACTCCAAGCTGTGGAAAAATAAGCCAGAATAAGACGAGAAGAGTCGTGACTTACCTTCGCGCGAGCCCGCCGAGGTGACACCGACGAGGGCGAGCAACACGAGCACATACAAGCCGGCGCACAGAGTCATGGTTACGCCGCTGGTGTTTTTTCTTCGCCGACGAACCACAACAACATCTTCGCGCTGTTGGCGTTGGTGTTGTTGTTGATGTTGCAGTGCGTCGTCATCGCGCCAACGGCGACGTCGTGCTTCCAGCAGCAGCGCCGCCATTGCGCAGCCAAGCCGGCAGCACCGCTGATGCTGCTGATGATGCCGATGCCTTCGCCGTCCTTACGAACAATCTTTTTACTGTCTCTCTCTCTCTTTTCTTTTCTCTTCCTTGCTTTAAACTCGGCTTATTTTCACGCTCTCTCGAGATCGTTCGCCTTTGGAGCTTCTCTTGGTCTCGTGCTTGCTAGTGCAGTCGTTCGACTCGTAGACGATGTTGGATTCTCTACCGAACGCAAGAGACGACGTTGGCCGGAGTAGCCGATTTCTATATTTCTTCTTTCTTTGCGAAATTACGCCGCGCACGCACAAATTATTAAAAAAAAAAAAAAAAAATTAATTTTCAACAAATTTAACAACAACTCTTCCGACGCACTTTACTCTTTCTCTTTTCTTTCTCAACCAACTGCGTCAGCTATATTTACAAGGAATGTGATACACATAGCAGCAAGTGGCGGCGACGACGTTTTCCGTGCGATGGCTTCTTCGCTGCTGCACACACATAAGGTCACGCAGGCAAATGCATCAACAGGTTGTTGCTGCTGCCACTACTGCTCCCGCTGCTGCTGTGCTTTGTCGCTCTTCCGTGTCTTTTACGAGCGAAAACGATCGTCGTTGCAGGTTCTCTTTTTCCTTTTCGATTTTTTTTAAACGACGCGAGTGCGAGGGGGGCTTCGACTCGTTCGTTTGTTAATCGAAAATTTGAAGAAAAAATTCGACGGTTGTTGTTGTTGTTGCTGTCGTCGTTGACGTCGTTAGATGGCCGATCTCGCTAGTTCCATTTCGGAGCTCACTCGACGAAATTCCTCGCGTTGTTGTCAAGCGACACAGATATCACTTTTTCTTCGGTTGCAACAATTTGAAAAAAAAAAGAACGTTAAAAAAAAAAACAATTCGCGATCGACACACGCGGGGCCGCGCACACTAAAGGCACTTTTTCTTCTTCTTCTTCTTTCAAATAATCGTAGACACAAATTCGCAGAAATACATTTAAACTTGTATAAATAAAAACAATAACATTTATTAAAAATTTCTTCGTTGCTCTTCTTCTGTTTTTTTTTTCTATTGCAGTGTTGATTGTGTAGTATTGTTGCGTTGTTTCGTATCTATAATAATAATTATAATATCTTTTCTTTTGTCGAATGCGCTCGTGGGTTTGTTATATACACCACCACCCGGTCGCGCGGTCAGCAGGCGACTAGCGTGTTTTAAGGCTTTGGCGCATACGAGCCGATGCTGTGCGCCGCTCCTTTCCACTGCTACTCTCCATGCCTGCGCCTGTGGTGACTATATAGTATGTGTGTGCGCACGTGAGTTAGTGTGTACTGTGTATGTGTGTGTTTGCCGCTGCTGCCGCTTCGCGCGGTGCGATCGCGATCATGTTGACGACGACGACGACGACGACGACGACGACGACGACGACGATGATGATGATGATGACGGGGTCCCTGAGCATAGTCCCCACTCGAGAATATACCTCCACTTGTATTGCGTATGTGTGTGTTTGTGTGTGCAGGAGAGGTGCCTAAGTACTCCGGTCTCTCTCTACTTCGGCGAGAGTTTGATTTTGTATAACATCATACATATAGTCTCTCTCGCATGCACACACACACACACACACACACACATACATAGGCAAACGATCGCCGCAGCGCAACATGGCAGCTCCTGGTTAGCCGGTCGTCGCTCGAGAGAGCGTCTCCCGCTTTGCCCTCCCTCGTCTCCTCTATATACCTCCTCTACTCCTCTTTCTCTCTTCCTCTTTTTCCGTGTGCGGCTCTCTATACTATATACCTTTACACGCACACATTCAAATGCATGTGGTATATACATAACGAATGCATCCTTCTTCTTTCTCTCTCTTCCTTTTTGGCCTCCTGCGATTTGTGCAGTGTGTTGGTGGCTGGCGGCGGCGCATATAATATACCTATACCTAGCTATGCGGCCGGCTGCGCGAGGCCCGAGTAGAGAGATTCTGCCGCGCGCCACAGGTTGCAGCACCACACGATCGTCGTCGTCGTCGTGATTCGTTGTGTTTTTCCGAGACAGATTGTGTGTAACTTATATACTACTACTTTGCAGCTAGCAGGCAGGCACCTATCCAAAACATGCCTACAGGTGGCTGGAATTTCCGAGTCGAGAGAGCTCTGTTTATTTTTGTTGTTTTTTATTCTCCGTCTCTCTCTCTCGAAATTCGGAGACGGTGATTTTTGATTTCGAAGCGTTCCACTTATAATAATGGGGCTTGTATATGTTGTCCTGCGTGACGAGAGATCCGTCTGACTGCCCCGTGAGCGCGCCCGAATTAAGGTTGAGTTTACCTAGCGCACACAGTCTTCACGCGTATGCGTCAGTGTGTATTTGGGAGAAAAGCAGAAGGACGTCGACGACGACGAGCCACTCGAGAGCTTCGAGTGCCTATTATAACGCATTTATATGCCTCGCAATGTACTCGCGCACATTGATACGTATACTGCAACGAGAGAAGACTCAAACAGTTGCGGAATATTGAGTAAACGTTTACGTCGCATCAACGTTTATACATATATCCACCTCGATATACTTGCAATAATACACGCACTCGCGCAAAAGAAACGTGTTTTCGTCGCTCCGTACGGCAACGCGCGAACAGGCAGGAATACGAAGAGAGGAAAAAAAAGGATTAAACTCGCTCGAAAAGACGAGCGAGATTTTCGCATGAATTGCATCAGCTGTGTGTAGTGCTTTTGTTATAAATCAATAGAACAACATTCACTGGAAATTACATTATTTAAGAACGTCTTGCGTGGAGTATAACGAAGAAAAAATGAGAGGAGAAAACAAAAAAAAACCGGTTCGATTAGAGAGACAGAGAGAAGAGAAAAAAAGAAAGATTTCGCGTTTTATTCGAATCAACGACGTGTGTATAATAGGTATGCGCAATGTGTAGTAGGTATTATAATGAGAAGGCACATAGATCGAGATCGACGTCGTCGTCGTCGTCGTCGTTCGATCGCAGCCGTCTCGCGGCATCAAGACGCGAGAAGAAGAATTTCAATCTTTCGATATGTATATAAGTATGGGCGATGTATATAACGCGGCGATCGTCGAGTGAGCCGCGCATACCTTATTATGCATACATATATGTGATACGACTTGGGAAATCAATCTTGCACACATCGTGTACGACATGGAGAGTGACTTTTTTTTCCTAACGATCTGCGATAGATTCGTGATCTCTCTATTTTATAGAGTCTTGGAAAATTCACGATGAACATTTTCGTCGACACGGGGGTGCACACCGTTCATAAAGTCTCGAGTATAAAAATGGGCGCTGAAGACGAGCGACGCGGCCTACTTAGAGCTTCTGAATTGTCATGTAACATGAATGCATCTAAAAAAACATCATCATTATTGTATCCATAGGTATCGACCTTTTGCATATAAATACGCCGCTCGCATAAGAGTACAGAAAGACCTCAAGTACACTTCCTACGATGTTTATGTGCATCGTCTAGCCTATACGAATGGGAAACGACATTAAATATCTCTCGTGATATCGCAGTCGCTTACCCATATACCGTCTACCAGTGTTGCGAATTTTATCAATTACTACATTAGTAACTGTTAATAGAATTATTTAATTATCTGCTATTAATCACGTAACAGCCAACTGAATAATTAAGTTGTGACTTTTTAAAATAGTAATTCATAATTGAAGTGTTCACTTACTAGTTTTTCAAGTAGTAACTAATTTTTTTTTAAATTTTCATAAAAAATTTTTCATGACAAAAAATTTTTTTTTTAAATTTTCATAAAAAAATTTTTTCAAAAAATTTCTTCTCGAAAATTTTTTAATAATTTTTTTTTATACTTTGCCGGCTAGGTGCTACCGCACCTCCTGATAATTGAATTATTCAGTTACTATTTTCTTAACTAGTAACCGATAACGGAATTATTCAGTTACCTTTTTCTAAGCTAGTAACTGATGGATAAATTATTTAGTTACCATTGTTTTTTAACTAATTGAAAAATTTCGTTACCAATTATTTCGTTAAATTAGTTATATACACTCAGCAGCAAAATTATCGCAACAAAAAAATTCATGGAAATTTTGTCGATTTTCAAATGCTTCTATCTTGGGCTAGATTTATCGCATTTACACGCTTTTTTTTTATTTCTTGGAAATTTTGTCCTCTTTAAATCCATATATATTAAGATAAGATTCGAGTTAATGTTGAGTTACCAGTAGTATTTGAGCGCTACACTAAAAATTACTGAAAAAAATTGACTGTTTGAACGTGTACCAGTACCTCAGTAATTTTTCTATCGAAATCTAACATACACCATCGCAAAGTACTCTTTTCAACGAGTAATTAAAAAAAAAATACCTCTCTACGATTTTTTTAACGCCCTGTGTTTTTTTTACAACATTATGTCAATTTATGAATATTATCAATAGACTTGAAAAACTCATAATGGTTATTGTTAGAATCATTTTCAATGTTTATATATTTGAAAAGTAAGTACTAAAGTTTTATTTTTTTACGTGAATCCAATCACATATGTTCGAATTACGATATTAATTATGAGTTTATTCATTTGAATGAGAATACTAGTTTTCATTTCATTTTTTTCATAGCTGATGAATAATAATATTTATAATTAGTTTTGAGTTTATTCACGATCTTATCTCTTCAACTATAGTTTTTAATTGCTTGTATACTTGTCATAAAGTTTCTGATTTCATTATTGTTATAGGTTCATAGGTAATCATAGGTAAATTATATAGATATGTTTAATTCTTACTGTTGGGTCCAATGAATTATACAAATACACAATGGACCAGTTTTTTTGTACTGAAGTTTTGCGCTGTATTGTACAACCTAGAAGACTCTTAAGTAAAAATGTATGAATAGGATGGATTTCTATATTGTATAAAGGATACGCTACCAATATTTTGGTGATAAAGCGTAATACCTTGGAAGATTTTGACCCTTTCAAATAAGGCCAGAAATTTAAAGTAGCTAAGTACATCTAATTATGTGATTATAATGGAACATCGTCTAAAACAGCCCTTTTTCGATATTTTTCGCTTGTTTTTTGATACTTTCGGATTTTTCCAGACTGTCAGACTTGATAGCCGATTAAAAAATGTAGCAGGTAGTAGCTGACATTCTGAGAAATTAGAACTCTGTGAATTTTTTGGAGATAAAAATTCGGATGGAACTCGATTAGACTTTTGAGTTTTGTGTTGCTGTCTATTTTACAAGCCTCCAAAGTGTTCAGATCTATTTGGAATATATTAATGCTGAAAATTTGTAGTTTCCAACAAAAAACTCTTGTACTTTTTCGTTTAAATCATTCTATGGTGAACTGGGAATGATTTTAATATTTTTGATAATTATGCGCTTCAGAAAAAATTAACTTTGGGCCTCTGAAGGGAGATAGGTGCTTCCAAAAATTTCAATAAAATTTAGGGACATTTCTGACATCGACTTTACTGAGAATCGGAAGTGTACATCTTGTATAGCCCCTACCTCTATTTTACCGAATATATCTAGATACACTGATTCGACTTAGTCGAGAAAACAGGGATCGCTCGGGTGCATAAGGTACAGTATACTATGCGTCACAATGCGTCACGCTATGTATAGGATTGTACTTTAAATACGTATGTTTTTGTATTAAGCGTATGAGAAGGATTGTAGCAGAATTTTTGTATCTACATAAAATTTTATTTTTGTATTATACATACGCCTACATTTAAGTTGTGTGTAAACGTTTCATAAATCGAGTAGTACGATGTCTCATTTTTGATTTTATATTTATCGAGTGTAGGTAAGTTGTATTTTTCTTTACACTCTATAAAGATCGCACAGTGCTATGTACCAGTCAGTAGTCAGTGCACGTTACGACGCCATAGCGTGAACATCAAGGAATTATCCGGTGTGAGTCTGTGACTCTCGCGAAAAAAGTAAGAAATATTTATTTACTTTACACGAAACAGTTTGTTGTGTGTGCGTGCAGTTAAGAACTGGCAATACAAATGGCGGAAGAATAGCTGATCGACCGTGTCATATTGAAGAAGATTAAGACACGTATAGAAGCACAAATTTGAAGGAAAAACTGAGGCTGATTATATGGATATACCCAAACCAATTTCAAAAGGGGCACGAGCGAGCAACCTACGCCATTAACAAATAAACAACGTAAATCATGAATGCGTAAACTTTCCGCGCCTGTATTATACTTGTTTTTTTGTGTTTTTATACGTGTCTATCTTCCTTATCGATAGAGACGAAATTGCCACCTTAGATAAATGTTTTACGAGAAGACAATAAAGTATTTAAATTAAGGTGGTTCGGGGATCTCAGAGGGGACGAGGTGGGATGCGAGGGGATCTTATGTTTACCGCGTTAAATAATCAGAGCTGCTAACTTCAAAATGACAAAATATTGCAGGTTTTAATATATCGCCGTTGCTTACGAGTAAAAACACAGTGAAAAACGCTACGAAAAAAAACATACTGATAAAATGCCCCGAAAAAAAACACAGCTCATTGAATGCTGTGAAAAAAAACACACCTCATCGGAGCGCCACGAAAAAAAACACACCTCATTGAATGCCATGAAAAAAAACACAGTACATTGGATGCCGTGAAAAAAAACACAGCAAATTGGATGCCGCGAAAAAAAACACACCTCATTGGATGCCGCGAAAAAAAACACAGTACATTGGATGCCGTGAAAAAAAACACAGCAAATTGGATGCCGCGAAAAAAAACACACCTCATTGGATGCCGCGAAAAAAACACAGCAGAAAAAAAACGAAACAAGTTTCAATACGGTGTTTTTTTTCGCGGCATCCAATTTGCTGTGTTTTTTTTCACGGCATCCAATGTACTGTGTTTTTTTTCATGGCATTCAATGAGGTGTGTTTTTTTTCGTGGCGCTCCGATGAGGTGTGCTTTTTTTCGCAGCTCTCCGATGAGGTGTGTTTTTTTTCGCAGCGCTCCGAAGAGGTGTGTTTTTTTTCATGGTATCCAAAGAGGTGAGTTGTTTTTCACGGTGCTTCGATGATGTGTGTTTTTACTCGTAAGCAACGGCGATATAATTTAGCCATTTTAATAGATTATAGCCATTATTATTATTATGTCATTGGGATGTGTTTTTTCGAGATGTTTCAGGCTTAAAAGTATATTCTATCTGATGAAACGGTCGATGAGATTTTTTTGTCCTCGAACTAATCGTTTCCTATATTACGTATTTTTTTCTTTTCATTTTTTTGTTTTTTTACATTATGTTTATGCTTATTTAAAGTAGTAAATTTATGATTTCTAATAATAAGAAACCATGTTAAAAAATCAAACTTGTTTTTGTTTTTTAACAAAATTTTATAGTTGAAAATTTTATTTTAATATTACTATTCACAATATGAAAACTTCAAAAGGGGATACAAATTTTCAAAAACTTGGCTGCATTTTTAATAAGATCCCCGAACCTCCCTTCACCCGTCCAATGCCAGGAGACCTTAATTTTAACTTGTTTTTCACGCCTTATTTTTTTATGAAACAATTGTCAAATTAATGTAAAAATAACATATTTAATGCGATTTTTATCGCTCTTTTCAAATACGGTGTCAGATTTACGATATCTGTAACTGTTTTTAAAACACATTTGTTTAAACAAAAAAAACGTGGTTTTTGGAAATTCGTTTTCAAAATGATCGTACTTTTCACCACAATTACGCATTTGCATCGGGTTAAAATTCTGGATCTGGTGGCACACAGGCCTATACTAACAGTTAGCGGCGCTGGTTCGTCCAGATTTAAGATGGCAGCCACCAAAACAACTGATTGTAGCCGAAAATGAAAAAAAAAAGTACAATCCTGTATTCCACTAGATCCAGAGTTTTACGTTTTTTTTTTTTTTTTTGTTTAAACAAATTTAATTTGAAGTCTCCCCTGTATTGGACGGGTTAAGAGTCCAAAGGAGGCGTAATTTTCTTATTTTTGTAATTATGTGGCCAGTTCTTGACAACGAGCTGGCACAGAACGATATCCACCATGGATCATCTTGACAGGGACAACAAACATCGACCGGTGCAAGTCGACGTCCAGCTGGACAAGTTCGATAATGCACCGTTACACTTGGCACTGGAACGCGGCAACAAAAACTTGAGCGAATCGCTGTTAAGAAGTGGCGCGATCCAAATGTGGCCAATTCCGAGGGATCAACGCCTCTGCATGTCATTTGCAAGAGAAGCAACGACGACGACTTGCTGGTGCTGTTCTTCAAAGTCAACGACGATAAAAAACAAACGGTGCAGATCGACGCCCGGGACAAGTCGGGTAACACGCCGCTACACGTGGCTCTGGAACGCGGATACAAAAAGGCGATCGAAGTGCTGCTGAGAAGGGGCGCGATCCGAACGTAGCCAACGAGGAAGGATCGACATCTTTGCATATTATTTTCAAAAGCAACGAACTCTGTAACGATGTCTTGGCGAAGATGTTGTTCGAGCTCAGCAATTATCAGTCGGTGCAAGTCAATGCACAGGACAAGTTCGGTAACGCGCCTTTACACTTGGCTCTGCGCTATGACTACAAAAACTTCATGGAATTTTGCTGAGTAACGGCGCGATCCAGACTTAGCCAATGCGGAGGGATCTACTCCGTTGCACACCATTTGCCGGAGATACCACGACGACGACGTGGCCGAGATATTTTTCAAGATCAACGACGATGGGAATCGTTCGGTGCGAGTTGACGCCTGTGACAATTTAGGCTAAACACCGTTGCAATTGACCGTGGCGAGTATCCTGCCGGATACGGTCGATCTACTCCTGGATCGTAGTGCCGATCTGTCCAGCTTCGTTTTCCCCTCCGAGAGTTACTTTGGCGATGAATATGACCCGAAAAATGATCATTACGATGAATTTAAATTGATAATAGCGTCCGCTACTCTTGCCGTGGTCGAACGACTCGAGAAAAGAGGGTACGAGCTGACTCGAGGCGATGCTCGGACGATCACGAAATTTTTCGCCAAGCACGCATTGTTCGACAAGTCATCGGATCTCGAAAAATGTTTGCGCTACGACGAGTTTACGAGTAAAGCCAAGGAGATGATCGTCGTTGTCGGTCTGTCTCTGCACGATCTGATCCACTTGCGACGCGAAGATGCGACGAAGCTGCTCACGTGCCGGGACTGCTTCCAGTTCGCGCGCGCGTACAAACTTTTCAATATCCCCGAGAAGTACAGAAAGAATTGCGTCGAGCACGTCGGCGAGAAAATATCGAGGGGGTTTTTCGAGCGATGGGCCCTGGACGCTCTCGTAGAGCTGACGCGCCGTCGAGCGTCGACCGAGTGCTGCCATAAGATCATCGCGCAGCTGACTAACGAAGACTCGTGGAGATTTGCCTGTCCACTGCAGTCCAAGTCTCGCGATCGAGATGATTTCACATTATTTTTTATACTTTTCAAATATTAAGAAGACATAAGGAACGATATCGTTCTTTTCGCTTTCTTCAAGTCCATATCGATTTTTTTTTAATTTTGAACTATGACTGACAATTCTCTTCATAAAATATATATAGTATATGTATATGTATATTTTTCATATGTTCAATTTTTTTTATATATAAATATAAATTATAATTTCAAAAAGAAGTAAAAAATTAAAAACAAATTAAAACTTGAAAAATCAAGAAAAAATCAATTTAATACACAAATCTAAAATCAAACAAGTAAAAAGTAAGAAAACAAAAAAACAAAAAACATTGTGACGTGCGAGGTTTTGGGCACTAGCCCATGCTCGGCCTGCCGTCTAATTATTTCTTACTGAGGCTCCGGTTAGCCTATCGTTGAGTCTTACCTCAGAAGGGGTCGAGCCGCCACCAAGTGCGCCGCGAGCGTCGGCAGTCCAAGCTGAAAATAAGTGAGAGAGGGTCGCGAAAAGACTACGAAAAATGTACTTTTGCACACAAATAATCGTTCTTTATTTAGCCTCGACTTTCAACCATCATTCATACAATCATCACTGCAATCGCGCTTCACTTCGCAATGTCATCTCATTTCTTATCATTATCATCCTCTCATGCCTCGGACGTAATTGATTATATGCGAGTCCAAGGGGAAAACGCGCGGATTACAACGTTAGTCCGACGCGAGTCCCAGTCAAGTGCCGCGTAATTGCACTGCGCGCAATCGGCTCGTTTCTCCGAAATACGGTCGACACCTTCGCTCTGCTCGCGCTAGCAGACGCGCGATTTGGTCACACACGACCAAGGCGAACGCGCTATCTCGCTTGCTCTCACAGGAGCGTCCAAGGCGGAAGTACCGCTTCGCAAAAATGGCCAGGCGCCGGCCTGAAACGCGACACGTGGACTCGAACCACGTCTTGAATGTCCAAGGTCCTCGCGACAATTACTCCGATCTCACGACTAACACACAACTATTCTACGGCGAAACTTCTTATTTTCTCTCCTACCTTCACACCACGCAATCATACAACACCCTCACACATCCGCGCGACCGACCAAGCTTAATCCAATTTACAACCTTCTTCGTCGCTCCGTTGCCTCGGCCTTTATTCTCGATGTTGACTCCCGCTGTCCCCCAGCTGCTCCGTCCTCGTGGTCTGCCCGGTCCAAGGGCTCTTGCCTCGCCTCGGAGATGTCTCGGACGATTGATCAGAAAAGTCGCTGTACAGCGAATCGCGCGGCTCGCTGCCTTCCGAGCCTCACGATCGCCTCGTCACCTCGCAACTCTTCTCTCGTCGCACTGCACTCCAGGCTTAGGCTCAACCTCTCCACGAACACAACACACGAACTTCCGCTGCACGCACAGCTTGTTCACGACCGACTCTACCGCTGCCACACAGCTTGTTCACGACCGACTCTACCGCTGCCACACAGCTTGTTCACGACCCACTCTACCGCTGCCACACAGCTTCACTCCGCAATTCCACCGCTGCCACACAGCTTCACACTCGACTTATCACTCCGCCACGCGTCCGTTCTATCTCGCGGTCTAATTGCGAATCCCCGTGTGCACTGTCGCGCAGATCGACGACGCATCGAACGCGAGCGCTCGATTCGCACCGATCGATCTGCTCTCCAGTGCACGTGGTCCGAGAGACGCGTCCGAGGTTAACTTGGCTCTTCCTTTGCCCTGAACCTCGAACGCGCGCTCTAGTGATACTTCGATTTTCCTACTTTATCATCCTCGCGGTCGCGCATCTCACTCGCACATTCACACATTACAGCTTGCGTCATTTTCTCGATTTACCGCTCAGTGACATCGTCACAACATGAATCAAAAAAACGAGAAAATCAAGAAAAATCAAGAAAAATCAAGAAAAAGAAAAGTCAGAATATCCCAACACGAGCATCGATGTTTCACATCTGGTGCATTATCAATTCGTGCTTACTCTTCAAATCGTTCCCTCTCATTGAGTTAAGTAGAGTAGTTTCTCCAGCTTTAGCGCACCAGATGTGAAACATCGATGCTTGTGTTAGGATTTTCTGACTTTTCTTTTTCTTGATTTTTCTTGATTTTCTCGTTTTTTTCATTCATGTTTTTTGTTTTTTTGTTTTCTTACTTTTTACTTGTTTGATTTTAGATTTGTGTATTGAATTGATTTTTTCCTGATTTTTCAAGTTTCAATTTGTTTTTAATTTTTTACTTCTTTTTTTGTTTCGACTTTTACTTGTTCGATTACTTTTGAATTCTTTAATTTTCTTAAATTAATAGTAAGATGTTTCACATCTTGCAGCTGTTCATAAACAGCTGATTTTTTCAAATTTCTTCAATTTTCAATTTGTTTTATTAATCAAATTAGTGCATTGAGCTATTCCCACATAGCATGAAAGCTTACTAGGAAAGTTTCGAGAAAGGTTTCAATACAAACTTTCATGAAGCTCATAGTAACCATTCTCCAAGGTAACAAAAAGGTTGTCAAGTAAGCTTGCATGAAAGATTGAAAAAAGTTTCCAGAAAGATTACATGAAAAGTTCGAAAACGGAATTTTTGAAAGTTTCTTGGAATTTTCCAGAAAGGTTTTATAAAGCTTACCAGCAAGATAACTTGCAAGATTACAGTTACCATTCCACTAAACTTGCTATCAACTAACAACAATATTTTGGGAAGCTTTTAAAACTCTTTCATAAAAGTTTTCCGACAACCTTACAGAAAGTCTCCGGAAAGATTACATGAAAAGTTCAAAAACGGAATTTTTGAAACTTTCTTGGAATTTTCCAGGAAGGTTTCATAATCTTACCAGCAAGATAACTTGCAAGATTACAGTTACCATTCTACTAAACTTGCTATCAACTAACAACAATATTTTGGGAAGCTTTCAAA